>NC_045598.1:80364248-80678498 GCF_009762305.2 Zalophus californianus | reverse complement strand
GGATAGTGCCTCTTTTCTATGGGAAATCCAGAATTTTCTTAGTAGATGATATTGAAGAACAACTACTTGATTGATATTTTATCTGTGCTCACCTGTCTTCCTCAAAATTATTGCCACACACTAGAACAGTTGGCCTCATCCGTCAAATGGGCAAGGCACTGCCTATGGGGATGGTCTGAAAGCATAGGGGAGACTACCTATGAACACCCCCTAACATCATTAATGGCTGAAGTTTCAAAACAGATCTATGTCTATATATATATATATATATATATATATATATATAATATATATATTATATATATTTATATCTGTGTTCAGATAGTTATTATTATACATACAAAATGCAAACATTCCTAGAAAGAGTACTAAGACACATTAAGTGAACATTTTCAACTAATTTCTTCTGTGAGAGTAAAGATAGGAAAATGAGTTTGAATGTTAAAGAAGGGGAGGGGAGACAGAGGAACAGAAAGAGATTTGTAAGAGGAGAAATGTCACAGAAATGGGAGAGAAAATTAAAACCACATTTCCTAACATAAGCTCAAATCACATGAACAAATTAGTCTGTCAACTTCGGTGACTAAACTTAGGATATTTTTGAATAACCAAAAACAGTGAAGTGAACCTTATTGCTAGTTAATGCCCTGAATGATATTAATATTACACAAACATCTTTCTTTGAGACTCTTCTATAAGATTTGGCTAGTGGAGTATTTAATTCCATTTCCTCATTTTAGGCAGTCAGATTTCCCTTTGGCTTTACAACATATTTTAATTGGATACCATCTATTTATTGTTCATATTTTACATAACTAAACCTGTCTTTAAGGATTTTTTTCAGTGGCCATTTTTGGCTTTCTGCTGGGAATATACATGATCATAGCTTCAATGTATTTATTCTAAAGTATTGCAAAAATAGCATTTGCTGTTGGTGGTGGTGCTGGTTCTTGTTGTTTATAATAAAATGTTATTGTCCAAGAAATCATTTCCTATGAAATTCATAGGTAATAAGAGCCTTAGTAATTCTGTACCAAGTTATCTCTGATTTGGCCAACTTACCCAAGAGCTAGTTAATGAGATGCAAGCCATCGTTATCCTAATTTCCAGAGAGCTATGAAAAGAAGAATGTGCTTTTAAAGAAAAAAATGGAATATTAGCATCAGTCTGAGTTCTCACTTTTCCTCGCAAAATTTATTTCTTGGTTCAAATGGAGAGGGGAAAAAGACTCTGAAACTTGAAAGCCTCCATAGAGTTTGGAGTTATCAAACTGAATAGACAAATAGAAATTCTACATAGACAGGATCACCTAAGATAATATAACACATCAGTACAAAGTGTCAGTACTAGAGCAGAACTAAATTTCCATTTAAAATGTGTGTGTTTTTCCAGATATCACAAAAGAAAAGGTAAAAATAAGCTCTGTGCATTGTTGGTGCTATCACACCTTCTCTATTCTTTAGTGCTGTTCCATCTCCCCTCATTCATGGTAACTCTACTTTTCCTACTTTATACACCCAAAGTCTCTTTGCAAAACCAAAATTCCACAGGAAAGGATCTAATTGCAGTAATTAATATCTTAATGAGAAATTAATTTAGCGTATGACCACCATCTTAAGTGTTACCTCTAAATTGCATAATAGAAAGAATTTGCCAACAACTGAAGAAACTCATCCATGAGGACAAAGTATATGTAAAATCTGTCTTACCTTCTACCCTAGCAATGAACACAACTTGTAACTTCTATCTCTGTACCTTAGCTCATATTTATCCCTTGACCTGGAGTGACTTTGCCCTTATCCATTCTTCAAAGTCCAACTCAAAAGTACATCTCCTATGAAGCTTTCTCTGGCTGCAAATGTTCTCTGTCTGGATTCCCGTTGCCATTTACTTATACTTGCTTATAACACATCACTTTCTGCTTTGTCTCAAAATTAATTATGCTCATGTCTTATAACCCTCCAATAAACTAAAAGTTTCTTGAAGGGATTATTATGTGTTATTTTTAAACTGTTTCAGTGCCAGCAGAGTAACCAGCACACAATAGGGGTTTAATAAATGCTTGTGGAATAAATGAATTAAAATGAATATTAATTTAATTATAATGTTAAGTGATAGAGTATAGTTTCAAAGAGGATTAACTGATTCTTTGTGCCAGTATTTCTTGATCAAATGTGAAAATATTCCTTTCAACCTTTAACAAATTATTGTCAGAACCCAGAGACAGACTTTACTGATTTTAGTTTAAAATAAAACTAAATCTTGATATACTGTCAATATATACAGCAGTGAAATTAGATTCAAATTATATGATTTTTGTAATTTCTGGATTTCCATTCCTTAAGAATTGTAGTGTTATGTTAAATGCAGTGTAAGAAAGGGTTGTGAATAACTTGATGAAAATTATAACAGCATATAACTAATAAAAGCAAAAAAGAAAAGTTCAAATAGAAACTATTAAATTTGTCTATGAACCAGGAGAATAGTCCTCATCTATTACCAAAAGTAAATCGTGCATTTACTGAGCCATCCGTGTTTTTGTATCAAGAGCCCAGCATTAGGGAACTGCTGAGATACAGAGAAAGTGATAGGACATAAGCCCCCCTCGTGATTTAAGATATGTCAAAAGATGTAGTTACCTTCAAAAGAAATAAAGGCCACCATCACCAATATTTGCTGAAACCATCTTATAATTGCTTGTGGGGTCTGGGGGGTTGCTAAAGACTGAAGCTGCCTCCCCAACTACTGCTTTCCACTTCTCATGATAAAGAGGCTAGTCCCGATCATGCCTCAGGATCTCCAGAGCAGTTCCCGTTTTACCTCCCGGCTAACAGAAACCTTGATTCAGGAGACTCAGTTTGTTTTCTGCCTGGCAGAAGGAAACTCCCATCAGTTTGCTATGGATTTCCCTTTGTTCCCTTCATTTCCAGGCTTTTTCTTCACGGTACACGTGGTAAGTTTGCCCTTAGCAAAGCTGGGGGGAGGCTCAGTCTTGAGCCTTGCGGGGTCGGGGTGGGGAGGAGAGGGCTCAGCCCAAGTCTAATTTCTCCCCCATAGATAGTTTCAAGCTGATACTACCTGGCAGAGGAGGGCTGTGTTCTAGCATCTAGATATCTAGTATCATCTAGATAATGGCATAACCTGGTCTGCTCAACTCAGACTGCACCCTTCTGCTAATCTGCTACCATCCTGCTGCCCCTTTCTGGATGAGCCCCCTGCCTTACCTAAGGGGGATGTGCTGTTTGGTCGGAGAGATGATGCAATCACATCTCCTTCTTCTGATGAAGTATTTAAGATGACCTTGCTATAATCTGCAAATAAATTATTTACTCTTCTAAGGACCAAAACTTGTCCGGGCAAGCTTAAGTAGCAATAAATTTCATAAATTATTACAGGTCAGAAAGCACTCCTGAGTGACTCCAGTTGGTAGCAGCCCATGGAAAATCCTATAAAACTCTGCTTCCCTCTGTCTAGGCAAGGCAGACTGGTTCACATAAAGTTGAGTTATCAAATCTTACTTTTCTCTCATCTGCTCTCAGAAGCATATAAGTAATAAACTATTTCATATATTCTGCAGACAAATTGATGGTGGGGCGCTCTCCATTAAAAGGATAAAAAAAATGGCGCTTTGTTTTCTTCTTACACAAATGGCCACTGAGATTCATGCGGTTTTCATTTTCAGGATAAAACAGTAATTTCTGGTGTGACCTAAATGCACCACAAAATACAGTATTTGTGCCACATAAACATTCTTAGAGAAAAATATTTTATTTTTTCAATAAAGAGGACTGCATTAAAAGACCTATGGCTGCACAAGATATTATTCAGCTATTGTCCCTTTGCATCTAAGACAGCTTCATATCAAATTTCCTTTTCGGTTTAAGTGTTCACTTTTTGTCAACGACCTGGGGGAGGGAAAACAGAGAATCAAAACCACTTTGGCCTCTATGCATGACCCTTCTGAATTTCATCTTATGAATCATTTTGGTTTCTTTTAGCAAAAACAAATTTGCTAACTATTAAGTATTCTCAAAGCCAGAGCATCATGCAAAACAGAGCTCCTGACAGTTCAGTTACCTGGTCATTGATTCTAGTGAACCTTCCTGCGTTCCACTCTCCTGAGATGGAAAGTTGTTCTTAAAGAATAATATATGAAGTTCACGGTAGCTTAGGACCTACCAGAGAGTGTAAGAAACACTTCCCAAGGCCTCAGAAGTGGGCTCTTTACCCTCACTAAAACAAATGCATACACAGAAATGACTCTTAAAAAACTGGTGAGCTCTCAAAGACTCTCACTTTAAAGAAGGAGAAATCTCCAGTTAAGGGAAATAGTGACAGAAAAATATGCAGAGAAATGCATGGCTGTCACAATCAGCACTTGCCTCCACAATTTCTCATTGTTCATAGTTACCTTCTGCTGCATGAGCTTGAAATATGAATATTTCCCATCATGCCCAACAAATACTGACCAGACAGTGTGGGCCGTGGCAGTGGGCAGCTACCAAATACCAGGCACGGAGAAAAGAAAGACCGAGTCTCTTTCTCAACTAACAGTCTGAACAAGGCATTGTCCGCATTTTAATTTTAAAGTTTCCATCTTAAATGAAGAGGATGGGAAAATTAAAATGAAAAGAGGGTTGGTGGGAGGCAAGGACCTATTTCTAGGTCCTATTTCTTTGTTTCTTCCATACTGAACGCACACTTACAAATCATATTCTTTGCCTGCTGAATAAAATCCATCCTTGGGGTGCCTGGGCAGCTCAGTTGGTTGAGCATCTGACTCTTGATTTCGGCTCAGGTCATGATCCTTAGGGTCTTGAGATCAAGCCCCGGGCCTCGCTCCGTGCTCAGCAGGGAATCTGCTTGAGATTCTCTGTCTCCCTCTTCCCCTTCTCCTGTGCTCTCTCTTTCTCTCTCCCTCTCTCAAACAAATGAATAAATCTTAAGAAAAAAAAAATCGTCCATCCTAGAGTCCTGCAGATCCATCATAATCTGATCTGGCCCCTCTGCACCTTTTCAGCCTCTTCTGACCTGTTTTACTTCTCAGTTGTATTTACTTTCTCAATATCTGGCAACTCTGCATCTGTCTTCTCCATTGCCAGGCTTTTTAACGTTCCTGGGCTTGCTTTGAACTTGCTGCTGTTGATGTCTTCAGGAATGCTTGTGCATCATGTTCTATGCCTGGAAAACTGCTATAACTACCCCTTTAAGATACCGTGAAAATGCTTTTCCCTAGGGATGGCTTCCTGACCTCTGGGAACAGTCTTAGGCACACCCTCTTTTGGATCTCTAGAGCACTATCTACATAATTCCATCACCGCAGCCATTTTATTAATTTGGAATTATGAGTTAAAGGGATCTGTCTCTTATTCTTATCTTGGCTCAGAATTTCTCAAGGGCAGGATCCTTATATGCATAAGGCATAATAGAATCAATGGCATATAGTAGGTGCTTAATTCATATACAGATAGAATGAACGAAGAAATGATAATGGCCGACTCCATTGTCCTCTACACTGACAACTGCTTGTGTGGAATTTCTGTGCATCAAATCCTCCAGACCATTCCAGCTCGAGAATATCACGGGTGAAAATAAACTAAGATTTATTGAAGGCACATCATGAAGAAATACTCAGACACATGAAAAGATCCTCATCATCAAAAAATGAACATCACTCATCATCAGGGAAATGAAAGTCAAAACTACAGTGAGTTTTGTTTTTGTTTTTTGTTTTTTTTCAAAATTACAATGAGATATTACCTCACACCTGTCAGAATGGCTAAAATCAAAAACTTAGGAAACAAGTGTTGGCAAGGATGTGGAGAAAAAGCCCTCTGTGCCCTACTGGTGGGAATGCAAACTGGTGCAGCCACTGTGGAAACCAGTATAGAGGTTCCTCAAGAAGTTAAAAGTAGAACTACCCTATGACCCAATAATTGCACTACTGGGTATTTACCCCCCAAAAATACAAAAACACTAATTCAAAGCGATACATGCACCCCTGTGTTTATTGCAGCATTATTTCCAAAAGCGAAAGTATGGAAGCAGTCCGAGTATCCTTTAATAGATAAATGGATAAAGAAGATGTGGTATCTATATACAATGGATTATTATTCAGCCATAAAAAGAATGAAATCTTGCCATTTGCAACAACATGGATGGACCTTGATGGTATGCGCTAAGTGAAAGAAGTCAGAGAAAGATAAATACCATATGATCTCACTCATATGTAGACTCTAAGAAACAAAACAAATGAAAAAAAGGAAAAAAGAGAGAGAGAGAAACAAACCAAGAAACTCTTAACTATAGAGAACACACTGATGGCTACCAGAGGGGAAGGTAAGCTGGTGAAATAGGTGATAAGGATTTTTAAAAAGAGAAAAAAAAAGAGAAAAGAAACTCATAACAAAATTTAAGGACAGTAAGATAATTTTCCAAAATTTGGGTGCCTGAGTTAAGCATCCAAATCTTGATTTCAGCTCAGGTCATGATCTCAGACTCCTGAGATAAGCCCCCATTGGGCTCTGCATTCAGTATGGAGTCTGCTTGTACCTCTCCCTCTGCTCCTCCACTGCTCATGCTCGCTCTCAAATAAATAAATAAATAAACAAATCTTTAAAAATAATGATAATAATAATTTTCCAAATCAAGTAAAGCCTCTAATCACTCCTTTGTCTCTTTTTCCTTATAGACTATTTTAATATATTTCCATTTTGCAGAAGTAGAACTACATGTGTTAATAAGTTACTAATTAATAAATGCCTCATTAAAAGTCCATGTGATAATTTGGGGAAAAAAATGGATGGCAGCTGGACCCAGGTCATCTCCCTGTGCTTAAAACATTCCTGTTAAATCCCCCAAGTCTTTCCTTTCTCCAAAAATGTGTTCAAATTATTAATGCAACTGTAAGTTGTTTTCCTTTTTTATTTTCCATAAATAACCAGCACAAGTCAACTACTATAGTTCTTCTTCTATGCAAAAGCAAAGCAAAAAATATGTGTGATTATTACCAGATACTTGGTTTTCATCTTTACAGACATAGGCTACACCTAGGGAGAATCTGTACTCAGATGATTGAAATTATGCTTTTAAGGGTGGCATGGCCTGGCCTTTCATTTCCTTGACATCTTCTTGAATAAGTACCCGAATTCTCGACCCTAAATGTACCACCATTCCAAACATAGTGTAGGCACATATATTAGTTATGTCAAAGCTATGACCATGAGCCTTGCATGACCAATAAATACACCTCCTCCATGATTTAAATTCTAAAAATCTAATCACTCCCCAACTACCGTGTCCTATGTTTCCAGCTTTACCTCTCTTGTGCATGTACTCCAGCATTTACTCTTTTCACTGGAACTGTCAATCCAATCCATGCACCCTACTATTCCTCCCCTCCTCCTCCCCCTCCTCCTCCCTCCAGTATTTGCTTCCCACCTTTACAAGCTTATGTCCCCTGGATTGTCATTATAAGAGCTCCTTTGTGTAAACCCACAACCCCTTCGCTCCTCTCTCCATACTCATCTAGAAACCTGGTTAAATGAAGGTCTTTGCCAATTCTGAGCATACACTAAGGGAAGCTGAATATTATTGGGGGGGGACCCACACACATAATTATATTACATAGTCTTACTTAAAATACATGACTGTCAACATCAAGTGAGTTTTTAGTGGTATCTGGCAGTCCTATTATGCTATAGTTTTTTCATTCTACTGCTAAGTAAACAGCACTGCCATTTTCTAGTTACTCAGTTCCAAATCTTGTTGTCATCCTTGACTTTTTTTTTCCTCCCAAAGCCTATGTTCAGTCTATCAGTAAATTCTATTAACTCTATTTTTCACATGTATCCAAACATCCAACCATTTCTCACCGCCTCTACTGCTACCACCCTTATCCGGTTTGAGCCACCAGCATCCTTTGCCTAAATTGCAATAGTCTAGCAGGATTTCATGCCTCCATCCTTGACTTCCCTACAAATTATTTTTAAAGCATCCAGGGAGGGATCCTGTTAAAATGAGGGAGATACAGAGGCAGATTTATAGTGGAACTAATGAAGCTTAAGCATCAGGGTCCCTTTCCTGAAACAGGTCACTTACAAGGCCATGAGAGGGGTCCAAGTCTAAGCAGTATGGTCACATGGTCATAACTTTTTGTGATATTTTCAGATCGTTTCCCTCCTCTGTTCAAAACTCTCTAATGGCTTTCCATCTCACTCAGAGTAAAAGTCAAATGAAGGCTAAAAAATGCCCTTATTCCTCTCCTGCTCCTTTCCTTTCACTGACTCAGCCACCCAGGCCACCTTGCCATTTCTGGAATCTACCAAGTGCATCTCTATATCAGGGCCTTTCCATGTGTTGTTCCCTCTGCCTAGAGGGCTCCTTCTTGAGCAAAATCATGAAGATCTCCCTTTTTTCTCCCAGTCTCTCTGCTCAGAAGTTGCAATCATTAAAAGAGAGACCTTCACTGATCAAACTATATTTTAATCCTTTCGCCTACTGATCCTTGATGTTCTCTCCCTGTTAACTTAATTTTTTAAATGCACTTATCACCTTCTGCTTGGTTAGTTGTCCCCCTACTAGAATATTTGTTATGTGTTTCCATTAGTAGAACATAAGCTTCATGAGGGCATAAAATATATCTATGATTGTTTCCTCAATGCTTAGAACAACAGTTGGCACATAATTGGAGATAAAATATTCATTAAAAGATTGTTAAACAAATGTTGGAAGACTGATCTTTGGATTCATTCGTTTAAGAGATATATATCAAGTGTTCAGACACTAAGAAGAAAGCAGTGAACACAACAAACAATACTCCTTCCTGTGGCACATGCACTTTTGTAGATAGAATGCTCCTGTGAATTATTTTGTGGGGAACTGTAAATGACTCAGGTATACCTAAGGTCTGACGTGCTTGTGGATTATTTTGATAATGAATTAGTGAATATTCCCTATTTGATACTTCTCATTTCCACCAAAACCTAGGTAGAATTAAAAAAAAAATTCTAATCATTTATTTAAACAATGAGCATTAGGGTAGGCCATGGTAAGGGATGTAAAAATGGATCACATTGTTCTCATCCTGAAAGATTTGTTAACCCAGGAAGAAAGATGAGATACCCAAACAAAGACAATATAAAATATAAAGTGGCACAGTGTACAGGAGGACCCTATTCATTCATTCATTATTAATTCATTTAATGAACATTAGCTTCCTGTCCTACATCTTATCCCAAAGAGAATAAAAGAGGGATTATATAGGGGTATTGCCCCTGAGGTGTTCACAAGCTAATGTGGGAGTAGAATTCTTTATTTGTACTATTTATTGCTACTTAAGGAGGAAGATTTTTACACTTCTATTAGTCAAGCTTTAAGAGTCTAAGCATATTAAAAATAGTTACCTCTTGTTTCTAAAATACTAATATGAGAAGAATCTTTGTACTGTCTATAAAGCATATCTTAAGAAGCATGTAATTTATTGATTACCTAATGGGACAATTTTTTGTTTTCAAAACATACTCATAGAAAGAGTATATGTGCTATGTGCTATCTTGTTTTTTTTTGTGGCAAATATAAATAGTAACGTCATTATGAACTTTTTAATAGAGTTTACTTTGTTTTAATATTTTCTACTCCAAATCTCAAATTCTCTAGTTTGGCTTCTAAGTCTACGGTCTTCACCATTACACTATATTGCAGTCATTTGCAAATACAAATAAGTTAGATTATAAATAGAAGTGAAACATAATTAGAGTCTTCAGCACTACTATCTTGGTAACTGAAAGAACTTTCACATATTGCTTGTGGGTATGTAATGGTACTACTTTTTTTGGAAAACAGTTTGGCATTTTCTCATAAAGTTAAAAGTGTATTTACATATGATCTAGTAATTCTACCCTTAGTTATTTACCCAAGAGAAATGAAAACATATTCACATAACGACTTGTGCATGAATGTTTATAGGAATTTTATTCACAATAGTATAAACATTGGAAACAACTGCTGTGCCCATCAATTGGTGAATGGATAAACAACTTGTGGTACATCCATACAATGGAATGCTACTTAGCATTGAAAGGAAGGGACTGCAATAAACACAACAGCATGTATGAATCTCAAAGCATAATGGAGAGCAAAAGAATCTAAGCACATACCATATGACTCTTTTTATAAGAAACGCAAGAAAGACAAATTGCAATTGTTATATGGAAGTCAGATTGCCTGGGTCAGGAGGTGGGAAAAAGGGATTGACTGGGTAGAGGCATAAATGAATTTGGGGGAGTGATGGAAACGATTTTATCCTGACTGTGTGGTAGGTACATGAGAGTATATATTTGTCGAACTCATCAAACGATACAATTAAAATGGGTGCATTTTATTGTTTTTAAATTACACCTCAGTAAATCTGATTAAAAGGGAGTGGAATGTGAGCGACTAAATGGGCCTCTTCCTTAGTTTCAGGAAGAATTTCTCAGTCTGCAAAATGGACTAGAATGGTCCTGTGGTTTATGAGTCTTCTGCTTAATGCTGACGTGTTTCTCTTCGATTGCTTGGAAAATAGCCAATTTCCCAGTACTCTCTTTTTCATCCTAGAACTACTGGAAAATGACAGTATTTGACAATCCATACCTTTCTAATGAAGGATGTATGGGCTGTATATATATGGGCTGTATGTATGGGCTGCCGCCCTCCCCAAGTCCAAGTCCTCTGGATTTGTGAAGTTTCATCATGGAAAAAAGTAAAGGTAGGTATCCGAATACAACAAAATGCACATGATGGTGCTTTAAAATGAAAGGTGATGTAAATGTGAAGAGCAGTGTCAGATTCGTGGAAAGAGCTAATAAAATTCTCACTTAATTGAATTGAATGTTTATCATAAGATGCATGTTTGGATTAATCACAAAATTGAAATTAATCATATTCCCTGGAAAGCAGTTAGTATTTGGTCCAAAGTCCAACCCTCTGCCTCTTTGAAGAGGGATTTGGCAGCAGGAGAAAAATCTGGCAAAAGAAATTTGGGAGTTGTCAGCATTTGATACATGATACTTAGGAAAATATTATAGGATCTAGAGGGTAAGTGGATATAAGTGGTGACAAATTAAATGATAGAAAAGCTGGTTGAGATGATTTCGCTGTATTTTTAGGCATAGTGAGATGGGGAATACTCTTAGAGCCATGTTATTTTAAAATTTAAAACAGTATTTGGGAATGGCTGACCCAATTCCCTTAGATGATAAAATGAAGGAAGGAGCATGTTAAATAACTTGCTCTTGGATTCTCTAATGAGTAGAAGAATCTAGAATAGAAACTAGGTTTTCTGACGCTTAGTTCAATGATTTTTCTATACTGCTATGCTCTCTTAAACATAACCTTAAAAGAAAGTGATAAAGGCCACTATCTAACCCAGAGGAAGGGCATAAGTGGATATTTTGAAAGTCAAGTATTTGGTAATGGTAACACAAATTTCAGGGTAGAAGTGTTTCATTGCCTATGAAGAGATTCTATTTTATTATTATAATGTGAAAAAATCACTCAAGAAATTTTTCTCCATTCAAGCCAATATTTTAAAACAGTATGAATCCACCTTGTATGATAGAAAATATTTTGTCACAATATGATGCATAGAAATACAACTTGAAGCATCAAAAATCAACACTTTATACCTGAACTGAAATCCCCTAAAAGCAAGTAATGTGAATTATTTAAGGGTCATTTCGATCTGAAAAAAATTCTCCAGCATCATTTGCCTTTGGAAATGCAGAAAGCTTATCTTGTAATTCACTTTATAGATCTATAGGTTTGTTTTCTGTCTTATAGTATAGTATTCTTTTTATCAGTTTGTTTTTACAATTGCACAATTTAGAGATGTAAGCTCCAAACTAACTGCAGGAGGAATGTTCTTTTTAGTGTTTAAAAATTATTTTTTAATCAATACATGCTAAAAATTAATAAATAAAAATAAAGTGTTCAACTAGTACTCAAATAAGATGAATTTGAAACACAGAATATAGAATAAACCATATATGAATTGAAGTGATTTCCTGTTATTTTAAACCAGTGTATCAGATAAATTTTGTGTCATTTTCTTTTCCTTTTAAAAATAATAATAATACTGTAACCACTGTCTAGAGGAGTCAATGACGAGCACTCCTCTGCTGTGTTTTATTCTGAAAAGAAAAAGAGAAGCTCACGATAAACTGAAAAAGATTTTGGTGAAATGCAGTGGGAAAAGATTAATATTTGAATCCTCCTCAATGCTAGTACTTCTCTGAGGAAGAGAAAAATTCCTTTTTAGATAAGAGGACATTTAGGGAGGAAACAGGAGAAAAGTTTGTGCAAGAAGAGAATAATAACAAGGTTTGAAAGGTTTGAGGGCGAAACTCACAAGTATATGTTTACAAGAGGCTCTAAGGCAGGGCACCGAATAAGGAAATGAGACTTTGGGTTTTTAAGAGGAGTGTTCAGTACATAATGTTTAGCTTTTTTGAAAACATCTTCTGCACTTTTGCCTGCTTGAAATATTTTAGAATCCCAGTTTCCTTTCCAAGTGTTAATGAAGCACTGAATTTTAGTGGCTGTCTCTAAATAGTAATGTTTTAGCTCAACTTTTGTATTTTTCTCCTCAAAACTAAATGAAAATACTTAATTGAGACATCAGTGTGAAGTATTTGTTTATTTTTCAAGTATTGTGAATACTCTGGTTCCTTCTGCATAGAATTAGATAGGACCCGAGTCACTGAGAGAACCTTCACAAGACAAATCCGTGTGGGATCGTGGAACTTCGGCATGACTCCCTGGGTGTTTGCCGAAACAAATGGGGTGAGTGTGGTCAGCTCTGAGAATCTATAGCAAGATTTTAAAAATTGACCTCAACTGCTGAAAGGGCTAGCCAGTCATGTAATGTTCAGAGACATTTCCAACTGTGTCTTAAGATTCTTCCACAAGGTCTGGAAGTAGTTAATATAGATGTTCAACATCTGGGGAGAAGAGAAACTGCATACGGTGGCTTTTATGTATGTTCTGCAGTCATACTGTATTCTTTAGCTAATTTAAAACCCTTGTGCATTACTTTGATATTTGAACAACCTCTTTTTCCAGCTACTGTTGCAAGATATTGTCAGAACTTTTGGTGATATTTGTAAAATAATTTTCTCTTTTGCACAAAGCTGTGTCAACAAATAGGAACAATAGTTACAAAGCACCTTTTATTCATAAGTTACTTTTCTGGGGGTGGTAGAAGAAGTAGAAAATGTCATAATTCAAGACCTTTGGGGAACTCAGGCAAGACCTACACATAGAAATCGCTGACTTCAAATGCCATATCCTCCCAGAGGATAATTTCAGTACCACATACAGCCTTTGGCATGATTGGAACTTTTTTTCTCTATATGAGGAAAACAAAATAGAGGCCAAAGAAAATAACAATCCCAATATCTCATTCAGTGACACTAACATGATACCACAGTCAGACCCTGAGGTTTAAAGTTTACCTCAAATGAGTCTCATTCCCTCTTCCTTTGGTGTGGGCAAACCTACCGGAGGGAACAACATCTAATTGAATTGGATAGGATTTTCAAGGGAGAATTGAAAGCATACTTAGGGAGAGACACAAGTTTCAAAGAAAAAGTCAATGTCTTAAAACGTAAATTTAATCACATGGTTAGAAGCTGGAGGAAGTATCATGCAATGACTCTAGAAAAGGGGTTCAGAACCAAGGTAAAGACCAACGAATGAACCAGTATTGAGGGTCCACTTGATCTATATGGAACAACGGAAAGTGTAGTGGTTTAAAACAGTCATGAGATTAGACATCTGCTAATACTAGTTCTATATCCTAATTCTCAAATAAGCTGTAAGGACATTAAAACTGTATGTATACATGATATCTGAAAAAAAACTGAACTAATTAAGTCAAATGGATACTAGTCTATTAACTAATTCATAAAGAAATATTTCTGGAACCATTTAAATGAAGTTATGAGTCTGAAAGGCATTACATGAAAAAAATGCTCTTGGAAAACTCTGATGAACAATAAAATGGATATCACGAAATGTTATATGTTTGTGGATATGTTTATAGTTTAGATATTATACAATAATATGCTATAGGACTGAGCATGAAAGACTTTATAAGGAGGATCTTCCAATGTATTTTGACAAAGTAGACAATAATAAATCCAAATATATATGTACCATGCTAAACAAATCCCAATCTCTTATGACTTAAAGTAAATTAATCAAAGTGTTACCTTAAAACTCTGGCAGGAAAGGGATAAAGAACATGTAGTAGCAAGTATTTTGTATTTAAAGGTGGTTTGTAAATTGAACATGTAATAATTCAAAAGACAGCATTTTACACAAAAATAATTTTAGAATTATACTCCCATATGAAATTTTAAAACCAAGCATTACAAATCATAAGAATATTATCAGAGAAATATCTGATCACTCTGAAGTTGAATATGCCCCCTAGAAATGAAAGGACAAAATAATCAAAGGAGAACAAATTTCCTTAGAACATAGATAACTGGTATGAAAGATTGTTTTTCCAAAAGTTGAGAGAAAGAGGAACACAGAGATAAATTTGTAAGGTGATAAATGAAAGGATTCTAAAGCAACAGAACTGCTTTCTCACTCATTTTCATATAAATTCAGGTGAAAAACTGCAAGTGCATTAAGACATCAATTATGAACGCAGCATATATGATAAATGCCTTAGTTGTCAATACCTTGCATCTTGCAGTTATCAAAATTTGGAAAGCATTCATGAATAAAATACCATTTCCAGTTTGAAGCCTTCAGTACAAGTATTTGATTTCAGCTTTCAGCTCCTTTATATGTCTATTTCCAACTAACCCAAACAACACCTGTATTTTCTTTCTTTGCATTTTAGAGATAACCCACTGTACAGTGGGTTAAAAATCGATAGGTTCTAGTTCCACACTCACCCCCAATAAGATATAACTGTGGGAAGGTCATATCACCTCATGGAACTTTAGTTTCTTCTTCCACAATTCAAGGGAGGAGGGAATAGAAAATTGTTAATTCTAGAAAATCCATGATTTTTATGTCACTCAATGACTAATTGGTTATGTACCATTTTGAATTATTCAGTAGTCATCTCTGTTAGATTTTAAGTGCTTTAGATATATTTCCTGTTACCTAGCACACTGCTGGGTGATAACTAGACATTTTAAAAAACACTTTTTGATGGACTAAATATTCTCTGGAAAAATATTGTAGGCCCAAAAAAAGCTGATTCACTTACTTGAATATTCTCTAGAATTATCCTCCATCAGTGGTGTGAAACTGGATGGCTGAAGAGTTTGTTTGAAAAGAAAGACTTGCATTATCAGTTTAAAATACACTATCTCCCAATTGTTATGTTACGTTATCTATAACCTAGAGGACTTGTTCATGCATAATTTTTTTACACATCTGAAAGTAAAATGAGTTAATGTGTGACCTACCTACAGAAATAGCAGAAAGTCATTTTAAGACAGCCTGGAAAAGGTGGAGAACTTTCAAGCCACATTCCTATGTAGCTGGCATATATATAAACTTTATGTCTTTTCCTGTCAATTCTAAGATATATGTATATATTAGGAGAAAAAATGTGCTCCAAAATTAGCTTCTTTCTTATCCCTGATAAACTGATTACGCAATTGAGATTTTGTTTTTTCATAAGGTTCTTCACTGGGGATGAGCTATGATATTGCTGTTGTGATACAGATAGTGGAGGCATCAGCTAAATAGCATACCAATGAACTTCAAATGTTGCAGCAATAGTTACAAGGAAAATATGTTAAAAATACTAAGAAGTTTAGTAGGGTTATCAAAGCATATGGCATTTTTTAAAAGTTTTCTTGAATGCAGCAGGGGTTCTGTGGATTCATTAAGAAATGAAAAATGATGAAGGAAAATGTGAGTGAGAAGTAACCTTTTATCTTGTGAGCCTTTTCCCTCTCAGCCCATCTGCCTCAACCAAATCACACTTGGATGTGTTGAAACTATCTACAGAGGTCACATTTATTTTTGAAGTTCAGTAAACAAGGTTATGTCTCTTGAGAAAAAATGCAATAGACTGTACTAACCACTGAAGAGTCAAATAGCAGATTCACCTACTAATACAGAATTTTTTGTAAGATAAAACATATGAGAAGTATGGGTTGTAAATAGAATTGTTTTGCTGTCAAATTAGAAGTTCTTTAAAGTCATAAGAGAATACGCAAGACAAAGGAATGAGAACCTTTCATATATTACAAAGTCACATTATCTTCAAGGGGCAAGGGACAGTTTTCATTTGGGAAGAGCAAGATGCGTGTTTTTCTTTAGAGCCCCTTTTCCCTCTTCAGGAGAAAACATGCCTCTCCTTTTCTACAAGGGGTCTTGTAGATCTAAGTTCTTTCCAGTTTTGGACTTCTTTTGCTCCTGTATTCATATTCTTCTCCAGTATCTCCCCATTGTTTTCCATCTGCTTCCAAAATGCACGTTTCCAGTCTTGAGAAAACCTATATGTAACTTGTAACTGTGAAAACTTTCTTGGTCATTCATTTACTTGGATGAGTTATCAACCCCTAAACAACTCATGACTAAACTGGCTTCTTTCTCCCCTACTCTGCTAACGTACAGTGTTCACATCTTTCACGTGTTCATTCTTTGTGTCCCCATCTTGTATGTATAATCTTTGTAAAGAGAAACTATATCATGTAGTTTTTTTGTTTTGTTTTGTTTTCTTACCACTGTACATTAAAAATAAAAGAATAAATGAATGAGGTCAATTTACCAGTGGTCTTTAAATGCCTAGTTGAATCCACACAACTATTAGAATAAATAAATCACCCTTTATTACTGTGTACTCTTCTCTGACCTGGGAGATTTTCCCCCCAACCAACTCCCCATCTGTACTTCCTCAGGTAGAAAAAGACTTATGATTCTTTCTTCTTTACACATTTACTGTCAATTCCTAGGAGTCTCAGCCTGGAAATTACAGTGTACAGAGTAACAAGTGTGGGGTCATGAGTTTCTAATATCATGGGAAAACAGGATGGCACCAGGAGAGAAATTCAGACGTCCTAGGCTTCTATCAAACAGTATTTATTAAGTGCCTAGTACCTTCTCTCTAGCTCTGAACAGGCATGGAAAATATATTTGGATATGAACCTTGATCTGAAGGAGCTCATACTTTCATAAGGCAAACAAGAATATGGGAAGTAATTTAAAAATTATTTTAAGATAGACTATCCAAATCCTCTCCTAAAAATGGGAATACTGTGAGCTACCATACCTAAATTATGATATTGCTCTGAAGATCAAATAGACATGAAATTAATTGAAAATGTAAAATTATAAACTACACATGTGCAAATAATTTTGGCATCGTGTTACTTAGAAAACTTACTGAATTCTTGTACCTACAGATAGATATAGACTTTTATATATGCTGTCCTAGAACAGAAAGAATAAGGTCTTGAAGACCAAATCAGAGTTTACACAATCTGATGCTTTCTACTAAAAACTCTAGGAAATATTTTCAGTTAAAACATACTTCTAGGGGCGCCTGGGTGGCTCAGTCGGTTAAGCGTCCGACTCTTGATTTTGGCTCAGGTCATGATATCAGGGTCGTGAGATCAAGCTCCGTGTGGGGCTCCCCACTGGGCATGGATTCTCTCTCTCCCTCTCTCTCTCTTCCTCTCTCTCTGCCCCGCCTCCCTCTGCCCTCTCTCTCTCTAAAAACAAAACAAAACAAAAACATAAACCAATCAAACAAACAAACAAAAACATACT
The DNA here is from genome assembly GCF_009762305.2 of Zalophus californianus. Lineage (NCBI taxonomy): Eukaryota > Metazoa > Chordata > Mammalia > Carnivora > Otariidae > Zalophus > Zalophus californianus. The sequence continues at coordinate 80,660,708 of NC_045598.1, read as the reverse complement.
TTTAAACCATACAAAATCTCAAAAGCATTTAACTTTTTTTCTTATTCAGTAGAGGGTAGGGGCATAGCCTCAGTCATCATGACTAAGGAGGGGGAGTTAAGTGCTTCGAGATTTGACCACTTTTGAATTACGTGGTAGTGACCAATCATTTTAAGTCCATTTTGATTCCAGTTACAAATATTGGATTATAAGGTACAAAACTTATTTTTAAGAGTCTGCCTTTTGTTTAAGTTACCTTTGTTTTTCTAACATCATTAGATGTTATGGATTTGACCTTTTAGCACTGGAAATAATTTGAAATGTAAAATGAAGTACTGGGATTGCAAATCCTAAAGTCAGAAGAGACTTTAGAGGTGCTCTAGTCTAATTTGTAAGATATAAAGCAATGAATCTCCTTGATCATGTCCCAAATAAGTAATGATCTAAGGTTGTCTTGCACAACTGTAGTGGCACAATGATGTTCTAACTAGTCTACTGCTCCACAGTTTCCTACACAACAGGCAAAGTGATTCCTTTAAAAGTTAAGGGGAATCGAGTCATTCCTCTGCCCCAACTCCTTCCCTTCTTACTCAAGTAATCCTAAAACTTAATCTGGAAGGTCCTACATAATCTACCATGCCTCCTCCCTGCAACTGTCTAATTTTATCTGCTACTACTATCCCTCTTGACCACTCCAACCCAGCTACTAGCCCCTTCGTATTCTTCAAGTCTACCAAGTGCATGTAGTTCAAGGCCTTTGTACTGCTGTTTGCTTTGCCTGTAAGACTGCCCTCCCTAGTAACACAGGATTCCGTTTCTCCACTTTTACAAAGATTCTACTCAAATGTCACCTTTACAAGAAGTTTTTATTAAACTGTCCATAAATTAGCACTCTTCCTAAATCACCTTATGTTCCCTTGCTTTTCTTCATAGCCTTTAGCACAAAGTGGCAGTATTATTTATTGATTTATATTTCCCTTATATATAATTTTGTATAGTATACTTATATATTATATATTTATATTATATACTCATTTATAATATATATTTATTTATGATTTATATATAAATATGAATACATATTTTATATAAGTCTATAATAAATATTACATTTATTATATACTTATATGTAAATATACTTATATTACACATTTATTTATAATATAATATATAATTTTTGTTATATATTTATTTATATATCTTATACACACACACATATACCTAATTATATTTATCATCTGTCTTACTCCACTAGAATGGAAATGCATGAGAACATAGGTTTTGCTGGCTCTGTTCACTCATGGCTCTATCCTAGAAAAGTGCCTTATATCTGGTTTGATGTTCAGTAATTGCTGATTAAATGAAAGGAGAACTCATAACCTCACAAGTGACCCTATTGTCCTTTAAGACAGGTCTAATGATTAGAAAATTCTGTAATACTGAGTTAAAACTTGTTGCCTTCTATGGACCTCTCCTGCCTGCAGAATTGATCCTACCTTCTAAGTCACAAAGAACAATTCTAAACTTCTCTCCCTTTTGCCAAGGGGCTGTGGGTCCTGGGATCCAGCCCCGCATCAGGCTCCCTGCTCAGAGGGGAGCTTGTTTCTCCCTCTCCCTCTGCTGTCTCCACACCACCCCCCTCCACCCACTGCTTGTGCTCTCTGTCTTGCTCTCTCTCTTTCTGTCAAATAAATAAATAAAATCTTTAGAAAAAATAAGGATGATGATAATAGTAAGTATAACTCATAGGATTATGATGAAGATTGAGGATTAGTACAAAAACATTGAGCAATGTGTCCTCCAGAGTCAGCTGCCAGGTGGATAAGAGGGTGTCTCCAAAGAAGAGAGAGAGGGAGAGGAAGAAGAAAGAATGGGGCTTCCTTCACAAGGAGCAGGCTCGAGGCCATGTCTTACTTCTCCAAATTCAAGGCAGGAAGGAGAGGGAGAAAGAAGAGGGGAAAATAGACTGGTGTCTTCTCACCTCAAGAGGAAGTGGTCAGCCCTTCTTAATCACTGACTCTGTGGAAGCAAGAGAAGCCAAGCTATCCAAAACTCAAAGCACTTAGCATTGAAAATGAAACCATTTTTGAAACATTTTGCCATCAAGCCTGGTTGAAAATACCATGCACAGTCTTAAGCATTTAGGTCCATTATTACCCACATTACAAATGATGTGTCTAGGTCACAAGTCCGGACTTGTAAAGGGAAAAATATCAAGTAAATGCAATAATGTTGTCCCTAATGGATTTTAAAGCAATGGACTCCAGTTTCTAGAGTTCAGTGCCGTGAAGTTGCATGTTAAATCATTTTTCTTCTTTAAGATGGGTTTTAAAGAAGCCTCACTATCTTAGTCCATCATTAATCTCTTCCATTCTCTGAAATGTACTAAACAACAAGTGTTGCGCTCTTTTTAAATGAAGTTGAAATGGTCAGAGAGCTGTGTGATAGGTTCGCATAGGCACTAGTTTTCTTCTTGGAGTTGATCATTGTAGACTAATTCTGTTCTATTCCCTGAAGATAGAACCCCTTTCATGGCTACCAAGCTGGGTTTGGATGAAACTTTGTAAACTGAATTAAGACACAGCTTTTCTGAGACCAGCACTCCTGGGAAAAGAAACAAGGAAAAGTCTCTCCCTTTTGCCAAGAGATTTACACCTGCTGATGAGAAAATATGCCACAGTGCTCTCTGAGGGCACAAACCCTATTCACCCCAATGCTGATTTTCACTCTTTCAAGAACAACTCTCACAGAAATTCCAGAACTATTGCCTTTAATATTATTTTCTTAGAGTCCTGGTTGACCTTCCGCTTACTCACATTTTCATTACAAAATAGTGAAGCATTTTTTTGATTGCTATGCTTTTGGCATAATTGCATTTAACTTCTCTACTAGATCACTGCTATTTGAGCTTTTGGGGTTTCCTACCTGCATTATTTTGGAGACTTCCTAACTGGTTAGCCCATCTCAAGTCTCTCCTTTATTTTCTGCAAGCTACGCAACACTGTCACATCAATCATTTGCTAATCACACTCCAGTGGACAAAATCCTTCAGTAATGCCCCTTCACTGACTGGAAATATACCAAATCTTTGCCGTTCTATCATCTGGCATCAAATAATTATATCTCCCACTATCTTTTACCTTCTTACCCATTTAGATGAATTTCTGAAATATGAATTTCATGTTTCTGTTCATGCTGTTTCCTTCACCTAAATGCCTTTGGTTTAAATCCTAAAGATATTAGTGCCACCTTTTTTCCACAATCCTAACCTTGTCACTAGTTCCTCAGGCTTTGGAGTTATTCCCATCTCCTCTGAACCTCCTAGCATTTTACTTGTGTCTCTCTTTATAACACTTTTTACATTTAAGCTCAATTAAGACTGTGGAGGTACACAAGTACCTCTTTTATCAACTGGAAATACCTTGGGAGAGGGAACCATGTCTTGCTTAACTGTGTCCTTCAACGTGTCTAACACAGTTCCTGCCACATGGTAGATTTTTACCCATTAGCTTTTATCCATTAGATTCTAGACTATGAGCTGCCTAAGTGCCGGAGAAACACGTCTGTATTGATCATCTTTGTAACCAGCTGCCTAACAGTGTGCCTGGAACAAAATAATGCATAATAAATGTTTGCTGACACACACACACAAACCCCAAGACCACAACCCTACCCGGTGGCTTTTTTATGGAATTACTAAAAATAGTATGTTCAACAGACGGAAGTTCAGGTCTCATCCCTTCTTATGTCATTTAAATAGAAGGAAAATCATTTATAAAAGAAGAAGCCTCTACAAACAACTTTCTTCATTTTCTTCGTACAGAAAACCTGTGATCTTTCCTTTGAAGGCTCCAAGAAATGTCAGGGGCATTTTTTATTTATCCTTTTTCAAAATATCTTGGATGCATACACTTTTTATAAGCTTCTTAACTTACTCATAAACATTTTTACGGGAAATACAGTGACCACTAGCACAAAGGGATATGGGGACGGGAAAGAAAGGTAGAGTTTTGAAAATTAAGTGTCTCATGTGAGTTGTTGAGGATGCTTACCTTACTCAAAACAATCAAAGGCTATTTCCACTCTGCTACCAAGTTGTTTTCCTCTGACATTCTATTTCTTATTATTTGCTACTGAATTTTCCTAGGCTGTATTATTTATGCTTAGAAAAAAATCAATTCTTTCCCTTTTATTGAAAAATTATGTCCAACAAATTGTAACTATAACCTAATCTACAAGTTTTAATGTAGGCAGCTTTGATTTACTGGCCCGTTCATAATCTGCTGATGATTAGCCTCCCTGGAAACAATCCACTCACTTAGGTCTAAGTGATATCAAGGTGTTTGTTTTTAATCTGTCCAAAATCATCCTATGGACAAATGCATTACTGAAGAATTATATTTTAATTTATCTTCATGCAGTGCTTTTGAGGGGCATTTGCATTAACACAATATGATTATGCTTCTTTCCACCAGTATCTTTTCAAATCAGAAATTACCTGCACATACAGTCTCAGATGGTGGTCAAAAATTGTACAAAGAAGTAAGAAAGGACTTCTTAATATCACACAGCCCTGCTGCTCATCTGTGAGGCTTTTTCTGTTCTAATGCTTTTGTCATGTATATGAAAGTCATTATGTAGTTTAGAAAACAGAGGATGAAGTGAAAGAGGAAGATCAGGGACCTAGGATGCATTAATATTCCACCAGCATCAGAGATATTTCCCTCGAGGGGCTCCTACAGGCCACGCTGTTATTACAGTGCCTATCCATTATCTTGTGCTGTTCTTGGTATTAAGACAATAATGGAGAGAATAGGATTATGTGCAGATGATAGGAAATGTGAAGGCAATTCAGCAAGATAGGAAATGAATGGAGACATGATTCTTTCATCGAACCCAGGGATGGTTTAGCGTAGGGTAAGAGAGAAGATAAATGAAGCAAAATGGAATCTTTACAGGTTAGCAGGGGTAAAATGAGTGTTTTCATCCAATCCTATGAGTTTAACCTTCTTGATAGAAAAACGCCATGGCATCTTTCTTTAAAATCCAAGCATATGTGCCTGAAGAGATGATATGTTTTTGTTCTCAAAATTCACTTGTTGTTGGAAAAGCTGTCCAGTGCTTACATGGTCAGAAGGTGGCCTTAAGGAGTGGCAGAACCTTTTAATTCACTCCCATCGCTGAGAAATTCAGGCTGTTATTTAAGATTCCCCAGTGGAAATGACAAGCCCAGCAACTCTTTCGACCTATCCCTTACCAAACAATGCCCAATAATCAAGACAGTAATAAACTGGACACCAGACAGGAGAATTCCATTATGAAAATGCTTAATCTAGTTGCTTAGAGCCCCATTTTTTGACACTAACCCTCCCTGTTCCTATGCAGACAGAGAGCACACAGAGTCAATCACCCAGACAGACTTTGAAAACAGGAAAGAAAAGCCCTGGCTTTTTGAAAAGATCACCTATATTGGATGCCCAAGGCTAATGTGACTCAAAGGTTGGCATTTTATGATGATGGCGGGGAAGCAAGAACGGCAGATTGTGTCATTTGCAGGGCACTGGCATAAATAAATATTTCTGTTTATATATAAAAAAAGAACACTTAATTAAATGAAGGCACACTCATCTGCAGACAATATGACGGGGCCAGAGAGAGTGCTTTCTGTGTTCACATACACTGCTTACTCTCCAAACACTGCATTTGATCCAGACTTAAATTGGATAGAAATTTAACCAAACTGAGATCAACAATATAATAACATCCTCTAACTCAAAGAGTTACCGAGGGGAATTGAAGAGAAAATATTAGAGGAAATCAGCATGTAGATACACTGTATCTATAAGCTTATCTAAGAGTGTGAAAGCTGTGGATAGCCAGGCTGCATATGAAATATAGATTAATGTATCCTGCATGGAATTGCACTGCAGCCAACACAACTTAGTTCAATATTCATTCTTCCTAAACAGGGTTGAAGACTAGTTAAAAAATCATGTATACACACACACACACACACACACACACACACACACGTATGTGTACATATGTATCCTCGAAAAAATAGGTGACTGAAGAAAAAGCAAAGCAAGAAGAACAAGAGGGAAAAATATATATATAAGTTTTCATCCAAAGTATAGACCTGCTATTTGTATAGGAAAAGAATCGTATATAAAGAGAAAAATGTAATCAAGACCTTGGACAGCTTTTGGACCTTTTCTCCCCCCTCCCCCAGCCCTTCCTGGTTCTCTGGTTTTAAAAATGGCTCCATGCTGCTCTCTGCTGCTGGTTTATGATTTTCTCCTTGGAAAGCTCAGGGCAGTTCCTGATGCTCTGGCTGGATGTGAGGTCCTTGGAAAGCTCAGGGCAGTTCCTGATGCTCTGGCTGGATGTGAGGTCCTTGGAAAGCTCAGGGCAGTTCCTGATGCTCTGGCTGGATGTGAGGTCCTGCTTGGAACTCATACCTAATAGGACTGTAAAACAAGGCAGACGAATATTTTGTAGATTTGGACTGTGAAATCTAGCTTCCTGACTACATTTTTTCCTCCAAATTATCTGTACTCTCTGACCTTAAGGAGATCTCATTCTAGCCACAAGAATCATTTAAATTTAAAAGATTGTCCTCCTAAGGAAATTATGTGTTATTGAGAAATCCCACTGTAGATTCATATCTCTAAAAAAGTGAGGTGGAAAGGAAAGGACATTTTGGAGATGGATGTGGAGACTAATTAATATCACTCCTTAATATCCACATCACATTCAATTCAATTTCAAACGAGGAAATTAATAAAATAATACATGTGTGATAGAGCACAGCACAAGGTGTGCACTCAATAAATGTAAATGAGATTTGAATCAAATCCAAGAAATGGAAATAGATAAAGAATTGTAATTTGGGAGAAAAATTAACCTCAGGAAAAGTACATTTTAAACATTACATAAAGTATTCAAAGTGTTTTTTCCTCTCCTTTGAAAACATAAGAGTGGGAAAAAAGAGTGATTTGTTTAATATAAAATACCAGAATGTTAGGATTTTACCAAAAATTATATTATTTCGTGGAAGCTAATCCATTCAAGCATAAAAATGTTTACTGGGGCTTATTCAATGATAATATATTTTCCCCTTTGTAAATAAGGATGATTATGAAAGACAGTTAACAGCTGTAATTGGACGTTTTAATGTGTGGCAACATGACCACATGACTTAATCCAAGAGCATATGGTCAATTGTGTGACCCTGCTTGACAGACAGGAAGTTGTTATAATCCATGTCATTGTTTTGAACTGCATCTAAAGTACACAAGCTTATTACCCTGCTCAAAAGAAACCCAAAGGAAATGAAAAGGACAATGGGAAGTAAGATGTAAAATTGGTGGGTATCACTTACCAGGGCCCTTGTCCTTGAAATTTATTGTTAATCTAGAGGGATTCCGAGTTGTGTAGATGCCCCACAAAATCAGGATGGATTTGCACCCCAGATTTGGTTTGAATGTCGAGACTGATAACACCACACATATATCAAAAGATATGAAAAAGTTCTTTACTCTCATAATGAGGCTTTTTGGAGACAGCAAGGTGATTCATAAGCAAGTCTAGGCAAGTCCCTGGCTTTATAGAGCAGGGAAGAGACAGAACTGGGGTTTTTATGATATTTAGGAGGCATGGCCAGGCCGGGGGTTCCAGACATTGTTTGAACTTCCCACAGATGCCAAAGGAAGGAGAACCTGGCCTCTCTAACCCACTTGCCCAGAGGTGGGGCCAAAAGGGAAAGAAGGGAGAGTTAGCGTTAAAAAAGCTTTCAACAGGCAAACGTTAAAAAAAAAAAGAAAGAAAGAAAGAAAAGAAAGTGGAGGGAAACACTTTATTACAAAGGCCTCCAATTTACATTAGCAGCAGTTCTGATTTAGTTACTTAGATGATGGTGAAAGCTCTCTAAACACCATCGAAGATACCTCTCTGAACCAAACTAGTAATCTCTAAATTTAGATAATCTCTCAAAGGTAATAAAAAGCAGCCAATTCTACACATAGACACTGAGGGCTTCAGATTCTAGTTTTTGAAGTGAAGAAACAAAGAGACAAAAAGAAAGAGATTTTGTTTTATAAACACCTTTATCCAAATGATTCTGTTCAGTAAGCATGTATTGAAGTTACCACCTGTTTCAGGTGAAGCTGATCACTACGGACACCAGCCCTGCCCTCAAGGAGTTTTTAGTCCACAGGTGAAGGGTGCCTCCGAAAAGAAATAATTTCAGTATCGGCCTGTTAGGAGTACATACGAAGGACGGAGGGAGCAGACAGAGTTAGGAACTCTGTCCTGAGGGCTCAAGAAATAAGAGAAATTTTGACAAAGCAGGATTTTCAATAATGAACGCTAGATTACCAGGCAAATAAGAAAGCAAAGGGGATTTGCGGCATAGAAAAACACCATGGGAAATCAATGAAGGTATAAACCTCGTTGGCGTTTTCTGTTCACTACAGGTGACCAGTTCAGGCTCACGGATGCATAGATTGTAAGGGATATAGTGAGTACAGATGAGACTGAAGAGGCCAGAGCGAAGGCCAGAGCCTGGAGGGCCTGGCCTGCTGTGGCAATACGCTTGGACTTTATTCAGCAGTGCAACAGCTTTCAACTTTTTTTGGTTTTTGTGGGTATTTTTCAGCTTCTTTGATCACACATTCCTAGCAATATACAAAATTCGATTATTAACCCCCAGTGTAAATACATGAATTTCCCAAATTATTGGCAGGTATTGTCTTTTGCAGATATTAAGGTACAGTAAACATCTAGTACAAATTCATCATTAATGAAATTTCTAAATTGATTCAACTCAAGCATGTGGCTGTCACTAAGACATAAACAATACCGACTTCCATTAAGTCAAAAATAATCACTTGGAAACAGAAAATAAGAAATGGAACTAAGAGTTAAAAACAGAAAACCCAGCAAACCATTAAAATGACAATTCCAGAAGCTTCAGAATTCTCCTGGAAACAACCTGCCTGTTTTTGAAAGTTTATTAAGCCATGATATGGATTTTTTTTTTCATTTTTCTTAGAATTGTTGTGATGGTTAATTTTGTGTGTCCACTTGACTGGGCCATGAGGCGTCCAGATTAAACATTACTTCTTCATGGGTCTGGGAGGATGTTTCCAGGTCACTCAGTACATTGTCCTCCCCATTGTGAATGGGCATCATGCAGTTTGCTGAGGACCTTATTAAAACAAAACCAGAAGGAGGAAGGATTCATTCCCTTCCTGCCTGTCTGCTAGAGCTAGAACATCAGTCTCCCTCTACCGTTGGGCTGGGATTTACACCCTCAACAGCCCAGATTCTCAGGCCTTTGGACTCAGGGTATACACCATCAGCTTTCTTAGGTTTCTAGTTTGTAGATGAGATGACAGATCATGGGACTTCTCAGCCTCTATAATCATGTGAGCCAATTCCTCATAACAAGTAAACTTTGGGCGCCTGGGTGGCTCAGTCAGTTAAGCGTCTGCCTTCGGCTCAGGTCATGAGCCCAGGGGGATCGAGCCTCGCATCGGGCTCCCTGCTCCCTGGAAAGCCTGCTTCTCCCTCTCCCTCTGCCGCTCTCCCTGCTAGTGTCTGCAAGCTCTCTCTCTCTCTCTCTCAAATAAATAAATAAAATCTTAAAAAAAAAAAACCTTTTATATGTTACTTGTTTTGTTTCTCTGAAGAACACAACTGATACAAATCTATATAAGCAAACTACCTTCCTGGGCACAGGGAGAACATCTGTCTACTGCCTGTAGGTAAAAACGGGTATTTTAAGGCTTGGAGTTTATACAGTTTGGGGAATCTTCTTAATGAAAAAAGGATACAAAAAAACCTCACTTTTGTAGTTTTGCAACATATGATCATGTAATACATTGCTAGGATCATACCCCTAATCTTTGTAAATGGTCCATGTACATGAAGACGACTGCAATTCAGGGTTTAGAGGATAGTGAATCTAATTCCTTCTCGGCAGCTGACTGTATCCTGGAGTGGTGGCCTCCTTCTCCCTGCTTGTTTACTCCATTTAAATTCACAAGGAAGCTGAGTTCCTTGAAGATCTAGGTCAACTTTATGATGAAAATTTTTCTTTTACCAAAGCCTGAAATAAAATACTTAGAAGATAACTAACAACAACAACAAAAAATACCTGGGCTGTTTACTTTGGGGACTATTTTACTAACATTCCTGAAGGATTAAAAATGAAAACATTGGAGATGGTGTCGGGAACAGGTATAACAATAATGGATACAAATTCCATAAAAATACTGCAGCATTGCATAATACTGTTGGGGTCTAACATTGTGTTAGAAAACTGCTTAGGAGCCATTTCTCCTCCAACGGTTCGCAAGTAAAAAAAAAAAAAAAAAGGTACATACAAAGCACTATTAAATTTGCAAATAAATATTTGCTACCAGCTCTGTGCACTGGCTTCATACAATATGTTCAGCCGCATTTGAGGCTAAGTCCCACAGCAGGAAACTTTGGCAACCGGTTTACTCCACTAAAGTAATCCTAGGGCAGAGAACTTTCCAATTTAGAAAGGAATGTGCAACATATTATAAATTGACACTTAAGAACAAAGCATGTAGCATTTCAGCACACATATATAAGATACTTCTTATCTCCTTTTTGTTCCACGTTTCTAGATGACTGATGCCATAAGGACACCTCTGCAGGACTGTGCATTGTGTTTGAATAAATGGTAAATGTCATGTATATGGTATCACCCTTTTTTCTGCAAAAAATCATTATAATTGTTATTTTACCAAATGTCAGTATTATTGATTGTTATTCTTTCCCCCCCTGCTGTGTGGTGTCAGTTACCAGAGGCATAGCCAAGAACAAGCACAAACTTACTATGTGAAAGATTGTTTTTACACTGAACCCAGACGTGGCATCTAGTGAGTTATTGTAAAATTATTCACACCTTCTGGGTTAAAAGTCAGACACAAAGGGCAGGGATTATTGTTATACCTAAGTGTGAATTATCCTAGAGCAAATTGGAAACAAGGTTTATTCTATACTGCAATTACTAACGTGGGCTCTTAGGCACTAACAAGAGTCTGGGGCTTTTCTGGACAACTGTCTTCCTCCGGGACTTATTGAAGCAAATGAGAAGAAGGTATTTCATGGTTCCATTTTTACCCACCAGCCGAGAATGTCCACTGTAAAACATAAACTGTGAGTGCATGTTGATGCACATTGAGTAAACACCCTGCTTATTTATTAATGAGAATGATGTCACCAATCAATAGAAAACCTGTTTTATGGAAAACTAGTTTTCTATCGATCAAAGAGGTTATAACCTTTTGGTGCTATTTTGACTTAAAGTATTCCAATGACTTTATTTCAATGTATAAAAAATAAAGCCTCATGAATCCTAGTACTCCCCCAACCCAAACCCCTAAAGATCCCCCATTCTACATTACAATACTGCCAATAGGATTCTTTCTTTCCTGTTTTTTGTTCCTTTCATTATCCTATTTTTTTCTATTTTATTTTCCTCCTTTTCAACAATTACACCTCAACTCTTATTAATTTTCCTTTTCTTAAGATCGCAGATTTTCTCTTTCCAAGACTCAGTTAAAATTTCATTACTTCCATCTTATTTTGTGCACATATTCTAATTGATTTCAATCCCCACCCCATACGGTAGTGAGATCTAACCACCTAAGGAAGCATTTTTATCTTCCACCAAGTCAGCTTTTCTTTGGAAGTGTCAGTGATCGACAGCAAGGACTGCTGAGGGTGGTACTGAGTCAGCAGAACCACCATCAGATGAATAAGCTAGAGGAATGTCAAATGTCGAAAAAAAGGGAAGCTGAAATAATGGACTAAACCAAATAACAAAAGAACAGTAACTGATTAAAGTCGCGTTTCCTAAAATTTAGGTAGCCATAACCATAAACTTCAATGAAATAGATATTCTATTTTAAAAGCCCTTGAGCCAGGGGCTCCTGGGTGGCTCAGTAGGTTAAGCATCTGACTTTTGTTTTCAGCCCAGGTCATGATCTCGCGGTCCTGGTATGGAGCTCCCTGTGTTGGGCTCCCCTGTCAGTGTGGCATCTGCTTGTCTCCCTCTTCCTCTGTTCCCTCCCCCTGCTTACTCTCTCTCTCTTTCTCTCTCGCTTTCTCTCTTAAATAAATAAGTAAATAAATAAATCTCAAAAAAAAAAGCCCTTAGGCCACATATCACTTGGGCTCTTGATATTCTACCTAGAGTTTGCCATTTGCTATAAAAAAGTTAAGCATTTTTACATATAAAAAACTATCTTAGAAATAAAAAAAGTGAGCAATAAACTTTTCTATGAACAAAAGATGTAAGTTAATTCACAAAAGGAAAAATACAAGAATGATTGATAAATTAAGAAAAATACTGCTTTATTAACCATTAAAGAAATGCAAATCAAAGACATCATCTATTGCTTATTAGACCAAAAAAAAAAGAATTCTCAGTGTTAGTCATATATTGCAAATTTAACTAGACATGACTTTTTGAAAACAATTGGACATTGTAGCAGCAATTTCTCTTGCTGCTTAGCTTATGAAAATAATTGGACAAATAGGCAAATGCATATGTATATACACATGTTCAACTAGCATTGTTTAGAAAAGCAAAAAGCTAAATGTCCAATAGTTTGGTATTAGTCGAATACATTTTAGCATATCTATATAGCTGAGTATCACGTAGCCATTAAAAAATGATCATGCAGGGGCACCTGGGTAGCTCAGTCAGTTAAGGGGCTGCCTTCAGCTCCGGCCAGGACCTCAGGATCCTGGGATCAAGTCCAGCATCTGTAGGACTCCCTGCTCTGTGGGGAGTCTACTTCTCCCACTGCCCCTCCCCGCTGCTTGTTCAAAAAAGTGATCATGCAAGCTATATAAATGGAATACAGATAGAAAGATGGCCTAATGTACTATTAAACAGAAAACATTTTTAAAATGTGTATGATTCCTTTAAAAAACATGTCTGTGTAATAAATATTTTACAGAAAAGAATTTGGAATGTTTTATCCAAATATATCAGTGATTATCTCTGAAGAGTGAGATTATTCATATATCTTTTCTTCTCTTTGATGATCTGTTTCATCTAAGCTTCTACAAAAAATATCAATCTATAATAAAAACATTTTTATTGAACATATTAAAATAAGATTAAATTATGAAGTTATATGGGTATTCAGAGTTTAGGAGTAATAGGATTAATAATTTGATAAAAGAGGTACATGTAAAAGGTGGTCCAAGTTAGAATTTTTATGTTCTGTCCCAACTTTTCAAAAGAAGAAACTTTTCCTGTAAGCAGGAAATATAAACAAGGGTCTAAAACTAATTTTTGTCAATCACCAAAAGAAAAGGTGAAACATAAATAATCCATATCCTAACATCTAATGAGATTCACATGCTTCAGACACACAGACTTAACTAACTTTTGTAGAATGTCTGGTCTTTTTTGCACACACTTCTTTTGTGAACATAATATTTAAAACCCTGCCACATAAGAAGTAGCATTATTATCCCTCATTTCTGAATGAGAAAAAAATGGCTCCACCAAGGTAACTATTAAATGTATTATGCAGGAATATCATGGAGGATGTTGTCCACTACTGTATGTACAACTATCACAATCATCCCTGAAGATGTTTAAAACCACAAATTTCTAAACCCTACCCCAGATCTACTGAATGAATCTCCTAGGCTATTCTAATGATTAGGTTGGAAATCCCTAGATGGTATCATTCAGGATGTCCTTTTGAAGACTTAAAGTAGAAATCTCTCTCTAATCTGGATTTTCCTCTCCTGAGATATTGATATCTTTAATCAAGTATGGTCATTAAACTTAGCAAGAGAGGCCTGAGCCCTGGGCCCCACGTTTTAGTGAGCCATTCGCATCTAACACATTCTGAAGAATACTTGGTGTCTCTGTCACTCCTGATCCAAATTCAGCATTAGCATAGTGAGCTCTGACACTTAAATATAGGCAATAGATTCTTGGATAGCAAAATAGCATTTCCCAGTAGTACCAAGAATCCATTTTCCTTTTTCGCTTCATATTCCAATTCATGGTTCTTGGGAAATACATGAACTAGCAAGGGTATTCACAACTATTGCATCTGGTGACTCAGGAACATTTTATAGTGTTAATCTCTCGAGGTATAGCATCTTAAAATTTTTCAGCTTTGTTATTTGAAGGTGTTTTTGTCAAATTAGAAGGACATAATTTACCTAAAATGCTGGATTGATTTTAACATTTAATTATTTGGACATGTATGGGCTTCTGTGTGTAGTCTTGCCCCGGGATCCATGAATGTTAGAGTTGGGACTGCTTTTAGTAAATGTGTAATGTATATCTGATCATGCTTCCAGTTTTTGGCAACTCAAATCTAATTTTTTGTAATGTCCCATCTTAGTCAGAATAGGCTGTAAGACCTGGCTTTCTGTGCAGTGACTTTCTCTTTTATCTTTCCAGCTACCCTAACTTTATTTTTCCATTGCTTTTTAAAAACTTTTTACACTGATTTATCTATTGGTATATTGATCTAATAATCTATAATCTTACTGAATTTTATGTGTTTTTGTAAGCAACTATAAAGTGTTTTAGAAATGAAATAGATTAGAAAGTAAAAGGAGGAGAGGAAGAAAGGATGGAAAAAGAGAAAGATTTACCCAACATAAGTTATGGGAAATGTGATAGAGTACAAATTGAAATGCAGTCCTGTCTTCAATTTCAATTCTTACTCCATTGCATCACATTATCAGTGTGGTTTTATAAGCTAATATCATTACTAAATGGTATGTTCCAATACAATATGGAAGTTATTTTTCCAGATAAGTTGAAGTGCCAATTTAAAAAATGTTAAACATTTTATGAAAAAAAAAACTTTCAAAAGCTCTTAAGCACTCACATGCCTTAGGATCAGCATTATAAACATAAATTATTGTTGTGTATTATATACAGTTGATCTCAGTTATTCAAATGTTTGATTTTTATAAAACTGCCAAATTCACAACTTCTTTATTCATGGTTTGATTAATTCAACAAGATATTTATTGAACACTTAGGGTACTTAAAATATAGCAAGGAACAGTAAAAGGCAACAGTCTCTTTTAGCTTATTTCCTAGGGGGATATAGACATTAAGAAAAGACATTTAAAAAATAAGTGGATAGATGGATAGATTATAGATAGATGATAGATAGATAGATAGATAGATAGATAGATGATAGATAGAATGTTATATGGTAGTTAGTATAGAAAAAAGAAAATTTGATGAAAATAAGGTGGGCTGAGAGTCCTGAGGTAGCTGAGTGGGAATTAGAATTTCTAAGAGTGGTCAGGTCAGCCTCACTGAGTCGGTAAGAGCTGAATAAAGGCTTGATAAATGTGATGTAATTATCCAAGTGAATATCTGGGAGAAGAGCATTCTATGTAGAAGTAATGGCTGATCCCAAAGGCAAGAATAGGCTGAAGCCCAGGAGGCAGTAGAATAAGCAATATCCCTAAGTCATCCTTCCTACAATTCAATGTTTTATTTACCAGCTGATCAATGATGATATTTATCTGCAGCAAGGTGTTGCTTTCTGGCTTGTACTTTACTTTCAGCGTAACCATCAGGGACAGTGTTTGCAATGTGACTGTTCACACAGCATGCCCTTTGCCATGAGTGGCACTCTTCCAGAAGCCAGTGGATAAACTGGATTTTATGAGCTTCTCTACTCAGTCTAGCCTCAATACCAGCAGAGGCCACTTTGCTTGTCTAACTTCCCTGAAGTCTTCATTTGTCCTCAGTTTCTCTGTAGCAGTGGGGAGCAGAGCCAACAACAGACTTGCATATGTGTGAGGAGGCTTAAAGTAAACTTTGAAGAGATTTTATAAGTCTGCTCACTCATGTGTTCCAGATAAGTAAGGCTCTTGGGGCAGAGGTTTAAATATGGGGGCTCTCTTCTAATTTTTCTGACACAGCCTCTCTGGATTTTCCATATCCAATGAAAGAACTACCAGAAGGCCAGAATCATGGGTTCAGAAATGCTTGGAAGTTTTTACCTGTCTGTCTGATTACCCAAAGCAGGGGTATCATAACCGTGTTATACTATGGCTCTCTGGGAACAGAACACTGCCTTACACATCAGTCTGTTTTTCAACTCTGAGTGGTCATTACTGAAATTAATTTTCAAAAATACATTTGTGAAATTAGATGATTGAAATTTTTATTCTTTTTTTTAAGTTTATTTATTTATTTTTAACTAATCTCTACACCCAACATGGGGCTCGAAATCACAACCCCAAGATCAAGAGTCACAAACTCTTCCAACTGAGCCAGGCAGGCACCCATGAAATTTTTATTCTTATGAGAATGTTTTGTTTTTTGTTACCATGCTAGCAAAATTTCTGCAACCTTCAGTCTTTTTTTCTTCCCTTTACCCCTTTCTTCCTTGCTGAAGAAAAACTATTTCCATAATAGCATATAGAAAAAATATTAGACCAGAAGTCAGTAGATCTACTTGTGGTCTATTTTGTTATAAATTTGCTTTTTAATCTCAAACAATTTATTTATGAAGGCCATCAGAATATGCCACCACAAAATATGCCACTTTGGCATACAGATTATTTTAAGCTGAAAACATTTGAGATTCAACAACTGCAAGCAAGCAAGAAAGAAAAAGAGAAAGGAGAAAGAAAGAAAGAAACCCCAGAGCTCACCGGACAAAAAGCAGCAAGCAAGTAATGCTGCCATAAATTATTCTTCAGGGTAGATCTCCTCCCAGAAGGGAGAATGTGAAAAGCACCCACCACCAATCTTTTCTCCAGAGGGATTCCATGGGCCTGAAGGAGATGGAAAGACTGCTCATACCTGTATACACAAACATTATCACAAACGTTCTTATCTTCTGTTTGTTATCCTCAAAATCTATGTATCCAGCCAAAAAAATCTTCTGGTTTACCATATGTTGCCTTTCTTCTTCCTCCTCTTCACCTTTTAAGATGGCACAGAGGCCTCAAATTCTAACCATTCCTCTGAGTTACTCGTCTCTGTATTCTCCCACATGCGAGTTGCACATATAGGTTAAGTCCTTTTTCTCTCTGTTAATCTGCATTTTGTCAGTTTAATTTGCAGCACTCTATAACTGAACCTAAGAGGGTAGAAGTAGAGTTTCTCCTCCCCTGAAGTTCTTTGAACCTTAGTTTCCTCATACCTATAATGGGGATGTTAAGAACTACCACACAAAATTATTTTGAATATTACATGAGAATTATGGGAAAGTATGGTGAGAATAATTAGTTCCACATAGAAGGGTAGTTACACATGAGTTTTAGTAAAATGAAATGTGATGCTGGAATTTTTAAGCTCCCTGGAAAACAATTTAATTTAATCATAAAATAACATTATTAATTGCTATTAGATCTTGCTCCTAGAAAATGCTTGGTTTCAGGCATTTTTTTTAAGAGACCAAAGGCCCAATAATAATACATAGCCCCAAGCTGAGCATCCATGACCAAGTACCATTAATAAAATGAAATGCAGGAGAAATTTAATGCCTTCAAGTTTGTTCTCACTGCAGCATGGCTACTCTGGGAAATATTGCAGCCTCTCTCTAGGATGCAAAACCTTTGTGATTACAAAGAGAATAGTTGAATTTAAAGAAAAAATGTTATATGTTCACCTGGTGATAAAAAATTCTGTTGTTTAGAAATTGTCTCTCTCCCATCCTTCTCAGTTTGTTGCCACTTCTGGAAATACAAGTCATAGTAATACAATCTCTTGTGAAGAATCTTTGAATTTTAACGTCAGTGCTGAAAATTAGAAAAAATAGTCATTAATTAATAGGCTCACTTTCCCTCCAATTTTGAATTCTTCTTGGATTTATTTTAAAATAATTCTTCTTTGGTTTATACCTGTGAAGAAGGCTTTTTTTTTTTTTCCTTTGGTGGGAGTTTGCCTTATTTGTCTAGGAAGGTCTGCAAAAGCTCACTGGTATTTCACATCCCAAAGGTAGGCATGTGCAAATCTCTACTCATGATAAAAAGAAGGAAAAATCCACAAAGGTACTGGGCTCCATCTGGTGTAAACTACTGTGAGAAAGTGAATAATCTATTGCTGAATTTATGGGACGTTTGTTTTGATCTTTCTTTCTGTATTTCTTTCAAATACAGCTTCTATAGTGAGGATGGTGGAAAAAAGGAAGGGAGTAGTCAGAGAAAGGAGTAGCAAAGGGGAATAAAGGTTAAGGGACATATCAAAGCTAGAAAGATACTCTTGCAGCACCTTACAGGAAATCTTCCTTGTGAGTCACACTGACCTGATGAAAATCCAAGTTTCTTGGGTTGAGGGAGGGCGAAAAGGCAGAAAGAAACATTGCTCCTTCACCTTGGGCGTGACAGAACCTGAGGCTCTCAGGTGAAAAACTAATGAGTGAATCAAATGAAATGCATGATTCCTCTAACGCTTTGATTTGAGGGCAGTTTTCATTAAATCACAGACGAAATTGTTGCCCATCCCCAAGCAAGGAGTAGGAAAAGAGGAGTGCTTGTCCCCCAAGGAATGCAAAGCCAATACAGTTATCTCTTTTTAGTGGGTGCTGACTCCTGCTGTCTGCCTTCTAAAAATGTAGTATCGTTAGTTAAAAGTCCCTAGAGTAGGGTGAATAGTCATTCATTTAAAAAACAAAACAAAAACATATAAACACTTTAGTCTTGGATGTAGCCACATGCTCATTTGGGTCACGGTGATTTATTTCTTTTCAGTTCCAGAGCTCTCTCATACCTCCATTGTATGGGGATGTGTTCATAATTGTTATATACACATATGTGCATAGATATTCAAATACAAATATGAAAAACTCTTTTGAAAGGATGAAGAAACAAATGATTATTTGTAGCCTGTGAGCTCTAAAGCAGTGTTTCACAGAATATTATCCAGGGACAAGCTACAGGAGAATTACCTGGAGATGTCTATTAAAATGCAAATTTTTAAGTGGCCGGCAGACCCAGTGAATCAGAATCTCTGCCATGGGTCCTAGTTTGTGCCCAGGTGGCGCCTGAGGGGCATTTTTAGCAAGCAAACCAGCTTATTCTTATGTACATTAAAGTTTGTGAATCACTGTTCTAGATGTGTCTTGGGATCTAACTGTAGCTCTAGCTGATGTGTGCAAGTCAGTACACATTTTTTGAACACTGTATTAACCCTTCCAGGTGAAAAATACTAGGTTTTCTGACAGAATTCAGGCAGCCACAGGAACAGAAGAATGCATACCTCTCAGAAAAGAATTCCTATACCTCAGTGTAGACATTGTTGCTATTGAGTCTGTATATAATCTAGCCATTCCACTTTCAGTTATCACTGTGCAGAGGAAATGAAGCTACCTGGTATGGATTCACTTACAATGTACTGGCCTGAATATATCTGGGCAAAGAAATCACATAAAATAATTTCCCAGAGTCAAAATACTGAGCTCTACTGCTAAATGCATTGCTATCTCATTTATTAAGTACCTCCTGCATGCAAAGCCTGATCAAGAAGATTTTATGATTTTTATCTTCCTAGGCAAAAATCATAGTACTTTCTTTTAGAAAAAAAAAATTCATACCCAATCTTATTCTGGCACTGGGAATGTGGGAGGGGTAAAATAAAAACTCTGACCTCGGCTTGCCTTAAGAGAAACATGAAATTGCATGAACTATTACTAGGGATTATTTACAGGTTTTCTAAACTTTCCATTTTATGGGTGATAAATAATGACATGTATTTATTAATCCATGTTTATATGAATGACTGTGTCTGTTACTTTCAAATATTTTAAACAGTATTTGGATATTAAAGTAGGCATGCCTGAAAAACACTCTTCTAGCAGAAAAGAAATTGTGTGATTATTTGGTTATATGTTACATACATTCCCAAAATATATATGCAATCTCATTAAAAGTCCACGGCAAAGGGTCTAATTAGATGCCATTATTAGTCTCAGTGACTTTACTCAATTTTGCTTCAAGCAAAAGCAGAATAGGCAAGCACCTGAAGCTTCTGTGAATTATAAAGGAGAAAACTGATAATTCTGCAGGCCCAAATATAATAAATGATAGTAGTGAATAATATTGGGAAATAGGAGAGGCAACAAGGTAAGGAACCATAACTAGCTGAACAATGTTGAATGATTGCATTATGCAGTATTTGAATTTGTGCTCTATCTCTTAATTATTCCTGTCATTCCATCCATTGTTCTCCTACCTTGCAGGAGAACAGAAATTAATAGCCAGCCTCCTTAAAGAAGTAGTTGCTGTCCCCTTGTTCTTTAGTGCCATCGGCATCATCAGTAAAGCAGATGTCTGATAAGGCAGCTCTTCTGAGCACATGGAACAAGAAGGAAGATTCCCCTCCCCAGTAAAGGCTTTCTCCTGAAAGTTCTTGAAACAACTCGCTTTTGCCCTTTCAGCTGCCACAATTCCATGAGTTCTGGTTTCCGTACTAAAGCTGACTTAGAGAATCAGATGAACAAGTAGAATCACTGGTTTAAATTCATTGCGGGGACTGAACCAAAAATGAAGAGGAAATTTCCATTTTGCTTGCCATCCATTCAATACTGCAGAGAAAGAGGAATGTGAAAGCTTTCCTGCAGTTCAACCTATCTCTAGGAATATCTAGAGATAAGAATATTTTAAAATTACACAGAACTCAGCTTTCTTTTAACCAATGGCTGCTGAGCATAGACCCCAGCCTGTGAGTGAGGAGTGATAGAATCACATGAGTATTCTGAAGGGAGATGCCATATTTCAACCTTCTCTGTATTACTTTCAAATGCATCATAGTGGTGGGGGGAACCCTAAGTCTTAGAGATTTATGTCAAAGTACATTCCACTGGTATCAGATCTAAAGAGAATCCTCTACAGAAATGGTTTTCTTTAAGGCTAGACTAATAAAAAACGAGACAATTGGATGCCATCTCATGGAATAATCTAGTAGGTGCCTGTCTTGTTCCCAGTGCACCCATTCATTTCAAAAAAAAACCTGAAAGGAGTAGACTCAAAGTCTACATATACATGAAAAGAATGAGTGTGACCAGTCAGAGTACATTGTATTTCAAGGAAGCTTGGGTTCATCCTGAATATCGTTTGTTATTCCCTTTGGAATCTGGAGTTCAAGAGCACTGAGTTAATTTAAGAACCAGCAACTCTGACATGTTAGCAATTGGGAAAATTGTGTGAGTGTGCACACACATACACACACACATGCACACATAACACATACACTCAAATGTGTTAAATGCCAAATTAAATTAGATATGGTTAATGAGATCCTTAATTTATTCTTATTTGACTCATCAATTTATTTCACACCAATATTTCTATCCTTAGTTATTTATTCTTATTATTTCTATCTCTTCAATACTCATTGCTCTTTTCTTTCCATTGAAAGAAAATTATATATAATAATTGATCTTGCTTTAGCTTTTATGACAGTTTTACCCAGAGGCTTGGATGAATTCACCATAATTATTCCTCTGATCCTGAATGTTTCAGAGGATTTGAGTACAGAGCAAAATGTCCATATATGCAGTTAGTTATAACTTCTTGGATAAGATTATAGACATAGAATTCACATCCAGGTTTCAGTATATTTGTACCTCTAAACTTTTGGCATTGGTAATGAGACCTTCTGCACAGGTATTTAGTTCTAATACCCCCACCAACTTTCCAGCTCAAAGGAGTTTCCAGAAATTAGACTGATTTTGACACCTTTCTGTTACACCAGTCGAAAATTGTCAGACTAACCAGAAAGGAGAGTGAAATAGAGTCCACAATTCTTCTGCAATCCCTGAATCTTGCAAAGTTCTAAAAACAAAAACAAAAACAAAAAAAACCACCAAGATTTTAAATAAGTTTGACTCAAATCTCATCACTAAAACCTGATCTTAATTGAGAGGAGGCTCTTCATAGTTTTTGTGGATACCACTTAGCATGAATATTCATATTTCTCCCCGGAGATATTAATGCATTTGTTATAATAGATGCTATCTCAGAACCTGCTGGGATATTACATAACACAGCACATGGTATGACACAATATAACATAACATGAAAAAAAAATTAAATCCTAGACTTCTGGTCCCACACATTTCAAATAAGGGGTTGTGAATTTGTACCTATTTTAAACAGAGATTCCACATAAAGAAATTAGACAACTTCCTCCAAAGTGCAATACTTGCCCCCAATGAGTGTGTTATAAATAACGCACAAAGACAAAGCAATCAAGAAAGAGCCACTGACTCATCCACTCCTCAGAGCTCATCTCTCTCATGTAGTGTATGTCAAATTTTTCCTCATTTAAGCTGAGAGTTGGTTGGCCATGATGTGCTGTGGGGTTGGAAGAGTTCTGTCTTTGAGCTGTAGAGACTACTTGATCATCACACTTAACAGAGGTGCTACTGATGGTTTCAGCAAGAGGGATGGTGCAGGCTGCCATCAAGATGACAAAATTCTAAATGTACTCCCCCACCAGAAGGGAGGGTTCAGAAGCAAGTCCTTGGGGAGGGGGGCTTGACAAGGTTCTTTTCTAGAGCTGTCTTTTGCATTTCTATACACTATTATCATGCTAAGAATTACCAGTTAGAGGTGACCCACCCTTTTCAAACAGAACCTCACAGGAAAATCTGCAAAACAAAAACTAAAAACCTGTGAATCATCTGATAATTCCTTTCTCCTCTTCACCAAATTCAGTTCATCTTTTTCAATACATTTCCTCGTCTCCCCTGCTCTACTTCTTGCCATTTTCTTCTTCAGCTGTCCTCTGATAGCTAACCTCTATAAAAGATTACTTTTGTAAAACGAAATGGAATCCTTTGCCTAGAACCCCTCACCAGCGTCTACATTACTAACAGATGTTTCAGCAAGTCACATAGCTCCTCAGCACTCAGCACTGGAGCTGCTTCTCCAGCTCCTTGCTTTGCTGTCACTCCTGAAAGCGGTCCTACGGGCCCCCCCACTCTGAATCGCTTGCCTTTCCATGTGTACCCCATGCTCTCTCACACCAGGTATGTTTGAGTGTCTCAGGCTTTCTCCATCTGGAATGTCCCTACTTCTTCACTTGGTGACTCCCTATTCATCCTTCAAGACTCAGCTCCCAGAACTCCCCATCCTTTGTAGAAGACACTGGCGCAGTGACTGAGCCACTTTTTTCTGCCTTATAACATATTAGATGTAAGATCATTTATCCCATAATATTGTACTTAGCATGTCAATCTTCTGTAGACTCTGAACAACTTGACGATAAGACAGGAATCTTATTTCATTCACCTTTATGTTCTCAGTGTCAGGTACAGTGCTTGGTTCAGAATGCGAGATCATTAAATACTTTTCAAAAAAGATATCATTCATGAATATCACTAGGATGAAACTAATATCACATGAAAAAACTAATAAGCTCTTCCACCAAAAATCATCTAAGAACTACTAACTGTATCTATGAAAGGCACAAACTTACCTAAAAGACTGAGAATTAGGCCTTTCATGTTTTGGTGTTAAGCCCTGAGTTAACCAGTTTATAATAGCTAAATGCAGAATGTGCCAACATCATAGTTTAACAGAAAGTATTTTGTATGGAGCCTGCTTGATAGGTGAACGAAGGAAATAGCTAATTACACTACACTCTCCTTCCTGCATCCCACCATCCACTTCCAAATCACAGAGAGGTAAGTTTGTTCTTAGAAATGTCAGTCCCTTTGGACTATCCTGAAGAGAGCCTCATTTTAGAACATACATCATCATAAGCTGAAAGTATCTTAATAATACGTCATCATTCCTGATCCACCTTCTGTGCTTTCATTGCTTTTGAGTGTTCAGATTCCATTGCATTTTATTTTAACTGGAAATACTCGTTTCTATGCATGTATATTGTGTGCATTATACTAGAATGGCTGGGATTGCCAATATAATTGGGCCAAGGCTTTTCCTTGGGGAAATCCAGTAAAATTATCTTCCATTACATTTCTAAAATACTACTCATTAAAAGCAGAAATAAACTTTTATACTCATGGCTAACAATGCAGAAAAGAGTCTCCACCCTGCAGCTTATCTCAATTTCAGAAAGGAGGAGGTATTTTCCAGATGAGTTGCTGTTTGATTTGATTTTCACCCGCAATTACTATCAAGATCTTTTTCCCCCAGCTTGTTTTGTGGTGGTTTTAAACTTTGTCCTTATACCCCATTTTCTGAATCAATGTGTTTTCTAAAAACACTGCCCAATTACTGCTCATTTGAGGTTCAGAAATCTCTGCAATTTCCTTTTCTGATGAACTTTCACTATTTATAGTCATGGATGCCAAAAGAGAGAAAGAAAGGAAGAAAGAAACCCCATTTCTCCCCAGAATTCTATGTCGTCCTTTCCTGCTGCTGAATTCATTGTTTTGATTCCTTCATGCACTGGCAAACTTTCAAGCATGCCATATGAGAATTTTAAAAATGAAGCTCTCATTTAGGAGTCACACAGTGGTGATATACACACAGAGCTTCAATTTAAACCATTATTGCATACCATCTTTTTCTTTTTATAATAATCCATTAAATGCTTTCAAGTATGGAGAAGGAATAACAACCTGTAGATCCAAATGGAACCCAGATGACCTATAAAATACGTACTGCCTCCCTGCCTGAGTTGTTAGAGCTCTCATCTCTAATGGATGGCATTGTTATTTTACCATCCAGACAACCACACACATCAATTATACATTCTCCAATGTCATGAATCACTTTTTGAAGGCAACCTGTCTTTTGGTTGTTACATATGTCATTTTTTTTTAACCTCTGAGGAGAACTGGTATGTGTGTGTCTGGGTGTGTGTGTGTGTAAGAGATGATGTCCTTGTTTTAAATATACTGATTGATAATTGGAAAATACTTTGGGGGAACATTTAATGTTTATTCTCCCAAGCATAGACTGCACTAATATTTGTTCAGTAATTTTCTATGACAATAGCAGCACTCAAGAGTACAATGTATGGTAAGATATTTTCTCCCAGAAAAATGCCATTTGCGTTGCTTTGTGTATGTGAGTTAAGGCTTAATTTCCCAATTATACACGTACACACATTCACACTCACACACACACACTTGTACCTCCCTATCTACCTTCTTAAATACATTTACACTTATTTTATTACTCAAGATATGCAGTGTCTTGTAAATAGTACACAATTAAAGACAAAACAATTATGAAAGAGTCACTCCTTCATTTTAAAATCATTTCTCCAAATGGTTTATATCTCCAAATGGATGGAATATTGTAGCAAAACATTTAACCTTCATTTGTGGTGTATAATCACCTAAAGGTTCCAAATCATCTCATTACTCTAAGTCAGCAGGTCATTACAATACCTACAAAAATGAAACTTATAGAAAGCATGGGGCTATCTGAAACCCCTGGGAAGTCTAACACATAATAAAAGCAGCTGCTTATCAATGCTATTCCTTAAAAAGATTTAGAAAGGAAATTGTGCAGGTTTTTTTGTTAATAATTCATATTACTGTCAACTCAGGTTTCTTATTGGGTTGTTGTTAAGCATGTTGTTTTGTGGTGTTTAGATTTGCCTTATCTAAGAACAAGTAAATTTAAGACATTTTCTTATTTTTCCAGTCTCAGGGAATCAAGGATATTTGTTTACCATCTTACAAAACATACTACTGTACACCTGCCAATAATACTATAATTATCTAATTCTTGCCATGCTACAGGCAATGTGCTAAGTCCTTTACAACCATTAGCTCATTCAATCATCCTAAAAATCCTAGGTGGAGCACTCCATTTGACAGATGAAAAGCCAGGCTTAAGAGGCTCAGAACCTTTACAACTTTATAAAGACTGAGTCAGAGCCTTTTTAACTTTTCCCATTAGGCTATATCAAATAACAAATAGTTTTAACATAGAACATCTAACAATCAGTTAAAATAATGACTGAGAGTTTACATATATATATATATATATATTTTTTTTTAGAGAGGAAGAGAGTGTCTGAGAGAGTGGGGGAGGGGCAGAGGAAAAGAGAGAATCTTAAGCAGGCTCCACACCCAGCACAGAGCCCGACATGGGGCTTGATCTCACGACCCTGTGACCATGACCTGAGCCAAAATCAAGAGTCAGACACTTACCCGACTGAGCCACCCAGGTGCCCCTACATTTATATTTTTTGTCACTAGTGGAAAAAATGGTTGCTTTATATTACAGAAAGCTGAGAAATTCTAGAACTTTAGGCATTGTCAATGAAACGGTCATTAGTGATTTTTAGGCCTTTTCATGTCTCTCAGTCCTTGCCTCTAAGGACTTTATATATTTTCTTCACAAAGCCCAGTGTTTCTCTGAAGTTCCAATGCCACACTTCCAACCACTTGTTATACCTCTCTACCTAGATGCCTTACCAATGCTTTATGCCCCTAAATGCCCAGTTTCTCTAGACTTCCTTGTTCCCATAAATGGAATCATCATTCATTCAATATACCTATCTCAGTTTTGTTCTTTTCTTCCTTCTCCTTATACATTACAATCTGTAGTTATCCACTTGGTTGTCAAACATCCACTTGGTTGGAAATGCCTTTTGTAGCTACCTGGCCCTCCTTCTCATCCCTACAACCATAATCCTTTTACAGTATCTTTTTTTTTTTTTCATTTAGGACTCTGTATTAACTACCACTTGGCCTTCCAGCTTTCATCATATTCAAAATATCTCTCCCAATTCCAATATATCATACATCCTGTAGCCAAAATGATCTTCCTGAGATCCACTCTCTTCACATCATTTCTGGAAAACCCTTTGTGTTTTTCTACTGTCTACCAAAATGCATACTAAGTTCTTCATCCAGGTTTCAAGGTTCTGTTCTTATCTCTACCACTTTGCTCTTTTATTCTTCTTATAAGGACAGTAGTCTCAGTAGGGGAGCCTGACCCTAATGACCTCATCTAAACCGAATTATCTACCCAAAGCCCCACCTGTCAAGCATCATCACACTGGGGCTTAGGGCTTCAAGATATGAATTTAGGGAGTATACATTCAGTCCATAAGCTGTGCCGCATTTACATACTTTATCATGCTTGGAATGTTCTTCCCCTCTTTCTCCCTATCAAGATTGCTCATTCTTCAAAACTCAATGAAGCCTCATTTTTCAGATCTTTCCTAAGAAGTTTTAATATCTTCTTCCTTTGAACTCCCTTTGAACACTGTGTTTTTCTTAACAGACTCGCCTTCACTTGTAGTATAACCAGTCATGTACTTATTTAAGTCACCCTCTGGATTATCAGTACTTTATGGAGAGGAAATGTATTTTAATCATATTTGTATCCCTTGAAGCACTTAGCACAATGTCTAGTATCAAAAGAGAACTCAAGAATGTTTATGAAATTGGATCATAAAAATTGTTAAACCTAGACAGGGACTTGGAAAAAAGCATAACATTATTTCTGGGAAAGAAGAATTATCAGCAAAGTACAATGACATACCATCATTTAATTATTAAAATTCAAGTAAAATGAACACTATTCATTATTAAAAAGAGGGCCAGGGGAGGGATAAGAAACCAAATTTTGTATTATTAGCTCAGTGTTGGAAGTCATTAGAACCAGGAGAATTTCTTATTCTTAATAGTATGGCAAGAAGGAGAGAAACAAATTTGAAACTACATTGGAAAGGGCTAAGGAGGAGCCATGACGTGGGACCTCTTTACGTTGGAATGTTTTTTCTCTTTTCTCTCTCTTTTTTGTTTAAATCTGATTTGTCTCCTTCCCCTAAATTATGTAGATACTACTTTCTCTTAACCTCCTCTCTAGGTCTGTCCTCTAAGATATCTGTCCTCTAAGATATCTGTCCTCTAAGAACTAATTAGCATCCTGTGTTGTTTTGAATGTTTCTTTGCAAGATGTTGATTACTTGAGGGTAGAAATTATTTTATAAATCTTTACATATTCACCTCAACCCAGTGCCTAGCACAGACTAGATGCTTAGCAAATATTTGTGGGTTGAGTTAATTGATTAAGTAAACTGTTTCCACAATCTGCTCTCTTGTGATCTTGGGTCAGTATACATCATTGAATCTCACTCTCCACATCTGCAAAATAAAGATCAAGACTGTGATGAGGCTAAGATTGTGAGGAGGCTCAGTCAAGATAATGCATGTAAAATATGTGGTACTATTATACATACATTATGGACTATTACTAATGTATATAAATCATCAATTTTTAAATTAAGTATGACACTTTGATTTCACTCTTACCCAGAATGCTTTGGAAACAGTTCTCCCTACAGATCACTCAGCATTCCACATTATTATTAGGAAGTAAGTAGAATGTTGAGGCATTTCTCTACCCCATTATCACAGTTAATTAAAAACTGACACATGAACTTACACTTCCATGATGAAGGCTTAACTGTCTAGGGAATTATGCTCTCATCATAACCAGGAAGGCATCAGACAGCCGGAAATACAGGACTGTGATCCTGAGAGAAAGTAAATAAAGTGGGCCCCAAAACTGCACCAGTTTACCACCCGGAAGCAGTTCACAGGCCACAGCACAGAGTGAGGGGACCCACACAGAACTTGGCAGTCTTGGTGAGTTGAGAATACAGAATTCATGAACACAGAATCATTTAGATTGGCAGGTCAAAATATGAGCAAGAAGGGAGCTAGCTGTACATTGAGGTTTGCTCTGGAGAACAACATAGAAGTCCCCTCAACCTTTAGCTGAGTAAGGATCTGTGCATTAGGTGGAAACATCTACAAGGCTGAGAAAAAAAACCACCAGAAAGCAATACACCAAGATATATCTAGAGTTCACAGAAAGCTGGAAATAGTTTGTAGTCCTACCAGCTAAAATAGACTTGTGAACATGAGGGCACTGGGTAGAGTCTTCAGCAGGATATGGGTTTGAAAGTATTGCTTAAAGTATCAAAGTGATCCCAGATAATCTAAGTACTAGGTATTTCACTGAAAAGAAATAAAAACATACATCCACACAAAGATGCATGCTTGAATGGTCACAGCAGCATTATTCTTAATAACCAAACAATCCACTGTCCCTCAACTGGTGAATAGATGAAATAATTGTGGTATGTCCACACAGAGAAAGAAAGGAAAGAAAGGAACTATGGATACACAATAAAAGGTGGATGAATCTCAAAAGCATTATGCTAAAGACAAGAAGCTAGACCAAATACTATATACTGTCTGATTCCATTGATATGAAATTCTAGAAAAGGCAAAAGTACAATGAAAGAATGCAGCTCAGTCTTTGGTAATGGCAAAAGATGGGGAAAGAGGTATTTTGGCATAAGAGAGTTTTGGGAATGGTGTAAAGGTTCTATCTAATGTGTGGCGGTGGTCATATGAATATGGACATTTTTTCAAAATTCATCAAATTGTGCACCTAAATTGATGACATGTATTGTACACAAATCATATCCTAATAAGTTTTATTTTTAAAAACTGACTGTATGTCTAAAAAAAAAGCATTCTTTAGGCTATTATTTATGTCTTTAGTCCTCCACAGAATTCATTTTCAAGCTTTACAGTTATGCTTCAGTGTCCAATGTGCACTCTGTAGCCATCTTTAGTTTCAGGGAAGACTGGGAAAGTGAACAGGAATAATGGAACTCTTTCCCACTCTGTGGTAGAAAGGGGCAAGGCCAAAGAGAATGGGGAATGGCTACTGACTTATCCAATCAACAGTGCCTGCCACTGTCTCACACTAAATTTTAAGTAGAAAACAATAATTCTTAATATAATGGGGCTCTCAAGTTTGCTCAGTGCAACCTAAATTAATCAGCATAATCAAAGCATGATGCATTCCAGTTAACTGCATTTTCTGGTCAGCTAGAAAAGTATTTCTTTTAGAGTTTTATCAAAAATCTTAGACACATAAGAGTCTTTCCTTCTTTACTAAGTAAAACATAGTGAATGTATTTAAATTTTGTTTTTATTAATACTGAATATTCCAGTGTTCAGATTCAGTACTTTGAGCATAAGTCTGCAGATGCAGGTAGAGATGGATGTAGTGAAATATTTCTCAGTTGGGTTCCATAGAATGCTGATCCTGCAAAATCGCTTCCCTCTCTTTTCTCTAAATAAGTGTTCCATAATCATGTTTGAATAATATCGCCTATTATAGCCACCTCTTATAATGTCATAAAGCATATTATTAAAATTTCTGAAGTATCCTACCAAAAAGAACAACCACTAAAAATCATTGATTCTGTTTAAACTAATATATCTGAGTAGAGAATTTCTTGTTTTTGTAATTTATTTATGTCAGCTTCCTAAGAACTGGAATTCCAGTGGGGCATGCTGCTGCTATTGTGGAAAGGCCCACAAGCAATGGGGCTGACAGAATCGGATTTGAATCCTGACTTGGTGACTTAACAGTGACCATATATAAGTTTTAATCTCTTTGATTATCAGTATTTTCACCTATTGAGTCAGCATTATAACATAAAAGTGTTCTTGTAAGAATTAGAGATCGCAGGGCGCCTGGGTGGCTCAGATGGTTAAGCGTCTGCCTTCAACTCAGGTCATGATCCCAGGGTCCTGGGATCAAGTCCCACGTATTAGGCTCCCTTCTCAGCAGGGAGTCTGCTTCTCCTCTCCCTCAGATCCTCTCCCCTGCTTGTGCTCTCACTCTGTCTCTCTCAAATAAATAAATAATCTTAAAAAAAAAGAATTAGAGATCATGTCTATAAAGGATCTAATGCAGTGTCTAAGGAAGGTAAATGCTCCAGAACTCAATTTATCATCAGTTTATCACCACCACCACCACCACCACCACCACCACCACCACCACCACCATCATCATCATCATCATGCAGCTTTCTTTCTAGGACCTCTAGAACTTGGATTTGCTTATTTATTTAATTTTTCCCTAAATTATAGATATTACTTTTTAAATGAACTTCTGCTCTGAAAGGGGTTGGGGAAGTCTAGTTAATTGAAGTTCCAGTTTTAGTTGTTTTCCAATTAATCAAAGTCATTATACTTTGGACAGTGACATCACATTACTCTATTAATAGGGTATTGGACTCTAATCCAGCTA
Organism: Zalophus californianus; assembly: GCF_009762305.2. NCBI lineage: Eukaryota > Metazoa > Chordata > Mammalia > Carnivora > Otariidae > Zalophus > Zalophus californianus. The sequence goes on along the minus strand of NC_045598.1, from coordinate 80,629,661 downwards.
CCTAATGTAACTTAGGCTGAAATCAAATTCATAGCCTTCATTTAATTGTCTTTTATTCTTGTGTGGTTAAGGAGAGTCTTAGATATTATTCCCACATCTATCATAAGGACCTGTGGAGATTTCAGGATGGTTGAGCTAATGGGAAGGCTGTAATAATGTATTATGGCTCATTTGGTTCATTATAATTTTGAACATCTTACTCTGTCCACATTGTGGGTCTTCTTTCACATTTTTCCAGTGGTAATAAAAACAATAATAATTGATGGCAGCAAAAGCAATAAAAGTAGTTTTAATATTTTATACTATAAAACACTGTATGTTTAAGGTTGTCAAGGCATTTTCTAAATAAATGTTTTCATAAAGCAATAACCAGGCTCTCTGAACCATTATGTAATGCCAGGGAGAAGGTCATATAACTTTCCCATAAAAACTCCTTTTTTTGCATCAGGTAAAATGTTCCACAATAATTGTATTGTCTGTCCATCACAGCACCTCAGGGAAGCATGCTGTTAGCAGGGTCATTTCTCCTTCACAGTGGAGGATACTGAAGCATAGACACATTAGTGGTAACTCGTCCAAATGAACACCATGAACTAGTGAACCAAATCACTATGTGACAACGACACCACTCAAAGGCAGGTGCCACACAGCAAATGGCATCATGAAGGTTAATTTCAGATTAAACTGGGGCAGCAGGCACATTGGGGCATCTTGGGAGGATGTGCTAAAATGCACAGAGACAAGGTTAGTCATGGTTCATAAACCTTACCTGAGAGTGTTCTCTGATGTGTTTAGGCATTCAACTTTATTTTCACAAAATAGTTGTGGCAGAAAGACTGTCTTTTATTATCAAAGTGGAAATAGAACACAATGATTTTTCCTCTTCCTAATAAGTATCAACAACTTCATCCACTTTGGACTGCCAGACTTAAGTCTACTCTGTTCATAAGGAGTGATTTTCAAAAAATTTTTGACTGAAATCACATGACATAATAAAGCCTGCTGGTTACATGCTCCAGAGCTGTTTCTAGGAACATGAGTTCCCAGCAGCTGGCCTCACTCAGCCAAAGGAGTTAATTGCAGAGGGCAAGCAGAATCTCTTATAGCAGAACCATCTAGAAAGTACCAAGATGGAAGAAAGGTTTTTTAAGTCATTTGCTCATAAACTTTTTTGAGCACACACTCCTTCCCCCCGCCCTACAAATTCTGATGCACTATATACCCTAAATATTGCATAATATTTTAGAAAGACCACAGACTTATGATGTTCTACACAGACCCCCTAGAGTGCCATGAATCCCAGATTAATCTCTCTCCCCTCCCCCTGCATCTCTCCCTCATCTTCTCCCTCGCATCATTTCTATTTTCAAAAAGGAAAACTAGAATCCAGCAGGGATAAATTCTTTTAAAATTATTCCTCATTGAAGAGATTCTTACCTCTTAGTTTTCCATGTCTCCAGAGTTCTTGCAACATCTAAGACATTGAGTACAACAAATATTAGAAAAAGATAGGTTTTTTCCAGGCTCTATATTAATTCTAAATACATTTATAGTTCAGCATCCTAAAGATGTGGGTATTCATCTTAGCGAGCTAATATCAATTCATGATATTTCATTGAGGTAATGCGAATATAAACACTGACTTATCAAAGGAAGGTAAAGATGAATGCCAATAAAGTTCATTTCACTGTATGAATGAATACTAATTTCGTAAAGCACACCTCTATATTTATAGCTTATAATAATGCTTTGAGACATACCAGTATGTTGTGAATAATTGCAAGTAATTTTAAATTTTGAATTACTTCTGTCTCAGTTGTTTTTAGGTTAAAATCTATATTTTTAACTGACAATACCAAGTGTTGGTGAGGATGTGAAGCAACCAGAACTCATGCATTGCTGGTGGGGACATTTAGGAACATAGTTTGGCAGTTAAACATATACATGTCCATTGACTCAGTTATTTAACCCAAAAGAAAGAAAACCTATGTCCTCCTAAAGAATCGTGTTAAGAGTGTTTATAGCAACTTTATTCATAATAGCCAAAAAATGGAATCAACTCAAGTATTCATTAATTTTTGGAGAAAGAGTAAACAAATTGTGGTGTCTATACACAATACAATACTTCTCCAGAATATAAGGGAATGGATTAGTTATATTGTCGATAGCTGGGATGAATCCTAACTATATTAACTTGAATGAAAGAAGCTAGACATGAGTATGCATAATCTATGTTTCAATTGATATAAAGTTCAAAAACATACAGCAGTAATCTTTGGTGATAGAAAGTAAAATATTGGTTGCCTATGGAAAAGAGTGATTTTATTTGGAAAGAGGTACAGAGAACTTCCTACAGTAATGGCCATGTTCTAGATTTTGATAGGGATATGAGTTGGATGTATATATCTGCCTACATTCATTGAACTACAGTAGTCCACCCTTATCTGCAGTTTTGCTTTCCACAGTTCGAGTTACCGTCAGTCAACTGTGGTCTCTTCTAATGAATCCTCAGAGGTCCATGGCAGCCTAACACTCTGTCCCATTGCGTGCATCATTCACCTCACTTCATCTCATCATGTAGGCCTTTTATCATCTCAACATCATCACCAGAAGAAGGGTGAATATAGCACAAGATACTTTGAGAGAGAGATTGTATTTACATAACATTTGTTATGGTATATTGTTATAATCGTTCTATTTTATTATTAGTTATTGTTGATCTCTTACTTTGCCTAATATATAAATTAAACTTTTCATAGGTATATATGTATAGAAGAAGACATAGTATAAATAAACTTTGGTACTATCCATGGTTTCAGGCACCACTTGCAGTCCTGGAACGTATCTCCTGTGGATAAGGGGGGGACTAGGGCATATACTTCTTTTTTTTTTTTTTAACAATCTCCATGCCCAGCATGGAGCCCAATGGGGGCTTGAACTCACGATGCTGCGATCAAGACCGGAGCTGAGATCAGGAGTGGAACACTTAACCGACTGGGCCACTCAGGCACCCCAAGTGTATATACTTTTAAGACCTGTGCATTTTACCATGTGTAAATTACACCCGCCTTCCCCTAGAAATACAGCTTCAGTCTTCTTCTGCATTCTCTTATCACTAGAGTTTCCTTGATAGCCTCTATGCCTTGCATGACCTCTGGGGCCTTTCCCTGGGTTTCCACAAGATGAGCCTCATGTGAACTCACCACACAGCTGTTTACTGCTAATAGGTCTTTCTCATCTAGCTACATTTCCCTTATTACTTAAATGATTTCCTTCTAGGATTCTCATTTCTTTTCACCATCATAAATAAATCAATAACAGAACTTTATTTTTTTAAACTTAGGCTTTAAGTCCTGAAATCTGTGGCAAGTCTGTCTCCAAAAGAGTTCATTTTAATATGGTAGTCATCAGCTTACTAATCGCCCGATTAATTTTATATAGAGAAAGGTCACTATTATGTTATGAAGTAACATGTGAGGCTGATGGACTTAACGGATGACTGATGATATTATGAAGGTAACGCTAAGACCGGTGGATGTCATTCATATGTGACTCACACAAAAGAATTTGGCATTTGGTAGCCTGGGACACTGTCTCCTCATGGCAGAAAGGGAGACAACAGCTAGGAGTTGGCTCTTCACTGTTTCAATAGAGAGGACATCATCTGCACGCAGTTGTGGCAATTTCTAGGTTACTTCAGGGAGGGTGGAGGAGTTGTCAGGGTGAGGACCGTGCTTCAGAAATTGATGCTGATCTCTTGCCACCGTGGCTGGCACTCTGTGGTTTGCGAGCCAAGAGATAATTTTTCTGGGATTTTGAGCTTGTCAAAATAAGAACAAAGCAAATAAGGGGAAAAAAGGCCAGGTGCTTTACCAATGCTACACGTATGGTGTTTTATACTGTACTGTCTGGCAATTACTCTACAGTCCCAGGGCGTAAAGTCATGCCATGGCTTCTAACATGAGCTTTGATCTCCAAAGAACAATTTCACTGAATCTAGAGAATTGAGGTAGCAAATTCCATCCCACACTTCATAAATTTGGGGCTACTATTACTTTAGTGTGGCTTCTTTATATTCCACTTTATTATGACTATATCTATATAAATGCAAACACTGTTTCTGTGGATATAATTTCATAAAGCAAAACTATCTTCTATCTTTAGCAGTGAAATTCAAGTGGCAACTATGACAAGCAAAGAAAAATGAATGCAGTTAACTTCAACCATCCCTGCTCATCTGAAAGCTTATGTCAGTTTCTAAATAAGCTTTTCATTTTTCTATTCAGTCTGCTGATCTTTGTTGATTTACAGCATGAATGAGCATGGCACATTGCAACTTGTATAGTGTATTTTTCCTAAATAATAAAACATTTATTGCAGACACATCAAGCTAGCTAGTGGCTCTAAATTATTGTGGCAGTGAAGTGCCATGTTAACAACTCATTTACATCCTTCTGGTAACTCTCCATTACCAAGGTAAGTAATTTAATTCCATCTAGGAACAATGACTTTGCAAAGTGTATTTACTGCAATTTGGAAAAAATACATTTAAATTGGATTAGAAATTATGATGAGATCATTCTAACTAAATACAAACAAAATAAAGTATTTAGTCAGGATAGACTGAATTATCTCATACAATTTTTGGTAAAGATGTGCTAAAATACCTTCAGAGAGCTTTATTAATATATTTTCAGATATGTCAAAAGTATGCTTCTTGTGAATGTCCATGCGTTATAAATTCAATTCTCTCATTCATTTTTGATTTCAATTCTCTCTTTGGGTAAATTACAAAAAGTTGAGTTAGTTGTATTCCTCCTCATCATCCTACACTTCATAAATGTAGTGGGTATATTCACCTTATTGCCTATGCAGAGCACTTGCTTATATCTGCACAAGCCATCACGTTGATGTGAGGCCCCTCTCTTATTTTATTCCCTTCCTCCTTCATCCTAGATCCTGATCCATTCATCTTCCTGTACCCCACTAAGTATCTATTTTAATGTATTTAGTTGTGTCTTTGTGTATGTATCCTTTTAAAATAGTGTTTCCTATGTATGTGTTTTGAACTTATATAAATAATATTGCTTTCTCCTACCTTACTCCTTCAATAGAATTTTTATATGCATCCCTTTATCTCTGATACCATTAGTTTGTAGCTTCTCACTGCAGTGATGTATTCTAAAGTGTGCATCTTCCACATTTACTTAACTATTCCCCAACTAGAGCACCTCCAATTCCCTGCTATGCAACATGATGAAGATTCTCATATGTCCTCTTAGGAACCTATGAACGAATTCCTCTATACCGAGAGTGGGCTTCTTGAGTCCCACTCAGAGAGCATGCACATGTACTCAGCAAGGATGAACATATGGCACTAGGATGAATCCGTGCTTGAAGCATGTTTCCATACACAGCAAGGATTTAGAGATGTGCACATTCTCAGGAAGGAGGAGGACATACTCATTAAGGATGGGCTCAGGGTAGGTGGGAATAAACAGAAACTCCATAATCAAGATGCCCACATACACAGTATATACACTCAGGAGGTACATACACTCAGTACAGATTACCCCTAAGTATGAGAAGGTGCTTAATTTCATAATTGCTGCAGATTGTTGTTTAAAATAGCTGCAATTTACCAGCAATGCCGGGTGTCCCCATTCCCTCATATTCCCTACAAATTTTGTTTTATTCATAATTTTTGCTTATCTCATGGGTGCAAATTATTATTCCATTTTTGTGGTATTTATCCTACTACTAATGAGTTTTAAGATGCTTATGATCAGTTTGAGCTTGTTTTTCCATGAATTGTAAATATAGAAGCTTTGCGTGTTTTGAATTTATTTTTTATCATTTTTTGTTGTGATTGCAGGAATACCTGTCATATATATTATTATACATTATGTGTGAGTATAATATATTACATATATTATATAATTGAATAGTATGTACCATGTACTATCTGCTACAGCATCCTTCATTATGTAACAGTAGTTAATTACATATAGCAAAATCCATTCATGTTTTGGGTTTTTTCATACCACGAGTTTTGCTTTGGGGAATTTTACTGAAGACTTTCCCCACCCATGGTCCAAGTTACAGGGTGGTTTTCCTCCTTTTCTTCCAATAGTTTTATAGTTTACCTTTTACATTTCGATATATGTTATATCAGAACTGTACTATTTGCAGGGCAAATTAGTGATCTGGGTTTATTTATCTTTTGATAAATAATAAGCAGTTTCCAAACACACTTTTCTAAATACTGCATACATGCATTTATAGTGCTGTATTTATCATTTTCCCACATATAAATAGATCTCTTTCTGAGTTATGTTCCTTTGGAATTCTTATTTCTTAGTGAACACTGTATTATTTTCACTAAATGGCTTTGAGGTTCATCTAAATATCTGGAAGGGAAACTATCCGTCTTCACTCTTCTTTTTATGGATCTTTATTCTCCCATATGAAATATAAGAGGAGTTTGCCAAGTTTCTAAGATTCATATGCAATTTTTCCCGGGGTTGCCTTGAGTTTATAGATTCAGTGAAGGGAAATTTATCTCTTATAATGATAAGTTGCCCCACCCATAAATACAGAATCTTTTCCCATTTAGGTAAATCTGTTTTTAAGTCCTTTAAGAAAGGCATTAATTATTATTGTTACATTAATTTATACATATATAACAATTTTTGTTTCTTTTGTAAATTGTGTCTTCTTTTTCTATTATATTTTCTATCTGATTATTGTTGCTTTAGAACAGGGGTTGGCAAACTTTTCCTGTAAAATACCAGATAGTAAATAATTTAGGCTTTGTGGGCCAGACAGTCTCTTTTGTAACATTCAACTCTGCCATAGTAGCAAGAAAGAAACCCTAGACAATATATAAACAAATGGGCATGGTTATGTTCCAATAAAAGATTATTTACAGAACAGGTGATGGCCAGATTTGTCCAGCAGTTAATAGTTTGTCAACTCCATGCTATATAGAGGAATAGTATTCATCTGTTTATGCAGCAAATTTGCTGAACTCTCTAATTAGAGTAATTGGAGAATTGGTTGTATGTAGAGGGTTTTTTTAAATATTGATAAATATATTATCTGTAAATAAAGGCAATTTATCTCTTTCTTTCCAATGATTAAACTTTGTTTCTTTTTTCCTAATTAGAAAGTTGGCTGGGATCTTCATCATTGTATTAAATAATAGCAGTGATAGTGGGCATCCTTGCCCTGATCTTAGCCTTTATGGGAATACCTCTAAAGTTTCTTCATTAAATATGATGTTTCACACAAGTTTGAGTTTTATTCAACTTTATCATTTGATGAAGTTAAGGACATTCTCTTCTGTTTCTGGTGTTATCAGTTTTATCAGAAATGGATATATTGCCTAAAATTGACCATCATTTCATTCTTAAACTGCATTAGAACATGATGTATTTTTCTCTCTAAATCACCTTTTTTCGGTATAAAAATTATATACAATGAAGTAAGTCCATTTTAAGTGTACAGTGCAATGAGTAATGGCAAATTTATATAGCCTTGAAACCACCATCCCAGTCAAGCATGGACCATTTCCATCACCAAAAAAAATTATATTTATACCTTTGCAGTGATTTTATCCCAATCTCTAAAGTCAGGAAATAATCTGCCTTGTGCTACCATAGATTAGTTTTGCCTTTTTAGAGTTTCGTATAAATGAGGCCATACACTACGTTCACTTTCATGTGTTCCTTCTTTTGATGAACATGTTTTTAGTTTCATTGATGTTGAAAATATAAGTAATTCATTCCTTTTTATTGTTGAATACTATTTCATCTTTGTACATATATGTTTTATTTAAAATGTATGTTTCATCTTTAGAAATTCTATTAGGTCTTTTTAATATCTTCTATTTCTTTCCTTGTTATGTGTTCACTACATTTTTTGGTATATGGAACATATTCAGATAGCTGTATTAACATCTTTTCCTGCTAATTATATTATTTCTGTCATCAGTTGGTATTTCTCCTTCTTGTGGGTCACAGTTTTTTGCTTTTTTGCATGCCTGATAGCATTTTTAGATGCTAAACATGGTTAATTTCATATTGTTAACTATTTGGATTTTTTTAAATGAATGTTGGAAAATGTTCTGGATGCATTTAGTTTAGTGGGAATCCATTTAATCTTTGCAGTCCTTGCTTTCAAGTTAGTCTGGGTCAGTCTGAAGGAGCTTTAGGGCCAATTTAGCTCCATTATTTAAAAAAAAAAAAGAAATCTACCTAATTCTCCATGTTTCCTGAGACAACTTCCCTGTACCTATGGGAGCACATTCTCAGCATTGTGGGAGCTCTGATAGTTGTCTGCTTTCCAATGTCTCTTTCCCCAGCTTCGTGGCGTTCATCCCACACAAGTTCCGTGAGTACTCAGCCCAAGACTTGAAGGGACCTCTCTGTAGATCTCACGAGCTCTCTTTCTCTGTGAAATTCTAAACATTTTTCTCATATACTTTGTTCAGTTTTGTCATTGTTTAAGATGCCATAAATTTCAATCCTTGTGCCTCCATCATTAAGAGAAGCAGAAATCTTAGAGATATATAGATACATACTTTTTCCAGTTGCCTCAGTCTCCTCAAACTCTGCTCTTTCTCCCGTGTTTTCTGCTTGGGTTTCTTCTCCCTACATCATAGTTTGGAAAGTGCCTCCAGGAAGAAAGAAGAGAAGATAGCGAGGTTTGCTTCATTTCTTTACCCTCTCTCAGGGATTCAATGCTGTGCTGTCTGTTGCTAAATCTGAAAAGAGGGCCGTTTCATTTTTATTTTCTGGTTTTCTTGGTTATGATGAAATTATAATTTGGATACCACTTACTCCATCAGGACTGCATGGATGACTGATGGAATCTTTGGTAATGCATGACTGCGTTTGGTTAGCCAATGGTTTATTTAGGATTTTTACATCAATGGCTTTTCTGTGAGACGGAACTTTTCTCTATTTGAATTATTCCATGTTGCTGTGTAATCAGTATTATACTAATTTGATAAGATGAATTAGACAGCATTTATTTTCTACATTTTGGAAAAAATTGTGGGAGAAAACATTATCCGTTTTGTGTAATTTTTTTTTAAGATTTTATTTATTTATTTGACAGAGAGATAGAGAGAGAGCACAAGCAGGCGGAGCAGCAGGTAGAGGGAGAGGGAGAAGCAGGTTCCCCACCGAGCAAGGAGCCTGACATGGGGCTCCATTCTAGGACCCTGGGGATCATGACCTGAGTTGAAGGCAGTTGCTTAACCGACTGAGCCACCCAGGCGCTGTTTTGTGTAAATTTGTTTACAACTTACTTTTAAAGGCATCTGAGTCAGGAGATATTTTTAGAGGAAGGCTTTTAGATAAACATTTTATTTTCTTTAATAGGTTTTGATGTGGTCAGATTTTCTCCTTGTGATGATTTTGGCATGTTCTTATTTTCCAAATATTACTCTACTTCATCTAAATTTTCAAATGTTCTTATTTGTTATATTGTTTTAAAAATCTCTGTTGTGTCTGTATTTTTCTTTCCTTTCCACCCCACAGTTTTAAAATTTGCATCTCCTCAGTAAACTACATGAGTACAAATCTCCAGCTCAGAGTCTGTTTCTTGGGGAATCCAACCCAACAGTTGGTTATCCCCATAGTTAAAAAAAAAAATAGACTCTCAATCTAACAATTTAACAAAAATAAATTTAAAGTAATTAGAAACAAGGTAAAAAACAATTTTTTTAAAGAAAGCAGAAAATAATGTCATGACCTCAGGATGAGGAAGACTTTCTCATACAAGTCAAATTAGCTGATACTTGAAAAGGAGATTGTCAAGTTTCTATATGTTAAAATTCAAGTTTCTATATATTAAAATTTTCTGGTGCATTTTGAATAACCATTTAAAAAGTGAAAAGCCAAGCCAACAACTGGAACAAGTTCTCTGAGATGCATATATCCAATAAAATGTTAGCATCAGGAATATATAAAGAACTCCTATAACTAGATAAGAGAAAAACAAAGCAGCACCAGAGAAAAGTGGACAAAAATCTAGAAAAGGCAATTCAGGAAAATGGAATTTGGTTGGACAAAATATATAAGTGAAAATATTCTCAAACCATGCTTAGGCAAATTAAACACTACAGTGTTATATTGCCACTTTATACCCATCAGACTGACAAAAATTTATAAGTTTGACAGTATCAAATGTCGATGAAGAAGGAGAAACTGTCAGCAAGAGTATAAATTTATGAAGTCATTATGGAGAACAATTGGGCATTAATACACTCCTAGGAATATATGTCACATAATTATTAGTCACGTTCACAAAGACACGTATAAGTATGTTCATAACAACTGTTGTTTATAATGACAGAAAGTTATCAAAAAAGGAAATTATCCATAAATAAGGGAGCAGATAAATAAGTTGTGATATAATCATATGAAGAGGTATTATTATTCAGTAATGAGTGAGATAAGTAAAGCAACATGTTCCTGCATGGATGTTTCATAAGTATGATACAATAATGTTTTATATCCTTAAGACAGGCAGTGAGTACACAGGTGTTCATTATATTATTCTTCAGACATTTTGTGTGACTAAAATGTTTCTTCTTTTTTTTTTTAAGATTTTATTTATTTATTTGACAGAGAGAGACACAGCAAGAGAGGGAACACAAGCAGGGGGAGTGGGAGAGGGAGAAGCAGGCTTCCCGCTGAGCAGGGAGCCCGATGTGGGGCTCGATCCCAGGACCCTGGGGTCATGACCTGAGCCGAAGGCAGATGCTTAATGACTGCGCCACCCAGGCACCCCATCTAAAATGTTCCATAATAATTCTTTTAAAGAAAGAAAATATGAATTACCTTAAGTTAACTAAAGAGATACCCCATCTGGCATCAAGGAAAAGAGGATCAGAAAGTATTTTATTAAAAAGAAGGTATTTGAGGGCGCCTGGGTGGCTCAGTTGGTGAAGTGACTGCCTTTGGCTCAGGTCATGATCCCGGAGTCCTGGGATCGAGTCCCACATCAGGCTCCCGGCTCAGCAGGGAGCCTGTTTCTCCCTCTGAACTTCTCCCCTCTCATGCTGTTTCTCTCTCTCTCTCTCTCTCAAATAAATAAATAAAATCTTTTAAAAATATAAACAAATAAATAAATAGAAGGTATTTGAGATGGAACCAGGAAGATGTTAAGATTTTAACCCTGGAATTAAGGAAAAGGGCAAGATTCCATAGGAAACTTACAGTGAAATAAATTATGAATGTATAAAACAAAGAATATGTATGGGAATTAAAATGCAATCCATTTCTTATTTATTAGTGTCATAATCAGCCAAATTCACCACATTTTACAGAAGAAAATGGTGAGATACAGAGATGTTAAGTAATATATCCAAGTTTATTCAGAATATATGAGTTGGGATTTGAACGCAGGTGCTCAGACTTGGAGACTCTCCATATCCCAACTACTATGCTATATTGAGTGATAAACCACATTTTTGCCCTTGACTGTTTAAAAAAACTTCCGGATTTTGTGAACATTCCTATATAATCATAATTTTTTAAATATTCAGAGCTAATATACACAGAAAAAGAAGTCTTTTTCTAATTTGCAGGAAACAGTCTTGACCATTCTGTTGACAGTGTAGCCAAGTTGAGGGGTTATTAATATCATCCAAATAATCATAATCAGAGCTACTTTCATCCCTCAGACATTGGCACTAGCTGTTCCCGTTCTCTGGTATACTCCTCTTCTAGATCGGTGCTGTCCAATAGAAATATGTGAGCCACAGATATGAGCCACATATGTAACTTAAAATTTTATAACAGCCACATTATAAAAAATAAGAATAAAGGTGGAAATAATTATAATAATATATTTTATATAACTCATTACACCCAGAATATCATTTCAGTATGTAGTCAGTATAAATATTAATAAGATTCTTAACATATTTGGCATGTTAAGTGTTTGAAATCCAGTTTGTATTTTACACTTATAGGACATCTCAACTGGAACTAGTTATACTGAAAGAACTCATGTCGCCACATGTGGCTACTGACTATCATATTGGGCAGCACAGCATGGACGAAGCCACTTTGTCCACACAGTTGTTTGCTGTGGGTAAAATAAATTTCAGAGGAAACCAGGGTCATCCTGAAGGGGTCAGCGAACTTTTTTTTTTTTTTAAAGATTTATTTATTTGACAGAGAGAGACACAGCGAGAGAGGGAACACAAGCAGGGGGAGTGGGAGAGGGAGAAGCAGGCTTCCCGCCGAGCAGGGAGCCCGATGTGGGGCTCGATCCCAGGACCCTGGGATCATGACCTGAGCGAAAGGCAGACGCTTAATGACTGAGCCACTCAGGTGCCCCAGCAAACGTTTTTTCTTAAAGAGACAAATAATAAATATTTTAGGCTGTTGGGAAATATGCCTTCTGTCACAGCTACCTAACCCTGCTATTACAGCAGGAAAGCAGCCACAGATAATGCACCAACAAGGTCATCCCATGACTAGCTCCTTCTCATCATTTAAGTCCCAGTTCTAATGCTTCTCCTACAGTGAAGACTTCTTTGAGCACATCACCTAGACTAGGCCCCACCAGGCATTCTCCAACCCATTACCTAGTTTTGTTGATTTGTAACACATATCACCAACTTTAATTAATAATTGTTTACTTCCTTAGTATCTATCACCCATATAACATTCATGATGTCACATTATCTTTAACATTTTGAAAAATTAAAAATTGTCTAATAAATGAATGAGTGAACGTATGAATGGAAGAATTTTCCAGGCAGTTTTCTAAGTATTTTACAGAACTTATGTTATTTAAACTTTATAGAAATGCCACATTTCAGGAAGGTGTCTTATCCCCATTTTATTGATGAGAAAGAGGTCAAGTTACCAGCCTGAATTTACAAATCATATCAATAGTCAACTAAAATTATAATAAAGTGATTTCAAAAATCATGCTTGTAACTGATAAATCATGTATTCCAGGTATCTAAATCTAGGTATAGGTGATAGAAATTAGGAGATTAATTCAAATATTGTTCAATAAATGGACTTCACAAATCTTGGAGTATTATTGCCTGTAGTAACTAAAGGAAAGTGATGAGTTACTGATTACTTCTATGTTTCTAACTAGAATAACCTAACATACTATGCACTATTAGCTTTTCCAACACTTCAACATTTATTATTTTATTTGATATTGGTAGGTATCCTGTGATGTAAATAAAGCAAAAATGTTACTTATGAGAAAAGAAAAAACACAAATGTTAAGTGAATTGTCCAAATGTAAACAGTAAATTAGAAGCAATACCAGGACCATAACCCAGATCATCTATTTCCCAAGCATCTGCCTTTCCCACTAGCTACTTCTGGCATCAACAATTTCAAAAAGAAAAGAAATTAAGGAAGGAAGGAATCATCATCCATCTGTATAGTGATGGATGATAAGTATATTTATTGTGGTGCTCATTTCTCAATATATACAAATATCAAATCATTATGCTGTGCACTTGAGACTAGCATAATATTATATGTCAATTTTACTTGAAAAAAGGAAAGAACTTTTTTTCTTGTGGTCTAGTACACCTAATTGTGTTTTCAGGGTGACTGGCTGTAATTTGAATAAATGATATCCTTAAATTATCTCTCTCCCTTTTTTGTACTGCTTCAAAGAATCAGATGAAGCAGTAGAATCAAATTTAAGATAACACACTGCTTTTGTGCTGGGTCCTGGGGCAAGTGAGTCTGTACATGATCCCTTTATGAATAGAATCTCCATTCCCTACAGCCATATGATTCTCCTGGATGTAAGCCCCATTGGTTTTCAAAGCCAGACATTTTGAGAGTTCTCTCCAGCTCAGCTTCCAAGGTTTGGAGTGCCTGATGTGGGGCATAAGCCCCTCACTCCTCAGGGAGGAGGTTTGACTTGTGAGGTACCTCCCAGTTGTGGATCACTGTACCAAGAGTAGGATTTTGGTGAGACCAGGTCTCTGGCTCTTCTACCCATCTAGAGGTGGCCTTTTTCTCTATTGTTGTGAAGGGGCCACTCAGGTGGCTCCTTTCTTCAGGTCTTTTTCAGAAAGAATTATTGTATATGTAGCTGTAGATTTGTTGCATCTGTGGGAGGAAGTGAGTTCAGGACTTTTCTATGCTGCCATCTTGAAAAGCCTCTAAAACAGTTCCTTCTTATTGAAATGTGTCTGGTAAAAAGCACCATGCAAAAGTCCTAACTCTTGTCTGTATTGAGCCTCTAGGACGGATTCCGAATAGGAGATAAGATACCGAACTACTGAAATCTATTTCACCAACTGAATTAAAATAAAAAGGAACAGTTTTTCTCTAGCCCAGTGCAACTAAATATATTTTTTAGGGTAATGGCTGAAAAATAGGACAATGATTTAAAATGCTTTTTGGGTTTGAGATTCCTTCCCTTTGAGAAAGTTACATGTAGGCATGCAAGGGCATGCAAGGGCATGCACGTGCACACTCACACTCTCACACACACAGCACCAAATGTTTCTCCAAGGAAGCTGAAAACTATTTTATTGGACTTGCTCCACCTCTGAAGATGAGGAATATTGATGTGGGTCAAGATAAAGGTCAAGACACTGATAGTTGGTTCACACTTACTGAAACCTTTGCATGGCAAAGGATATATTTGAGAGCTGTTGTGAGTTTATATTAGTGAGTATCTTTCAAGTCTGCTCCTTGGTCATCTCCTGGACCACATTCTTTTCTGTACTGTCTCTCAGAAAACACCTAGTGGTTTGTCCTGTAAAGGAACAAGCAACTGCTCCTAATTTTGAGGAACTCCTTGCTGTAGGAAAGACAGTGGGGCAGAATGGGGTCTAAAAGAAAGATAGATCACCTGCCTTCTGGAACTGCTTCTAATCTGAGCTAAAAGTCTGTGACTCACCTCTCTGGGAGACCACATTTTTTTGGATGCCAGTGACTTAGTAACAGCAGTGTTGCCTCTCGTTGTTTTCATCGGTTCATAAAGTAACAGGCTAGTTAATAGTCTGATTAAGCATATGTTGAGGGCATTATCTAACACAGGAGCATCAACAATAGATTTTTTTACAAGAATAGGATATTCCCTAGAAAGAAGCCAATAGTCATCATAACAAAATGAGAACTTTGTTAAATTTCTTAGATTTATTTCAGAACTATTATTTGGAAATAATAATCATATTACAAAATGGGTACAGTAACCTTTTCAGTGTTTAAGTTCCATAAAGATCTCAATCTGAGTCCTGATCCCAGGAGTGTTGCTATAGACTGTTAATGTCCCTCCCAAGTTCATTAGTCGAAACCTACTCCCTAAGGTGATGGTGTTTAGAGGTGGTGACTTTGGGAGTTGATTAGGTGATGAGAGCAGAGCACTCATGAATGGGATTAGTGCCCTTATAAAAGAGACCCCGGAGAGCTCCCTCAATTCTTCTGCCATGTAAGTTTATAGCAAAAGACAGTCATCTATGAGCTAGGAAGTGGGTCCTTACCAGACACTGAATCTGCCAGCACCTTGATCTTGGACTTCTCAGGCTCCAGAACTGTGAGAAATAAATGTTTGTTGTTTATAAGGCACTCAGTCTATGATATTTCTGTTATAGTAGTTGTGTGGACTAAAACAGGTATCTTAGCAGTGTTTGGATGTCATGTCATGATCAGACTCTACTCCACAGTTTTGAAGTTCTGTTCAAATTTGCTTGTGCAATTAGGTCAAGTTTGCCCTAGAAGTTGGCATATTTCCTCGCTCATCTCTAAACTGTAAGTCTTACATTTCCCTTGCCATTTCCCACATAAATATCCTGGGTAGTTCAAACGATGTCTTAAAAATTTGGTTTTTCAATTTTTGCAGTAATTATAATTTTTTTAAGTAAAGTTGTTCTCTGGATTCCACCCTATTGGAGTCATTGGATGAGTTACTTAACTTCATCAGTCAAATGGAAGTAGTATAATACCTACTGCACAGGACTGTTATAGGGATTAATTGAGATAATGCACTGAGGTCAGCACCTAACACATACGAAAGGCTTAAAAAATACTGACCATTATTATTTCTGTTCTTCAGTACCTTGTTGTATTGTCACAGATTTCCAGGTAGAAAAGTTCAAAAGGCATCAATCACAGAGGTGCTGCTTTTGAAAATGATGAGGCCCCAGTGCCAGGAGGAAGTAGATTTCAGGAGATATTTGAAGAACAAGAAGGTACTTTCCATATTGAGGAACTGTTCCACTTCTGAGAGGTGGTAAGAAGGAGGATGTGACTAGGAGGGCAGGTGACAATAGGGCATTGGGAGAATGTGGCAGGTGAGGAGAGGTGAGGATAAGAGAGGGGTGGCAGACACAAGAACTGAATGTTTCTGATGAGTTTGTGGAAATAAGCTTTGAATTTCCCTAGGTAAGGTAAAAAAAATGTCCCGGAAATAAGAGATTTTGAGCTAATGGATCAGAGGATGGCTGGGTTTAGAAAGAGGTAAAAAAAACTGTGATAAATGAATCTGAAATGACCTGAACACCAGCTTGCAATAAAATGAAAACTCCCCACAGACCAGTGAGAAAGCTAGCAAATGTGGGAGAAGAAAAAAATTGAAGGGATTGACGAATAAATAGGTAGACAATACCTTAAAAGAGTAACATATCTGCCATAAACTTCATAGTTTATCAGTGCTAATTGATAATCAGCATTGCTACCTAAAGTTAATGGCTCTTAAGAAATTCAAAACTAAATATCACTTTATAAAGTAAAAGAGAACACAGGAGCGAGCAGCTACTTTCCCCCAGCCATAATGAGAAAATGCAAACACGAATTAAGAACACACTGACTGTTACAGTAGCCTTCATTATGAAGTGTCAGTTCTGGGTTCTGCCACTTGAACAGAACAAAACAAAATTTTTAAAAATTATTTTCTTTACTGCCACTGGGTGACTTATGAACCAAAGAAATTAACAAAGGCAAATAAAAGCAACTGACAATTTAAGGCTTGCTTACCTGTTGCCTTAGGGTGGTAGGTAATGTAATGATGTCAATTAAGGAAGAGTTCTTTATTCTCATTCATGACTCCTGCCCATAAAAATATTAGACTTTTCCTCAGTGCTATCTTTCCAATGATTACCTGAAGTCATCATGCCATTAGAGTCTTTAGTTTAAATTCTGCCTGCCACTTCTCATTCCAGAAGGAAAGAAAACAAAACAAAACAAGACAAAAGACAGGATCATTTTGTCCTTCAATTACTGCAACCTAATCAATGGTCCTAGAGACAGAAGGATTTTCCTTCCTTTTCATCATTTCTTCCTTTACTCTTTCTTACCCTAAAGTCACATTTGCCTTTTCTAGTTGAGCCCTTACCCTCTGCTCCTTCATGAGTGGGCAGAGCATCACATCTCTCACAGCATCTTGACTAATAACCCTAGAAGTATAACCAAAAGAAGACCAAGCAAAACAAAAGTCCATGCTATAACTCACTGAAATAAATGGAATATTCTAGGACCTAGAATATTCCTAATATTCATATCTAATCTAATTCATATCTAACCTAATATATCACCTAATCATATATTGACTGGCAGGTCTTGTATTGATGATTTTCCTTAGAGAGGGTGTTTGGGCAGGGTGTGGGATGTTGGGGTTGTAAGCTAAGCAGAAATATAGTTGAATTTTCTAAAATTACAGTGTATGACTTGGGTGAACACAGATTTGTTCAACAGAAAGAGTTTTTTAATTTAAAGCTTAGAATAATAAACTTTGGTGCAATAAAAGAGGAATTACTGTGGTCCCACTCCACAAAACTGATAGAGTGCCTACTACATGTCACATATTGTTCTAGATGCTGGAAACATGAATACTTTTTTTTTTAATTTTTAAAAAGTTTGTGTAAAACTTAGAAAAATTATGGTCTAAAAGAAGACATACTCAAATATACACAGATGGATAATTTCCATCCAACCTGATAGGAAAATGCACAAGGCATTGTGCATACACTGAACTGAGAGAAGGGTCAAGGAAGACTCATCCAGTAGGTCATGCATGAGCTGAATCTTGAAGAATGAATAGGAATTAGCCAGTAGGAAATGGAATGAAGAGTGAGAAAAGCATTTCCATGCAGAAATGTCATGAGCAAAGGCCAAGAGGCATGAAAGAGCTTGGTGTGAACAGCCAGCAACTACCAGCAGTTTGCTGTTGCTGGAGCATAAAATGTGAAGAGGAGAGGAGGCCTGAGCAGTAGGTAGGAATGGTTTGAGTTTTATCTTGCTGCAGAAGAGATAATTAAAGAAGTGACATGAAGTTTTGCTTTTCACCAAGACCTCTTTGGAACTTGTGTAAAGAAAGGATATTCAGTGTGACTGACTGGACTGTATTATCATTCTCATCTCCTCATTCACTCCTTATAATAAAATTAGATGCTCATACCCTTTGCTATGTGAGTTGCAAGGCTTCCTCCTAGAGTCTATAATTTTCCCATTCCATCAATGTTGTGTTTGGGTTTGGCCAATGGAATATGGACAAGAATTGCAATGTTTCAGTTCCCAGCCAAGGCTCTATGAGGCACTGTAAGTTTTCTCTAGCCCTCTTCAGATTCCTTCCCCTGCCAATTAGCCATTCTTAATTTAAGTCTGAGTTCCAGATTGATGAGCCTGACTCAAATTCTGGAACGAATCTAAGCTCAGTTGAACTCAGCCAAACTGCCGCAGATCTACAAATTAATGAGCATGACATACATATTTGTTACTTAAATCATTGAGATTTAGAAGTTACCTGTTACACGGCATTATCACAA
This sequence comes from Zalophus californianus, assembly GCF_009762305.2. Lineage (NCBI taxonomy): Eukaryota > Metazoa > Chordata > Mammalia > Carnivora > Otariidae > Zalophus > Zalophus californianus. The sequence continues at coordinate 80,610,880 of NC_045598.1, read as the reverse complement.
GTGAAATCAGATTAATACAGGGAGGAAAAAACAAATACAGGAAGACCAGTCCAAAGCTTGTGTCTATAGACAGAGAGAAAGATGATCAAGACTTGAACACAGCAATGATAGTAGAGATGAGGGCAAAGAAGGTAGAGGTGGAGATAAGAAATATTTTAGAATAAAAGTCTATGTTTGATCATTGATAGTGGGGCAGTGATGAGGAAGAATGAGAATTTAAGGATGGCTTTTAAATTTCTGGAATGGATAATTAGATAAATGATAGAGCCATTCATGCAAATGTGGAATAGAAAACAAATTTATTTATTCATTCTAGAAAATGTTTATTGGGAAATAATTCTTTGCCAACTTTAGTCTAGACACTGAATATATATATGATCAATAGATCAAAAAGTTTGCTGCCCTTGTGGACTTTACATTCTATTTGGAGAGATGAATACATAGGTAAATAAGTATGAATGCTTTTAAGACTATGAAGCAAATAAACAAAGAGTTATAATTTTTAAAGTAGTGAATAAGTAGAGAGGGCTCCTTCATACAGGGCAGTCAGTGAAGGACCCTTTTAAAGAGGTACCTGGGCTGAGGCCTAATGGGTGAGAATGAGCTGCCTAAGGCAGATGCAATGTTCTCTCAGAAAAAGGAATAGTGATGACTAAAAGTCCTCAAGGCAGGACAGAGCTTGGCATTCATTTCTGAAAAGAAACAGGGTTAAGGGAGTGGAGGAAAATATATTTTGGTCGTGGAAACCTTCAATTTGAGGTGCCCATAAGATATCCAGGTGGAGATACTGAGTTAACAACAGGAGTTATGAGTTTGAAGTCCCTGAGGAGAGGCACAGGTCAGGCTAGGAGTACAAACTTTGGCTCACCACCTTGTAAGTGGCAGTTTTAAACACGAGTGACTGAGATTGTCCAGGATAATTTAAAGAGTTAAAAGGGATGTTGTCCTAAAAACAAATCCTAAAGGTCACAAATATTTTTAGGTTTTTTTTTTTAGAGGGAAGTACACCCAAAATAGACTGAGAAGAAAATCTAAGAACTAAGAGAGAGTGAAACAACTGAAGTCTCGAGGATATTTATCATAGTTTTTGTTGTTGACATTGTTTTCCTGTTTCCATAGTTTTTGTTGTTGACATTGTTTTCCATTGTTTTGTCGTTGACATTGCAAAATCTTGCAATAAAACCAATTTATTTTTATGCTCATGGGTCTGCAGGCTGGCTGTACTTCAGTTTATCTAAGCAGTGCCAAGCTGCACCAGGCTGGACCCCAAACCTCTTGGTAGTTTCAGATCTACCCACATATCTTCATTCTGGGGCCCAGGTTGAAGGGTTAGCTGCTGCCTCTGGGATGTTTTTATAATGGCAGATCACAGGAACTCAAGGCCCTGAGTAAAGACACACATTGCCTCTTAAGACTGTGCCTTAGAGGGGTGCCAGTGGCTCAGTCGTTAAAGTGTCTGCCTTTGGCTCAGGTCGTGATCCCAGGGTCCTGGGATGGAGCACTGCATTGGGCTTCCTGCTCAGCGGGGAGCCTGCTTCTCTCTCTCTGTCAAAAAATAAATAAAATCTTTAAATTAAAAAAAAAAAAAACAACTGTGCCTTAGAACTGATAGATTCTTACCCTGCCAACATTTCATCAGCCAAAGCAAGTCAGGTGGTCCAGCCCACCATCAGTGTCGCAGGAAGTATATTTTACCCACTCTAGAGGGAGGTTCTGCAAAGTCACATGGTAGAGGGCTCAGATACATACTTCTAATTCAGAGAAGAAAGAAAAAATTAGGAGCAATGATCTAACTTACCACATCAAGGAAAGTTTCAAGGAGAGAAATATCAGCAGGACCAGTTATTGCAAAGATACCTAATAATATAATAACATAAGACTGAGCAGAATACATCTTATTGGCCTAAAAACTTATTTCTGGTAATGCTAGTGGGACCTTTTCTTAGAGAGTAGTAGGAACAGAAGCTAAGGAATGAAGAGCAGCTTAAGAAATTGAGAGAATAGTAATAAACTACTCACTTAAGTTTGGATACTAAAAGAAGGAAAAGCAAAATTAAATAAGAATATTTTGTTGTTATGTATGTATGCTTGTTTTTGGAATGTAAGAAATGGGAGCATACTTTTTCATCATCATTATCATCAATAACCTTTATTGAGGGCTTCCTATGTAGCATACTCAGTTTTAAGAGCCTTATGTGCATTCTTTTATTTAATCCTACAATAAACCAGTATAGATATTATCTTACCCACTTCATAGATGAGGTAACTAGGACACAGAGATTAAGTATATTGCCTAACTCAGGAACCTGGTAAACAGCTATCAAGACTTACTCCTCATAGTGTGCTCATAGACCAACGCCTTGGTGTCATTTGACAGTTTGTGAGAAATTCAGAATTCAAACCTCTGAAACCTACTAAAGCAGAATTTGTGTTTGCAGCAGGATATCTTGGTAATTGTACACATTAAAATTTCAGAAACACTCTTTAATAGAATATCTGATGCTTTTTAAATCTAAAACCTATGGCCCCATTTTCTGGTAAGAGCAACTATTTTTTTCTAGAAACTTCAGACTTTTCTTTAATTCTTCCTCTTCTTTTTAACACCTTCACATTTAAGAAATTACCAAGTACAGTATTTCCTCATTACTTGTGGATTCCATTTTTGTAAATTCACCTACTCACTAAAATTTATTTGTAACCCCTAAATCAATGCTAGCTTCACTTTCATAGCCATTTGTGAACATGCACAGAGTTGGAAAAAGTTTGACTCATTGACACACATGTTCCCAGCTGAAGTGGAACAAAACACTACTCTGCCTTGTTTCAGTTTCAGTGATGTAAATGAGTGTCCTTTTTCTGGTCTATTTAATGCTGTGTTGTTCACATTTTGTGTTTTTTGTTGGTGATTTTGATGTTTAAAATGGTTTCTGAGTATAGTGCTGCATGGTGTTCCTAAGTGGAAGACAGTTGTAATGTGCCTTACAGAGAACATACATGTTAGATAGGTTTCATTTAGGCATGAGTTCTAGTGCTCCTGGCCATGAGCTCAGTGTTCATGAATCAACAGTATAGTACATCCAAATTCATCTATCTGTATGTGAGGCCAGGCAGCTCCAAAAGTACTAGAGTAACATGTATCATGCATGATGAAACTATGGAAAAGCGGCTAAAGTTTGTGGATTCGCGATATAACAACCAATTAAAAAAAAGTAGTGGGCAACATTATTGTGAGGCTGGAAGGAAAAGAAATTTATGGTCACATTACCAAGAGTCAGGGAATGTTAAACCCTTTTTTTTTTTTTTTAATGGGGATAAGGAGTGTCTTTAATTACTTCAATGTCAATTTTCTTATGATACCATTTTGTTTCTGCCATTTCTGGAAAACAAATGTGAGGAAGTGGGTTGATTACAAGTCCAAGAATCTTTTCATCCAAACTAACTTTGCAGTCAAGAATCAGGCAGGAAGGACTGAAGCCAACAAGCACAAAATTAACAAAATAGAAGAGTTGAACCAGACTTTGACTTACGAGTCCAAACACAAACTGATGGTCTTCAGGCTATACCAGACAGGATGCTTGGTAGTATGCCTACTACCAATTCAGGCTCCCTATATCCCTGAGTAAAAACACCCTGACCTGGGGACACAGGCGGGGTCACTCTGAACCAACAGGGTCAACACTCAGACCTAGCCAGTCAATGATATGGGGAAGCAAGGGTAAGGTCATGAGGCTCTCTAGGGGCAGAGAGTCAGCCCTAGGATTACTGCATTATTTCCAGATGATTCTGATCCAAAAACTAAGGTCCACATTCAGAGATTAGGAGACTGATCAAGAAGTTGTGGTCAGGGATCCAGAGTCAAGCTATTTCCAGGAGTCTGGAGGGTGGGTTTAAACTGAGCAACTCTTGAGAGCTCCATTTGTCTCTCTACCTCAGAGAAATTCTCCATCCTCCCAATCATAAGGATGCAGATGGCTCCAGAATCCACACCCACCCTGGTTTGCTTTCTTAGTTGGGGAATTTCCTGAGGACTCACTTTGCTACTGCTTGGGATTTCCCTATCGAAGGACAAGGGCCAGAGAATCACTGCTTCCTTCCCAGTGCAGATTTTTCTAGGATCCACGTCTTTGTCTTGCCCATTGTTCGCTGGTGCCAGCCTGTTCTCCACAGCTTTCAAAGCACCAGCATGACATTGAAAATTCATGGTGGTGACAAAACAAGTCTTCTGCAACTGAGACTGCTCAGTTGATGCATTGTTCCTGGAGTTCTGAATAGAGGGAGGGTTTCACAAACTTTTCCAACAAATGCAAACTCTGCATGCTGAACACATTCTTGGAGGCTTACGTACATCATCCCACTTTACTATTATGAAAACCCTAAGGGATGGGCATTTTTATCCTCATTATACTCAAAAACAAAACTGAGGCCCAGCAGTAGGCACTTAATCAATATTTGATTGACTTTCTTATTCTCTTGGAGTGCTGTAGTGTTGTTATCAACAACAAAGCTAAGGAGAGAGAGTGAGGGAGGAGATCCTTTTGGTTTGCTAAGGAATAATGTCCTAAAAACATAAACGCAAAGGTTTGAGGGATTCAAGAAATCATCTAGCAGATCAGGTAAATATGGTATTATTTTGGCAATTGTGGAGATAACACCAAAGAGGTTTGCCTAATTTTCAAAGCCAATTATTGAAAGACGTAAGACTCGGGTTTTTTAATCTTAGCATAGGATCATTACCAAGCCGTGGGAAGAATGGAGGTTATTCTATGCCCAGGCCCAACCGAGCAGCCCATCGGAGTTCAGACTCACCTTCCCTTCAGTCCCGCAGGGGTTTAAAAACTCACCAACCCTCTTTGGGGAAGTGCTGGCTGCGGACATCACCAGCTTCCCAAGAGAGGCCACACGATGCACCCTCCTCCAGTATGTGGATGACCTCCTCCTCGCCAGTGACACACAAGAAGACTGCACCAAAGGCACAAAGGCTCTCCTACAGCTTCTGTCAGACTCGGGGTACCGAGTCTCATGGAAGGCACGAATCTGTCAACAACAGGTCTGATACTTCGGTTTCCTCCTCACCCAAGGGAGGAGAAAACTAGGGCCAGAGAGAAAAGAAGTTGTCATCTCCCTGCCACAGCCCCAGACAAAAAAGGGAGAAGTCCTACGAGAATTCCTGGGGGCTATAGGATTCTGCCGCATCTGGATCCCTGGGTTCTCAGCAATAACAAGATCCCGCTATGATCTCTTAGGGGCACCAGATCAAGAACCCCTTGCCTGGACTGAGGAAACAGAAGGCTCCTTCACAGAGATAAAGACTGCCCTGTGGCGGGCTCCAGCCCTGGGCCTACCAGATGCAGAAAAAAACCCTTCAATCTCTTTGTAAAAATAGCGCTCAGAGTACTCACCCAGACTCTTGGGCCCTGATAACGGCCAGTTACATACCTGTCAAAGAAGCTGGACCCTGTGGCTGCGGGATGGCCACTGTGCCTCAGGGCTCTGGCAGCCACAGTCCTGCTCATCAAGGAGACAGACAAACTCACCCTGGGGCAAGAACTTAAGGTCAGATAGTATGCACATACTCTGGGTGGGTTGAAGCCTTCCCGACCAGGACAGAGCAGAGCTGGGAAGTAGCTAAAATCCTCTTGCGGGAGATCGTGCCCCAGTCTGGCCTGCCATTAACAATCCGTAGTGACAATGGACCCGCATTTGTAGCAGACATTGTACAGGTCTTAACCAAATCTCTCAACATCACCTGGAGACTCCACACAGCTTACCGGCCCCAAAGCTCAGGGAAAGTAGGGCAAATAAATCACACCCTCAAGGGAAACTTAGCAAAGTTTTGTCAGGAGACTAACCTCCCATGGCCGGATTTGCTACCCCTTCAGCTCTCCTGCGTGCCTGCCGCATGCCTGGGACATTAGGTTTCTCCCCATTCAAATTAATATATGGGTGGCCTCTCCCATGCTTGGGGAGACTTCCAGGAAACTTACATCAGGTTGGAGATAAAGAAATAAAGGAGCAGGCCCTGGGGGCCACCCTAAATAAATTACAAATAGACACCATTGAGAGGGCCCCAGTCTCCTTAGGGTCTCAGGTACTCTCCCTCCAGACAGGGGACTCAGTTTGGGTCAAGGATTGGAAAAAAGACCCCCTCAAACCACAGTGGACAGGGCCCCACACCGTTGTACTAACCAACCCCACTGCCCTCAAGGTCTCAGGTGTCACCCCGTGGGTCCACCACTCCAGAGTGAAAAAAGCCCATCATTCGGATGAGGAGTCGCACCAGTGAAAAGCCCAGCCAAACCCCACAGACCCGCTCTGGCTTCACCTTTGAGGAGACCCCACTGACTAATGGACACCTGCTCACCGTGGTCCCTAGCCCTCATCAGCATGATTTCCCTCATCTTAGGAGTCAGACTCTACATTGTTGCCCCTTCTGGCTGGACTTTTCCCTGGAGACTTGCCATTGTTGTTTGTTGGGTCACTTTGGGATGTATTGCTGCATTTGCCTGCTCGCAGGCTCCCTTGCCCTCACCTTCTTCCCTGTTGCCTCCGGGAAGGCTCAATGCCCCTGCATGGGAACAGACGAGTGGGGCACTGGGTTCAGTTCTTGCACCTGCATGCCTGTCAGATGTTATGCTGGGACCACCCTCTGCATGCATGGTGGAGGGGATTGTTGGGTCAGATGGATGGCTAGTGCTGAGAGAAGCTGTGGAGGTGGAGGATGCGAGGACACTGCTGTTTGCTGGACCTGTCTGGCCTGCCATGGGATGTCAAGTGGGGGTGGAGTTCAAGATCGGGCACAGAAGGGGGAGGACAGGGGGGTTGAACAGAGCCTGACCGGTCAGGAGCCTGACTCTTGTCGGCCCCTGCTGAGGCTTCCTCCCCATCGGGGACCTGTCAATCTAGACCCTCAGGTGAATGGTGTGTTGGGGGCAATCCATCACTTGCTCGGCATAGCTAGCCCTCGGCTGGTTTCAGATTGCTGGCCCTGCCTGCAAGCCGGACCCCCCTCGGCTTGTGGCAAGCCCACTGAGTTTCCTCAACCTGACCAGGCCCACAGGTGACCCTCCCAAACCCGAAGAAAGAGACCCAAAACAGGCCAATGTATTGTTGCCTTACCTGTGTCCATAATCCTGGGGAAACACATTCAATAGGAAGGCTATCTGTCTCCAGACTCACAGCTGCCTTTCGCTTGATGGGTGCATGTCTCCCACACCATGGAGCACTCCAGAACCTGGCACTTTTTTCATGCACGCAAGGTATATTTACCAATGCTTACCGGCTAACTGGATGGGGACGTGTGCATTGGTGCTTCTTACTCCCCAGGTAGATATAATCCCCAATAATCAATCCCTTCCCATTCCCTTGTTGGCACATACATGACCCAAGAGGGCCATCCAATTCATTCCACTGTTGGTTGGATTGGGCATAACAACGGCCATGAGCACTGAAATAAAAGGAATCGCCTTATCTTCCTACCATTACCAGAAACTGTCAGAGAATCTTGCAGAAGATATGGAACAGGTAGCCAAGTCTATAATGACCATACAAGATCAGATAGACTCCCTCACAGCAGTGGTACTACAGAATTGGAGGGGCTTGAACCTGCTCACTGCTGAAAAGGCGGGACTTTGTCTCTTCCTAAATAAGGAATGTTGTTTCTAAATGAACCAATCAGGGTTAGTCAGAGACATGATCCAAAAACTACAAGATCGGGTTGCACACAGGAGAGTCAAGAATTAGCAAATTCTTGGGGGAACTGGTATAATATCTGGAGCTGGCCTACCTGGCTCCTTCCCCTAGCCGGTCCTCTCCTCATGCTCTTATTGGCATTCCTGTTTGGTCCGAGCCATCACCCGATTCATAAGCTCTCAGATAGAATCAATTAAATTACAACTACTGGTAACCCAATGCAGACCTCTAGACTGGCAAGAACCCTAGTAATAATTGCTGCCCATTCAAGTAAAAAAAAAGGCATCACCCCTTAGAGAATGAAAATGATGCCCTCTAAACTGGGTGTTTAAAGGGGCATCAAAGAGGGGGAATGATAAGGAAAAATCTGCCTTCTAAGATGGCTGACCGAGGCAGCAAGGGAGTCCCAGTCCCTGTCCCGGGGCTCTTACAGGTTCTTCTCCCTGCTCTGCTTCCCACACATGTCAGAGTGCCAAGTAGGCGGAAGTAGAAGTGTATAAATTACCCCTCCATCTGGGCTCGGGGCTCAGACCTTTGGAGATCAATCTACTCTGGGCCTGCCAGCATTAAATAAACCTCCTATCCTCCAAGATCTCTGAGTGCCGCTTGGTTCTTCTGTCAGGTGATCCAGTCCAGGTTCCGTAACAAATAGAATGGTAAACTGGTCAAAAGGAGAATTTAAGGAATAAAATTATGAACTTTGTCAGGCAAAGCATGCTGAGATAAATTTTCTAAATTAGAGATGAAGCAATTTAGTTATTTACAGGGCAACAAAATTTTAACCCTTGGAATCATTTATCTTCTCTGCTGGACAGAAATAATTTGCATGTCTACTGGACAATAATCTACAGGTTAATATATATCCTCACAAAAATTGTTCCCTAATCAATAGTGTATAATAAAACTATAAAAAGTATAGTCCTTGGAGAATAAAATAATTCTTGATTGATCTTATTGGCAAATGCTTCATATGGCTTTGAAAGTAGGTGTAGTTATTCTTTGCCTTATTTCTGAGGGGGATCAGGATTGCCATCGCAAAATAAGCCACTTTGGTATAAGTGTTATTTTGAGCTGAAGGCAACTGAGAAATAGCAGACAGAGGGAGAGCACTCTGCCCTCTTATTATTTTCCTGGAAGTGGGGCATAAATTTCTCACGTGAAAGGACCCTTCCTTGTACCAGGAAAAAAAAGAGTGACTCTCATAAATGGAGATGGGGAGTTGATGCTAAAAGTGAGTCTGCATAATCAGACCTTACTAAAATAGCCCTTATATTCCATCAGCTCCCCCATGTATTTCCTAGTCACTGTCCCACCATTTACCATCCCTAAAACCCCAACTCCTTTACCTTTTGTCTAGTTACCTCTACACAATTTATTGCCCTTTGTTAAAATGGTATATGAACCCCCAAGTCCAACCACTCTGGGTTTTCACTTCTTTTCTGTGAAGCTCCCATGCACATAAAGATATTAACATCTATAACAACAATATGCCTTTTTCCTGCTAATCTGATTTTGTCAGTTCAGTTCTGAGGCCTCCAGGTACTGAACCTAAGGGGGTAGAGGATAAGTTTTTTTTCCTCTACAGTTCCAAGTTTGGGTGATTTTTCTTATATTCCTCTATAAAAATGTGGTTACAGTAAAATCCAAGAAATAATGTGCAAATTAAGGGCAACTCAATACCTGGTGCACAACAGATGCTCAACACGTGATGACGAAGTGTCTTTCTCCATCATCCCCTAATCCTTTGTGTGATTACAAAGTTCCAAAATGAAGGTATTGTGAAAACAGTAGCAATGGTAACAAGTCTGGATAATCTACAGTTCTCCATTTCTCAATGTTTGACAAGAAGCAACATGGAGCATCAGCATAACTCCCTGAACAGTAAAAGGCTACTTTCACCAGGTGGGTTTGAGACAAGTTGCCCCTAGTAGAAAACAGTAGAGAAAACTAACCAACCATTATTGATGTTGTGATGCCTGTTAATGTCATTCTGTTATTTGGTCATATTCTTCCATGTCCAATTACTCCCCAGGTACTGCAAAAGCAACTCTGTTGGAAATCTCCCTAAGTACACACCACTATCTCCAACTGGTTTTAATATGTAACATGGCACAATTTAAATATTTCTCCTGCACAGATACTTTTTCCTCTTTATTACAAATAAATTACTCAGCTCACAAAATTATCTGAACAGGAAGGCGCCAGTAAGAGTGCATTATTGTTTGCTGGTTGAAGAGATAAGCAGTTAAACATCTAGAGGTGAAGTAGAGGACAATTAACATCCCAGCCCACTCAATTATCATACAATGCCCACTTCTCAGGGAATTAGAGCTATTACAATCTGCTACTATGAATAAATGAGTATTTTAGCTCTCAGAGGGTAATGCAATTGTCTTGAAAATAATCTTTTTAGGAGATTGTGGCTTTATCAGTTATAGTTTAGAGTCAGGATAAACACTGATTATGTATCGCATTATAATGACTGCTGGAGGGTGCTCGCGTTTGGGTTTTCAATGTTATTAATTTTGCAGTTCTACTCCTCTTGTCTAATATGCTTTGTGGAATCAGTCTTGGCAAAGTGACTCCAGCTCACTTTTAATGCCATCTTTCTTAGTGAATTTTAGCAGCAAAGAAAATTAAGTTGTAAAAACTGCCCAAAAGGAAATATTTTCTAAAGGACTTGTGGCACGAGGTTTTCCAGTGTAAATGGAGTCTAGGACAGCATGGTCTGTCTCTCTGACACTGAACCGTGCCGAAAACACTTCAAGAACAGCTTAGGCACAGCTTCAAAGTGAAAGAAAAACAAAAGAGAATACGGACTCTGTGTGTGTTCTCTTGGTCTCATGCAATGTAGAGAAGCATTTTGTTTGTTTGCAGTGTTTAACGAAAATCTTTTTCCTGGGACATTTTGACCCAGTTCTTTGAATCTTCATCAACCAAGTTGCTGATTTTCTCTGCAGGTGCCAAGGTTCTAAGGGTTTTTATTTTTTTTTTCTTTATTTGACCAGCAGACAAAAGCAAAACTAAATACATGATAGTGTTAGAGAAGACTGACTACAAAAGAAAGCCTTCGAGGGCCCCGAATAGTGGACCATATGTGAAATCAAATGGGCCAGCCATTGCATCAGCTGTGAACATATTGCACCAACTGGGAATGAAAATAAAACATTCAACTACCAACTGTTATAATCTGTAAATAGTCAAACTAATTCCTGTGGGCTCCAAAAATACATGCGAAGGGTGCTCATCAAGACCACATTCTCCTATTCACAGGTAATATGGCTTACTTGTTTCTTGAAAAACAAGTAGAGCTAGAAAGACCGATACAGAAAAACCCCCCAAACAAAAAACCAACAACAAAAAACCCAATCCATGTGTTTTAAAAGACTCCAGGGATTTAGGAAACTGTGTCCAAAGATTATAAATTGAGGATAATGAAACAGTCATGAATTTCAATGCAACTTGTCAACATACAAATATCCCAAGCCTAAAATTCCCCAGAGTCAGAAACTGGCAATGAACCCAAGGAAAGGTATAGACTGTACCAAAACTCTAGAGTATTTAGTTTGCATCTGGCAAGTGTTCACCTACCTTCTAGTTGCCTTCAATTTAATAATGCATGCTAGGAACAGATGGATATAGTGTTCCTAGGTGGACTAGATTCTCTCTAGTATCAGTAGCAATGAAAAACTGGGCTTTGAATATTTAACAGCAGAAAAAGCGAAGTCCCAAGAAAAAAGTAGATGCTATCCATGCAATCTAGAGCATTGTTTTAACACATTTGTTTAGTCCCTGAAGCATGTGTTTCATCCAACAAAATTTAAGAAGACTAATCAAGTGTTTGAAAAGTACATATCATACATTTGTTTTTACTTAAAGCAAACACTATTTTTAGATCAATTAAACTAACATGCATGTGGTAGGGATTAGTACTAATTATACTTGCTCAGAAAGCAAGAAAATCCTTTGTACTAGTTAAATACAATCTACTTATTCAGCTCCCTGCACAAAAGACAAAGACTTGGATCTGCCACTTTGTTGCTGTATGACCTTGAGCAAGTCCTCAAATGGCTCAGAGTCTCGTTTTCCTCATCTGTAAATAAGGATGATAACATGCACCCTGCATGTTCAGAGGGTTTCTGTGGGAAAGACAACAGATGCCATTTAAGCTGTGAAGCACAATCCGACATGCAGTCATTATGCCTGGCATCACCCTGGCAATATGGACATAGCTCTCTTCCTTAAGGACTTTTTAGACTGGTGGAAAAAAGGACGCATAAATTTATTGTCACACACTGTGGTATATGAGTAACTATACTCATAACCAAATGAAGGAGTATACAAAAAGATATACTTATAATGTTTAATAGGAGCAAGAGCCTGAGGTGATGGAGTATGAAAGGAAATCTCGGAGAGAGTGACACCTGAGTTGGGATCTTAAAGAAACTAGAAAGAAAAAAGAAACTAGAAAGCATTGTATACACATTATATACTGTGACCTACTAAAATTTTGTGATTGCTAAGAAAGAACAATATATGACTATATACAAATAATAATATAATATGATAATGTAAATAGTATAGTAATATGAATTATATATAAATTTGTTTATAATATAAATTACAATAATATTAATGAAATACACATCCCAATTAAAATGCAGAAATTGTCAGAACAAGTGAAAATGCAAAACCCAATTGAATACTTTCTAAAGAAGATGCACTTAAAATATAAAAACACAAATAGGTGAAAAGGAAAAGGCATAAAAAAGATATACCATGCAAATACTAATCATAAAATAGCTAGAATGGCTATATTAGTATCAGATAAAATAGACCTAAACATGAAGAATATTATCAGAGATGATAAATCATTTCAAAATGATAAAAAAGTGAATTTATCAGGAAGACATCCAATCATAAATCTAAATATATAAATCAAAAATTGAAAGAAAGAGAAAAATGGACAATACCAATATTATAATTCAAGATTCTAACATTCCCCTTGTCAGTTAAGTGAACAATTAAACAAAAATTTAAAAAAGATATAAATGATTTGAAAAACATTAACCAGCCTGATTTAATTGATATTTATGAAACACTATAACCTACAACCAGATAATGCAAATTATTTACAATTACATATGGTGTGTGTATTCATATGGTGTGTGTATTCATTTGGTGTTGATCATGGTGTTTTATGGAGAAAATACATGTATTAGATATATTTCATACAGGCATGAGTTATAGTGCTGTTGGCAGAGTTCAATGTTTATGAAGCAGCAATATATATATTAAATAATGTATTGATTAGCTGATGAAAATGTTGTGGCCAGAGGTTTATAGGAACCTAACACTTTGTTTTTCCTAGAAGCAGGGACTAATTCAGTGTTTGAGTGACTTTATAGAACATAACTATCACAGATAACAAGAATTGACTGTATATGAATGGACAATAAGCACATGAAAATATGCTCAACATTAGTCATCAAGGAAAAACAAATTAAAAATAATGAAAAATCACTATAAGACACAAAATGACAGAAATTGAAAAGACTGACAACAACAAATAATGGTGAGGTTGTAGAGTAACTAGAATTCATACATTTTAGTGGTAATGTAAAATGGTATAAAAAGTTTTGGCAGGGGCGCCTGGGTGGGTCAGTCGTTAAGCGCCTGCCTTTGGCTCAGGTCATGATCCCAGCGTCCTGGGATCGAGCCCCACATCGGGCTCCCTGCTTGGCGGGAAGCCTGCTTCTCCCCCTCCCACTCCCCCTGCTTGTGTTCCCTCTCTCACTGTGTCTCTCTCTGTCAAATAAATTAAAAAATCTTAAAAAAAAAAAGTTTTGGCAGTTTGTTATAAAACTCAACATATGTTTATACAATGACCCAGCAATTCCACTCCTAGGTATTTAGCCAAGAGACACAAAACTTTGTGTAGCAACTGTGTTCATAATAGGCAGATAGGAAAAGGGACAGGCGTCTGTCAACAGAACAATGGATAAAGAGACTATGACATAATTATAGAATGGAATGAAACTCAATAATTTAAAAGAAAAGTTACTATACACACAACTCATAACATGAATCTCAAAACTATTATGGTAAGTGAAAGAAAACTTACACAAACATACAAACCATATTATTTCATTTACATGAAATTCTAAAAGAAGTTAAATTAATCTATGATGGGAAAAATTTAGAAGTGCCTCTGGTGCAGGGACTGGGTTGAGTGTGTAGATGGGCTGGGAACAAACGCTAAGAAATCTTCTGGTGTGATGGTAGTGCTCTTGAGAGGGATTTCATTCACACAAGTGTATATATTTGTCAAAACACAGTGGCTTTACACTTTTTGAAATACACTACTTGTGTATTTCATTGTATGTAAATCTTACAACAAAAGAAAAAAATGGCTAATACTTACTTCTAATTAATCCACATGCATGTTGGAATATTTAGGAGAATATGTACTGATGCCTAAAATTTACTGTAAAATGTGTCAGAAAATAAAGTGGATTTATAGATAGATATATGGATATTTAAACGAATAGGTAGGTGATGAGCAGATAAAATAAATAACGGTAAAATCTAGATGGTGGGTATATAGATATAGATATTCAGTGCAAAATTCTTTCACATTTTCTATATGCTTGAAATTTTTCATACTAAAATGCTGAAAACAAATAAGAAGGATGACTTATTAACATACTCAAATTCATATCTATAAATGAATATTTATCTCTGAAACAATGACCCTGGGGATCAATGCACTTAATCCAATTGTATGTCATTTGCTCAAAAAAAATTAAATATATTTGTAGCTCCTTATTTAGTATTGCCTTCAGGAAATAGTTTATAAGCCACAGAAGAAAATCAGTGTTCTTATCTTTTAGTCACACCTAATATCTTAATCCCACATGCAAAGGATGATCTTCCTTTTTCTATAGACGTGGCTGCAGCTGAATTCTCAGTATTACCAAAAGCAAATTCAGTTTTGAAAGATACTGTTCTGCCACTGAGAACTTTTTTTTAAATCCTTGTTTTTAAGGGAGCCTCCAAAAGGAAGTCCCCAAAATGTTCTGAACAATGCAGCATCATTCAAAAGACTACATAACCCTGGAGTATAAGTACTTTAAAGAGCGTGATCCCAATTCCCTCCTTTTTCCCTCCCTCTCTCCCCTGTTTTCTCTTTCTACCTTTATTCAATAAATATTTGAGCATTAGTTCAGTACTGGAGAGAAAATTTTGGTATTACTCCAGGAATAGAAGAACTCAGTTGAGAGGAAGAATCAAGCATTTGGAAAAAGATAAATTACAACTCAACAGTGTGGACAAAACATGATGCTTGCTTATGTAAATTTTGATGTTTGTTTCAAACCTATCACATTATTTTGTATTCATATCTAGTAAACACATGTCAACCTCTCACATATAATGTATTTAGCTTTCTTTATATTTTGGTCCTAATTATTCATATGTCTCAAATATTCTACCAATCAGCTACCATCTTATGGATAGATAAGACTTGAATTAACACTCTCCTCATTCTTATTTTCCTTCTAAATTAATGGATGTTTCTTTTATCTTCCCCATAACTGTCACTGAGATTGCCCCAGCTCCACACATTATGCATTTTTTTATTTCTCTCCCTTATGTCTTACACTTACTTAATGATAAGTCTAAATAATAATTTTTTTCACCATATGACTTATAATTTCCATTATGAATATAATATCAATTAGTACCCATAAAGATAAAAGAAAATCACAATAAGAGAGCTAAATTAAATGGAGATAACTAATATGTCTGATAAAGAATTTAAAGTAATGGTCATAACGATACTCATTGGACTTGAAGAAAGAGTGGAGGACCTCAGTGAGACCCTCAACAAAGAGATGGAAAACATAAAAAAGAGTCAGTCAACGATGAAGTACTTAATAATAAAATTAAAAATACACTAGAAGGAATAAATAGTAGACTAGAAGAATCAAGAAAAATGGATCAGCAACCTGGAGGACAAAGTAATGAAAAGCAATCGAACTGAAGGAGAAAAAAAATAAAGTAAAAATGAAAACAGACTTAAGAAACTCAGTGTCACCATCAATCGTAATAACATTACATTATAAGGACCCTAGAAGGAGAAGAGAGAAAAAAGGGGGCAGAAAATTTATTTGAAGAAATAATAGCCGAAAATTTCCTGAATCCAGGGGAAGAAATTGAAATTTGGATCCAAGAGGCATAGAGAGCCCCCCAACAAATCAAGGAGGGACCAAGGCACATAGTAATTCAAATGGCAAAAAGTAGTGATAAAGAAAGAATTTTTAAAGCAGCAAGAGAAAAGAAAACAGTTACACACACACACACACACGGGAAACCCCATAAGAATATCAGTTTATTTTTCAGCAGAAATTTTGCAGGCCAGAAGGGAGGGAGGGGCATGATATATTCAAAGTGCTAAAAGAAAAAAAACTGCAACCAGGAATACTCTATCCAGCAAAGCTACCATTCAGAACAGAAAGAGAAATAAAGAGTTTCCCAGACAAACTGAAGTTAAAGGAATTCATGACCACTAAATCAGCTGTACAAGAAATGTTAAAGGGGACTCTTTGAGTGGAAAGGAAAGAACATAAACAAGAATAAAAAAAAAAAAGGAAACACAAAAGCAGTAAAATTAAGTATATCTATAAAAATCAGTCAAAGGATTCACAAAATGAAAGGATATAAAATAGAACACCTTATACCTAAAATGTAGTGGGGAGAAGAATAAAAATTTAGTGCTTTTAGAATGGGTTCCAACTTAAGTGACCATCAACTTAATATAGACTGCTGTATGCAGAAGATGTTATATATAAAACTAATGGTAAGCACAAATCAAAAACTGGTACTAGAATGTAAAAAATAAAGAGAAAGGAATCCAAGTATTTCACTGAAGAAAGCCAACAAACCATGAGAGAAGAAAGAAACAGAGAAGAACTACAAAAACAACCATAAAACAAGTAACAAAATGACAGTAAATACATACCTAACAATAATTACTTTGTACGTAATTGGACTAACTGCTCCAAACCAAAGACATAGGGTAATGGAATGGATTAAAAAAAAAAAAAAAGGAACCGTCTATATGCTGTCTATGAGAGACTCATTTCAGACCTAAAGACACATGCAGATTGAAAATGAATGGAATGAGGAGTGCCTGGGTGGCTCAGTTGTTAAGCGTCTGCCTTCAGCTCAGGTCATGATCCCAGGGTCCTGGGATCAAGCCCCGCATTGGACTCCCTGCTTGGTGGGAAGCCTGCTTCTCCTTCTCCCACTCCCCCTGCGTGTGTTCCCTCTCTTGCTGTGTCTCTCTCTGTCAAATAAATAAATAAGATCTTAAAAAAAAAGAAAAGAAAGAAAAGAAAATGAATGGAATGGAATGGGAAAGGATTTATCATGCAAATGGCAGTGAAAAGAAAGCCAGGGTAGCAATACTTGTTCAAAATAGCAATACTTGGACAAAATAGACTGTAAAACAAAGACTGCAACAACAGACAAAGAAGGATACTATATAATCATTAAGGAGACAATCCAACAAGAAGATAAAAGTATTATAAATATTTATGCACCCAACATGAAAGCACCCAAATACACAAAGCAGTTGATAACAAACATAAAGGAAGTAATCCATAATAATAAAATAGTAGGGGACTCGAACACCCCACTTACATCAATGGATAGACGATCCAAACAAAAAATCAACAAGGAAACAATGGATTTGAAAGAGACATTGGATGGATGGATCTAACAGATACACTCAGAAGATTTCATCCTAAAACAGCAGAATATACATTCTTTTCAAGTACACATGGGACATTCTACAGAATAAATCACATGTGAGGCCACAAAACAAGCCTCAACAAATTCAAAAGGATTATAGTCATACCATGCATCTTTTCAGACCACAATGCTATGCAACTAGATATCAAGCACAAGAAAAAATCTGGAAAGAACACCAAATACACCAATGAATGGGTCAACCAAAAATCAAAGAGGAAATTAAAAAAAAAAATAATGGAGACAGATGAGAATGAAAACACAGTAGTCCAAAATCTTTGGGGTACAGCAAAAGCAGTTGTAAGAGGGAAATTTATAGCAATATAGACCTAAAAGAGCTAGAAAAAGAAGAACAAAGCCCCAAACGAGTAGAAGGAAGGAAATAATAAAGATTAGAGCAGGAATAAAAAAAAATAGGAACCAAAAAAGCAATACAACAGAGCAAAGAAACCAGGAACTAGTTCTTTAAAAAGATCAACGAAATTAATAAACCTTTAGCCAAACTCATCAAAAATAAAGAGAGAAGACTCAAATAAACAAAATCAGGAAGAGGAGAAATAACAACCAACACCACAGAAATAAAAAGGATTATAAGAGAATTATTATGAAAAATTATATGCCAATGAATTAGATAATCTTGAAGAAATGGATAAATTCCTGGAAACATATAACTTCCCAACACTGAATCAGGAAGAAATAGACAATTTGAACAGACTGATTACCAGTAATGAAATGGAATCAATAATCAAAAAACTCCCAAAAAACAAAAGTCCAGGACCAGAGGACTTCACAGGGGAATTATACCAAACATTTAAAGAAGAATTAATACCTATTTTCAAACTATTCCAAAAAAATAGAAGAGGAAGTTGAGCTTCCAAATTCATTCTATGAAGCCAGCATTACCCTGATACCAAAACCAGATAAAAACACTACAATAAAAAGAGAAGTATAGGCCACTATCTCTAATAAAAATAGATGCAAAAATCTTCAACAAAATATTAACAAACCAAATTCGACAATACATTAAAAACATCATTCACCATAATCAAGTGGGATTTATTCCTGGGATGCAAGGGTGGCTCAATATTTGCAAATCAGTTAACATGATACATCACATCAACAAAAGAAAGGTTAAGAACCATAGGATCATTTTAATAGATGCAGAAAAAGCATTTGATGAAGTACAACATCTATTCATGATAAAAACTCTCAACAAAGTGGGTTTGGAGGGAACCCACCTCAACATAATAAAGGCCATATATGAAAAACCCATAGCTAACATCAGACTAAATGGGGAAAAACTGAGAGCTCTCCCTCTAAGATCAGGAACAAGACAAGGATGTCTACTCTCACCATTTTTGTTCAACATAGTACTGGAAGTCCTAGGCACAGTAATCAGATCAAAAAATAAACAAAAGGCATCCAAATTGGTAAGGAAAAAGTAAAACTTTCACGATTTTCACTATATGTAAAGAAAACCCTAAAGAGTCTAACAAAAAGTACTAGAACTGATAGATGAATTCACTAAGTTTACACGATACAAAATATACAGAAATCCATTCCATTTCTATACACTAATAATGACATAGCAGAAAAAGAAATTAAGAAAACAATCTCATTTACAATTGCACCAGAATTAATAAAATGCCTAGGAATAAAGTTAACCAAGGAGGTGAAAGCCCTGTACTCTGAAAACTACAAACATTGATGAAAGAAATTGAAAACAAAACCAAAAAATGGTAAGACATTCCAATGCTCATGGATTGTTAGAGCTAATATTGTTGAAATGTCCATACTCCCAAAGCAATCTACAGATTCAGTGCAATCCCTATCAAAATACCAATAGCATACTTCACAGAACTAGAAGAAACAATTCTAAAATTTGTATTAAACCATAGAAGACCCCAAATAGCAAAGCAATCTTGAAAAAGAACAAAACTGTAAGTATCACAGTCCCAGATTCCAAGATATT
Organism: Zalophus californianus; assembly: GCF_009762305.2. Classification (NCBI taxonomy): domain Eukaryota; kingdom Metazoa; phylum Chordata; class Mammalia; order Carnivora; family Otariidae; genus Zalophus; species Zalophus californianus. Next base: position 80,591,406 of record NC_045598.1, on the reverse strand, counting down.
ACAAAGCTGTAGTAATCAAAACAGTATGGTATAGGCACAAAAATGACATATAGATTAATAGAACAGAATAGATAACCCAAAAATAAACCCATGAATATATCATCAATTAATCTTCAACGAAGGAGGCAAGAATATGCAATGAGGAAAAGACAAGCTCTTCAACAAATGGTGCTGGGAAAACTGGACAGCTACATGCAAATGAATGAAATTGGACCACTTTCTTACAGTGTACGTGAAATGCACTCAAAATTGATTAAAGATGAAAATGTGTAAGCTGAAACCATAAAAGTTTTAGAAGAGAGTATAGGCAGTAATTTCTCTGACATCAGTGTAGTAACATTTTTCTAGACATGTCTCCTGAGACAAGGGAAACAAAAGCAAAGATAAACTATTGGGACTACATCAAAATAACAATTTTCTGAACAGCAAAGGAAACAATCAACAAAACAAAAAGGCAACCTACTGAATGGGAGAGGATATTTACAAATGACATATTGATAAGAGGTTGGTGTCCAAAATATATAAAGAACCTGTATAACTCAACACCAAAACAACCAAATAACCCAATTTAAAAATGGGCAGAAGAAATGAACAGACATTTCACCAAAGAAGACATCCAAATGGCTAACAGACACATGAGAAGATGCTCAAAATCACGACTCAGTAGGGATATGCATATCAAAACCACAGTGAGATATCACCTTACATCTGTCAGAATGGCTAAAATAAAAAACACAAGGAATAACAAGTATTGGCGATGATGTGGACCAAAAGGAATCCTCGTCCACTGTTGGTGGGAATGCAAACTGGTGCAGCCACTCCACTGTGAAAATAGTATGGACGTTCTTCAAAAAATTAAAGATAGAATTAACATATGATTCAGTAATTCCATACTTGGTATTTACCTAAAGAATACAAAAACACTAATTGGAAAAGATATATGTACTCCTATGTTTATTGCAGCGTTATTTACAATACCCAGATTATGGAAGAACCCAAGTCCATTGATAAATGAGTGAATAAAGAAGAGTGATTATATATATTATATATATATTTTATATATATTACATATTTATATATTTTTATATATATCTTATATATAAATATATATATATTATTCAGCCATAAAAAAGAATGAAATCTTGCCATTTGCAAAAACATAGATGAGCTAGAGAATATTATGCTAAGTGAAATAAGTCAGTAATGTATAGAATTTTTGAATCACTATATTGTACACCTAAAACTAATCTAATACTGTATATTAATTATACTGGAATTTCAAAAATAAATAAACATTGGGAGGAAAAGGATGCGAATTGAGAAAGGATCATTAGACTGAGGGCATGTGAAGTTCATTGTTGTCCTTGACTAGAGTGGTTTTGATAGTGATTAAGGATGAAATAATCAATGGAGTTGCTTAAAGAGCAGGTGGGAGACCTACTCAACTGGATACCTAAAATATGCCCCAAAGGTAACCTTGTGTGCATTGTTATGATTCTACTACATATGTATGTAGTCTTATAAGCATTGTATTTGGCATGTTTTTTAACTTTATATAAACTGTATCATTTGGCATGTATTCTGCTGCTGCAGAATGGGAGAAGAACTGGAGGCAGGAAGTATAGAAAACTCTTTCAGAAGTTTCATTGGAGTTGAAGTAGAGAAATGGGGCAGTAGCTGACAGTGGAAGTGGGTCAAAGAGAAAGAACAGCTGCTTGTAAGCTGATGGGAACGACCCAGTAGAGAGGGAAACACTCATAATATAGAAGAAGGGGGATAACTGCTGGCGTGATGGTGATGATCTTGATTAGGCAAGGCAAGATTAGGATTTGTTGCCTTAGCAGAATGGACTGACTTTAGCTAGGAGCTTAGAAAATCCAAGCATGCAATGGAGAGGAAGGTGGAGAAGAGATTATAGATGTTAGAATTTGGGTGTGGGTAGATGAGATGGTGGGATTCTGTGGAAGTTTTAATCTCATTGCTTCAATTTTCTCATTGCTTCAGTTTAATCTCATACTGCTGGTATGCAGTAGGTGGAGAGCTGGCTTGAATCAGGGTTGTGGTTCTGCCCAGCAAGTACAACAAAGGAGGAGGAGAGTCCAAGGGTTGAGTGTGTGTGCAAGGGAGTGATTGTAATGATCGGCCAGGGGTTTAAGCTCGGTAAGGATGGGCGAGAGTGGTTATACGTGGGTTGAATAATTGCTGGAGTTAGAGTACTACAAAGATATATGGAAATAAGAGGTGGTGTTCAGAGTGTGAACATTCTGTTCATCCTGTGAACCCTCACCCTTGAAGGGAGAGGTCAGGGAGTTGGGAGGTCAGAGTGTTAGGAAGATCATCTGCATGTACATTATGAGCACCTAGGGTTAAGACAGAAGTGGTATTGGAGTGACTGACAGGAGCAAATGGTGAAAAAATGAAGGGGAATGAGAGCAACAATGAGGGGTACTGGATAACAAGACTTAGAGGCTGCAGGTTAGCAGGGAGAGAGGGGAATGATCTATTGAGTAGGAGAACACTTAACCTCACTTGCCTCCCTGCACAGTCTAAGAAGCTTATGGTTGAAAACATAGTTGCCACTACTTGGGAAGGGGGAGGGGAGGCAGTGTCCCAGGGGAAAGTCAGGTTTGCCCTAAGCAAGTAGGTGAAGAGAACCTAGAGAGAAATTCTGAGGAGGTTTGGCTTACAGGGATTGTCATTTGCATAAATATATAAATAATGTAGTGGACTCTAATGTGGCCCCACATGATCCCTGCCTCCTGGCATTCATGCCATTGTGTGGTTTCCTTCCCTTGAGTGAGGGTGGGACTTGTGATTTGCTTCTGGCTAATAAAGTATGGCAAAGATGACAGGATGTAGATGTACTTGATTATATTACATAACTTTGCAACCAGTATCTTGCACTGAGTCTCTCAACCTTGCTGGCTTTGAAGAAGCAAGCTGCCATATTATAAGCTTCCCTATGGAGAGAACCACATGACAAAGAACTGAGGGGACCTGAATGATGCCAATGAGTTTGGAAGTGCATTCTTTCCTTGTCAAGCCTCATTTTGTGATCTTGCAGAGGACCCCGCTAAGCCATGCCTCACTAGATTCCTGACCCATAGAAACTGTGAACTAATAAATGTGCGTTGTTTTAAGCTGCTAACCAAATCTTCATGCATTTGGAAATTCTAAAATATTCTGTTAAACAATTAATGTGTTAATAAGTGGATTTTTAAAAAGGAAATTATAAAAGCAGGCAAAGTTTGGAGAAAGGCTGAAGATAGCCAGAATTCTACCAATGGCAGGAAGTAGTTGTGTAGAGAACAACCAAGGCTATGTCTGTACAAAAAAAGGGAAAGAATAAAAGTAAATATGTCTAAATATTAACAATAATTCCTTTTGGGGTGAAGGTATAGGTTATTGCTATTGTCTTCTTTGGAGTATTTTGTAATTTTCAACTTTCAAGAAGCGGAAGAAGGAAGGAAAAGAAGGGGGGAGGGTTGGGTCACCCTGAGGTTAGTTTGGATGACACATTGGGAAATGTGTTGATTGAGGCAAGGCAGAAGGTTAGTGTAGTAATAAAAATGAGAGCACATATAAAGTTAATAAACAAGCACGAGGTTGATGTTATGAATGTGAGAATTACCAGAAGTGGGGTAACTGAAACCCTAATTCTGGATGAGATTTTCTAGAAAGTCTGTTTATAGAAGTGGCTTCTAAAATAAATGTGATACAAACCTATGGAGAAATATAAATGCAGTTAAATCATGTAAAACCAACATGATATGCTATGATCCAGTATGGCTCTGGATCCATAGTCTTTGGGTTCATATTCTAACTCCCAACTGTTATTTGCTTCTGACCTCAGACATAAGTAATGTATTTTTACCTCAGTAGTCTTGTCTATAAATGGAAGCGATAGTAATGCCTCATATATAACATTCTTAGGATTCAGTGAGTTAATACTGCATATCACTTAGAACTTTGCCTGGCATATAATAAGCACTTAACACCTGTTAAATACTATCATTAAACTTAGGGATCACAGACCCCTTTAAGCATCTGAAGGAGGCCATTCACTTTCTTTTCTAAGAAAACTCATTATAAAATTCAAGGACAATTCGAGAGGCTGATACATCCCCTGGGGTCTATCCATGGAATGCAAGTTAAATGCTTTTGATGTACGGTAAGAAGAGAAGGCTAAGAATGGAATCCCTAAAGAAGCCCAATATTAATGAGTAGGCAGAAAAATTAAGACAATCCTCCTACACCAAAAACTAATGATGTAATATATGGTGATTAACATAACAATAAAAAATTTAAAAAAATTAAAAAAAAGACAATCCTCCTAGATTATGATTTCCATCCCCTTCTTCCACATCTCTCCTGTTGAGTAGGGTTTCCCACCACCTAATAGGGCAGGTTAACTCCAGTGCCTAGTTTTAGGGGCTGTATCAGTATTCTTGTCTTTTCTTATCCCCACATCAGCCAGATATGTATCTTTCCTGTCTCTCCTCTTCTGGGAAGTTAGGTGGTTTGCCAGTCCCCTCACATTTGATTTTGAGCGTTTCCATAACCTGCATTTTTTTTCCTCCAGAGGCCAACTCTTTTTGCTCTTTTAAGTCTAAAGCATTCTCCAGAGTCCACCTGTTTCAAAAAGTATTTCCTAATTAACCCTATCCCTTCACTTAAACCTTCCCAAATTGATGGATGAATCTGTCACTATTTTCTTTTATATTCTCTATTAGAGTGTAGTAAAGAGCAATATTGTCTACTTAAATATATTTTTAATGTATTTTACAAATAAAGGGGTCATAGAGGAGAAGGAACACCTCGGTAAAATCATCCTGAGTCTTTCCTAATATGAGAAGATAAAGATAAGTCATTGTAGGAAGTTTTGTTTTTCCAATTGTCTCAGCAAAAGCCCCTTTCTTTTTTAATCCATGTCCTGCAGTTGTGGTACTACGCTCTCAAAGATCTCATTTATTTCAGGTTTAAGAAAGCCAACTGACCTTGGTCCTTCCAAAGGAGCTATATCAGAACTCCCTGACACAAAAACACTTCCATTTTACATTTCATATGAAAAGCAAATTACCAGCAATTGACCTCGAAGAGTGCATAATGAATACAATGGTCAAAATCCAGCATAAGTAACACATGGATTTTTTGCTTCTACAGTGTCACTTTTGAAACAAGCCTTTCTTTAAAGTGGTTATCTAAAAAAATCCCAATGTACGCAATGAAAATACCTTGCACATAGCATTTTGGAATTCATCCTGTATACTCTATGTTTGGTCATGGCAGAGCAGATACTATATTCACACAAACGGAGAAAATTATCTGAACTGATAGAGGGGAACAGAGGTGGGGATATTCCTAAAAGATGAGCCTCTTTCTCTGTGTTTAGAGTACGTACACTTACATATAACTACAGTTTTACTATAGGTGGTGGAAGGGTTACCTATGGAGTTTACAGTTAACTCAGATGCCTGGAGTGTTAATGTTCACAGAGGACTTTTAATTAAGCAGAGTAGGTATTTATGTCAACAGGAAATGGAGAGCAAGACTTGCCAAGGAAAGTTAAGGGCTTTCACGCGCTTTCCATTGCAAACTCTTCATTTCTCAACCAAGTCAGTAGGATGTTTGTGTCCTTTTGGGGATGACTAAGGAAATCACCATGGTAAGAAGGTGATCAGACTTTGAGATTTTTCAGTATTTTCAGCTAGTTTTAAAACCAAGTAAAAGGAAGTTAACCTCAATTTAGACTTTTCTTTGCTTTCTTCCATAAATCAGCTATAGTTACAAAGCTTGTTTTTTAATTCTGGTGTTTGTTCTAGGCCTTATTATTATTCCATTCTTTTAATCTCTGATCCTGGTGGACTTTTCCTCCTCTTCTTCCTACTAAATATCACACACAATAAGGGGAGGCAGAGCTTTTTGTTGGGTTTTTCCGTGCCCTACTTCTGCAGCTGGCACCTCATCCCCTGCTGCACTAAATCGACACTTCTGGAAGTAGCAGCTTCAGAGTGACTGACGAGAGCCATTGCTTGCCCAAGTGTCAATTTAGTGCAGCAGGGGATGGAGTAGCAGCTGCAGCAGGAGAGAGACCTTATTTCATACTTAGAAAACAATTGCAAAAAATGCCAGAGGGAGAGGAAACTGGTTGGAGAATAGAATGGATGAAAGTAAAAAAAAAAAAGAAGAAGAAGAAGAAGAAGAAGAAGAAGGAAGGAAGGAAAGGGAAACAGAAAAGCTATGGGCATGGGGAGAGAAATTAAATAAATAAATAAATAAATAAATAAATAAATAAATAAAATAGCAGAAAAGGTGAAAAGAATTGCAAAGAACAAATAAAAGGTATTTTGTCCTATAGCTATGTGTTTCATTTCTCTAAATTTGGAAATATCTTTTGCATAATAAACATATCATATACAATATGAAACTACCATTGGTTTATACCTTCCAAAAGGAAAACAAATAACCAAATAATTAAAACAACAAATTCTATGCTTTACTACCAGATTGGTTGAGTGCTTGATGAGGACTGATTCTGTGCTGTGTCTCAGGGAGAATATGAAAAAAAAAAAAAATCAAAGAAAGGGCTCTGAGATTTTTAACTTGTAAACCAATGTGCATTATCAACACAGAAAAAAAGGGAAAATTAATTAAGAGTTGAAAACAAGAGAATTGGGTATAAATAAGCTTCATTAAGATAATATCAATTCTTCCATTTTCTTCTTGATTCTAATATCCTATGAACATTTCTAGTCATAGTCACACACAGGGACATGTCTGGGACATATATTTCACAGACATTACACTCTTGGTAGTGACTGCTAATGTTTCTAGACACGAAGGCAGATCTTTTTAAAAACTCATTAAGAGAGCATCACAAGTTGCTAGACATACACACACACACACACACACACACACACACACACACACACACAAACATATGTATATACATGTGAGGATATACATATATTAATCCATGAGTTACTTCTAATTTGGATGCTCTCGTTTCTCTACTATATCATAGTGGTAGCCAACCTCCTCCTCAAAAAAAAAAAAAAAAGAGGGGCACCTGGGTGGCTCAGTCGTTAAGCGTCTGCCTTCGGCTCAGGTCGTGATCCTAGGGTCCTGGGATAAAGCCCCACATCGGGCTCCCTGCTCAGCGGGAAGCCTGCTTCTCCCTCTCCTGCTCCCCCTGCTTGTGTTCCTTCTCTCGCTGTGTCTCTCTCTGTCAAATAAATACATAAAATCTTTAAAAAAAAGAATAAATATGTGGGGTTTTGTAAGTTCTTTATACATTTTGAATACAAAACTTTTATCAGATATGTCATTTGTAACTATCTTCTTCCATTCTGTAGGTTGCCTTTTACAAACTAAAATGTTTTTAAAAATGAAATGAGAACATAAAAAATTAAAAACAAAATAAATAACAAGTAAAAATAAACACATTGCAGGAGATTTTGAAAAAACAGGAAATGATAAGGAAACATTTTTTAGATAACATTAAACTAAGTATCAAAAATAGAATTAAATGAGTAAAAGCAATAAATATAAATTAAACAACTATATAAAAAGGAATCTCCCTAGTTAGGTCAAAGACCAAATCTTACCCTGTCCTGTAAAAGTAACACATAAAACAGAAATGTTAAAGAAAAATACACGGGAAAACATAAACATATAAACTTATGTTTCTGCAACAGGATATTCAATTTAACAAAAGTAAGTATTACACATTGATTAGAATATGGCAGAACACCTGTAGAATTTTGTGGTAAACATCTCAGCATTTTAGGAAGGGATACTTCTCCAGAGATATTCTTTGTATACAAGTTGCAACTACCCTTTTGCATTTGATTTTTTTTTTGCTTATTTATTTTTTAAAATTTTTTATTAACATATAATGTATTATTTGTTTCGGGGTACAGGTCTGTGATTCATCAGTCTTACATAATCCACAGCACTCACCATAGCACGTACCCTTCCCAGTGTCCATCACCCAGCCACCCCATCCCTCCCAACCTCCTCCACTCCAGCAACCCTCAGTTTGTTTCCTGAGATTGAGTCTCTTACGGTTTGTCTCCCTCTCCGGTTTTGTCTTGTTTCATTTTTCCCTCCCTTCCCCTATGATCCTCTGTCTTGTTTCTCAAATTCTTCATATTAGTGAGATCATATGATAATTGTCTTTCTCCGATTGACTTATTTCTCTTAGCATAATACCCTCTAGTTCCATCCATGTCATTGCAAATGGCAAGATTTCATTTTTGGTGGCTGCATAATATTCCATTGTGTGTGTGTGTGAGTGTGTGTGTGTGTGTGTGTGTGTGTGTGTGTGTATACTGCATCTTCCTTATCCATTCATCTGTTTATGGACATCCAGGCTCTTCCATGGTTTGGCTATTGTAGTAGACATTGCTGCTATAAACACTGGGGTGCATGTGCCCCTTTGGATCACTACATTTGTATCTTTGGGGTAAATACCCAGTAGTTCAATTGCTGGATCCTAGGGTAGTTCTATTTTCAACTTTTTTAGGAATCACCGTACTGTTTTCCAGAGTGGCTGCACCAGCTTGCATTCCCACCAACAGTGTATGTAGGAGGGTTCCCCTTTCTCTGCATCCTCACCAACACCTGTCGTTTCCTGACTTGTTGATTTTAGCCATTCTGACTGGTGTGAAGTGGCATTTCACCGAGGTTTTGATTTTTATTTCCCTGATGCCAAGTGATGTTGAGCACTTTTTCATGTGTCTGTTGGCCATTTGGATGTCTTCTTTGGAAAAATGTCTGTTCATGTCTTCTGCTCATTTCTTGATTGGATCATTTGTTCTTTGGGTGTTGACTTTGATAAGTTCCTTATAGATTTTGGATACTAGCCCTTTATCTGATATGTCATTTGCAAATATCTTCTCCCATTCTGTCGGTTGTCTTTTCGTTTCATTGACTATTTCCTTTGCTGTGCAAAGGCTTTTTATCTTGTTGAAGTCCCAGTAGTTCATTTTTGCCCTTGGTTCCCTTGCCTTTGGCGATGTTTCTAGGAAGAAGTTGCTGCGGCTGAGGTCGAAGAGGTTGCTGCCTGTGTTCCTCTCTAGGATTTTGATGCATTGCTGTCTCACATTTAGGTCTTTCATCCATTTTGAGTCTATTTTTGTGTGTGGTGTAAGGCAATGGTCCAGTTTCATTCTTTTGCATGTGGCTGTCCAATTTTCCCAACACCATTTGTTGAAGAGACTGTCTTTTTTCCATTGGACATTCTTTCCTGCCTTGTCGAAGATTAGTTGACCATAGAGTTGAGGGTCCATTTCTGGGCTCTCTATTCTGTTCCATTGATCTATGTGTCTGTTTTTGTGCCAGTACCATACTGTCTTGATGATGACAGCTTTGTAATAGAGCTTAAAGTCTGGAATTGTGATGCCACCAGCTTTGCTTTTCTTTTTCAACATTCCTCCGGATATTCAGGGTCTTTTCTGGTTCCATACAAATTTTAGGATTATCTGTTCCATTTCTTTGAAAAAAGTTGATGGTATTTTGGTAGGGATTGCATTAAATGTGTAGATTGCTCTAGGTAGCATTGACATCGTCACAATATTTGTTCTTCCAATCCATGAGCATGGAACATTTTTCCATTTCTTTGTGTCTTCCTCAATTTCTTTCATGAGTATCCTATAGTTTTCTGAGTACAGATTTTTTGCCTCTTTGGTTAGATTTATTCCTAGGTATCTTATGGTTTTGGGTGCAATTGTAAATGGGATCGACTCCTTAATTTCTCTTTCTTCTGTCTTGTTGTTTGTGTATAGGAATGCCACTGATTTCTGTGCATTGATTTTATATCTTACTGAATTCCTGTATGAGTTCTAGCAGTTTTGGGTTGGAGTCTTTTGGGTTTTCCACGTTAAGTATCGTATCATCTGCAAAGAGTGAGAATTTGGCTTCCTTGCCGATTCGGATGCCTTTTATTTCTTTTTGTTGTCTGATTGCTGAGGCTAGGACTTCTAGTACTATGTTGAATAGCAGTGGTGATAGTGGACATCCCTGCCTTGTTCCTGACCTTAAGGGAAAAGCTCTCAGTTTTTCCCCATTGAGGATGATATTCACTGTGGGTTCTTCATAGATGGCTTTTATGATATTGAGGTATGTACCCTCTATCCCTACACTGTGAACATTTTAATCAAGAAAGGATGCTGTATTTTTGCATTTGATTTTTTTTTAAGATTTTATTTATTTATTTGACAGAGACACAGCAAGAGAGGGAACACAAGCAGGGGGAGTGGGAGAGGGAGAAGCAGGCTTCCCGCAGAGCAGGGAGCCCTATGTGGGACTCAATCCCAGGACCCTGGGATCATGACCTGAGCCAAAGGCAGGTGCTTAACGACTGAGCCACCCAGGCGCCCTGCGTTTGATTTTTAATAAAAAATATTTTTTAGCTATTGCCTTATATTAGTATACGAAAAAATATTTCATTCTTTTGAATGGTTGGATATTAATATGTATCATTAATATCTACTACTATGAAAATATAGTTTGTCATTACTTATATATTACTTACACTTTTATACTGTCATTACTTATATATTACTTATATAATACAGACTATATTACTTATAGTTTCTCAATACTTTGCCGTTACAAATAATTGGATAATTTCACATGAATAATTATGCAATGATTTAAGAACACCTCCTTATATAAAATCAAGAGTTAGATGATGCAAGAGAAACAAAATTACTTTTGCAGTAGCAAGGAAAAAGTTAAAGTATCTGAAAATAAACACAACCAAAAATATAGAAAAACTATCTATGGAGTTGCTGGATAAAATGGTATGTACATTATGGGGTGCCTGGGTGGCTTAGTCTGTTAAGAGTCCGACTCTTGATCTCAGGTCTTGATCTCACAGTCGTGAGTTCAAACCCCATGTTGGGCCCCACACTGGGTACACAGCCTACTTTAAAAAAATGGTATGTGCATTTAAATTTTGATAAGTATTTCCAACGTGCTTTTCCTACAGCTTGAAATATTTTTCACTCTCTCCTGTAAATTTAGAGTTTGCCTGTTTTCCTACTCTATGGCTAACATAAACTTTGGATCTTTGCCAATCTAAGTGACAAAATGTATCTCTTAATTTTAGCCTGCATTTCTCTTAATATGAGTAAGCTTGGTCATCTTGGAGATAAAGAACTTACTCCCCCACTTCTTTGAAAAAACTGTTCAAATCATTTACCCACATTTTGTTGCATTCTTTGCCTTATCCTTACTTACATACAGGCACTGCTTATGTATCAAGTTAATTATGTCTTTTTCTGAGATGAATTTCATATATTTTTACACCGGGCATTTATCTTTTGATTTAGTTTCTGGTGGTGTTTACAATCAAGATATTTTTATGTAATGGAATTTATCACTCTTTAATGGTATGACTTCAGGTCGTGGGGTATTTCTTAGAAGAGCTTTCCTTACTCTGAGATTTTAAAAAATTTTCCCATGGTTGCTTCTAGGAATTTAGGTTTTCAGTATTTTTTTACCATTTATATATTTGATATACCTAAAATTTCTTTTAGTAAAATAATGTAAATTGCAATGAGACTTTATTTTTTCCCAAATGACTATCCAGTAGGTCCAACACCATTTTTTAAAGGATTTCATCTTTCCTCTGCGATTTGAAATGCCATCATTGTCAAATAAACTATTTCAGTGTGATCTGAACTTTCAGCACTTTTTCTTGAAAGTTTCTGAGTATGTTTTAATTAATATAGGTTTATAATATATTTGAATACTTCATAACGTTTGTCCTTTCCCATTATTCTTTATTTCTCTAGATTTTATAGGTTTTTTTTTTTATCAATGAACTTTACATGTGTCTATTTTTTAAAAAATTCTGCTGGTATTTTTACTGGGATAATGTTAAATTTATAAATTAGCTTAAATACAATCAACATTATGGTATTGAATTGTCCTTTCTGAAAACAAGTTTGTTCTTTTGTGTCACTTATTTCAGCTTTATAGTTTCTTCATATAGCTTGTACATTTCCAGTTAAATTTATACAAAAATGTCTTATGTTTTCCCATTGCTATTGTCAACAGACTCATTTTTCCCATCATATCTTTTAACTGGTTGTTGTTGGTACATATGGAGGCTGCTCATTATTGCTTCTTCTGTTTGTACCCAGGCATTTACCAAATTCTTTTTTTATAATAATTTTTGTTGAATCTTTGAGTTTTCCAAGTAAATTAATTTATTTCCCTCTTCTTTGCAATTTGTACATATATTAATTCTTTCTCTTGCACTTGACATTTTTTTAAAGATTCCTCTAATTTAATTCTTTCTGCTATTTTTGGGAAATTAAAACTACATTTGAAATAAATAGGCTAACAAGTATAATATAGACAATTCCATATTCCAAGACAAATTCATAGCCTCAAATTCTCTTATTATTAAATAAAAACTTATGAAAAGTAATTTTCTGGTTTTCCCTCAGATTGAAAGCTCTGGAAAGTAAGGACTCTGTCTTTCTTTATGTTACAAGTCAATAATGGCTATTTTAAAATATTTGTTGAATGCAATCAAAACTTGATTATCTTCTGAACAGCAATCTCAATATAGCTTCAGAAAATCATAATTGCCACAAATAATACAACCCACAAAATGGGAGAAAATATCTGCAAATCATGCATCTCATAAAGGATTGATATTCAAAATATATAAGCACACAATGCAATAAGAAGACAAATAACCCTAAAAATAGACAAAGGATATTGAGTTTTCCCAATACCATTGTTGAAGAAACTGGCCTTTCCCCATGTGTTTTCTTGGCACCCACGTTGAAGATCAGTTGCTCACATATATGAGGGTTTATTTCTGGGCTATTTTGTATCACTGGTCTATATGTTGGTCTTAAAGACAGTACCATACTATTTTAATTACTGTACATTTGTAATATAGTTTAAAAATCAGGAAGTGTGATTCTTCTGGCTATATTCTTCTTTCTCAAGATCGTTTTGGCTATTCTGGGTCTTTTATGGTTCCATATTAATTTTAGGTTTGTTTCTTCTATGTCTCTAAAAAATACCATTAGGATTTTCCTGGGGAGAGTATTGAATCTGTAGATCTGTTTGGGTAGTATGGACTTTTGTGAACACAGAATGTCATTCCATTTATTTGTGTCTTCTTTAATTTCTGTCATTAAATGTTTTGTAGTCTTCAGTGTACAGTCTTTCACCTCCTTGATTAGGATTGTTCCTAAGTATTTTACATTTTTGGACCTAGTGTAAGTGGAATTGTGTTTTTTTAATTTCCCTTTCAGATAGTTTGTTGTTAGTGTATAGAAACATAATTGATGTCGTTAAGCTGATTTTATCTCCTGCAACTTTACTGAATTGGTTTGTTGTTTCTAAAAGTTCTTTCATGTGGATTCTTTAAGGTTTTCTGCATATAAGACCATGTTATCTACAGATCATTTTACTTTTTCCTTTCCAACTTAGATGTCTTTTATTTCTTTTTCTTGCTTATTTGCTCTAGCTGTGACTTTCAGTACAATGTTGAATAGATGGGGTGAGAGTTGAGGGAACTGGATAGTCACAAGCAAAAGAATGAAATTGGATTTTTCTCTTATACACCAAAATCAACCCAAAATGGATTAAAAACTTAAACATAAGACCTGAAATTATAAAATTGTTAGAAGAAAAAGAGAAAAGCTCTGGACATTTGTCTTGGCAAAGATTTCTTAGGTATAACATCAAAAGCATAAGCAACAAAAGCAAAAATAGACAAGTGGGACTATATCAAGTTAAAAAGTTTTTGCACAGCAAAGGAAACATCAAAATAGTGAAAAGGCAACCTATGGAATGGGAGAAAATGTTTACAAAACATCTATCTGATAAAAAAGTTAATATCAAAAATATATAAGAAGCTTCCACAACCCAATAGAAAAAAACAAATAACCAATTTAAAAATAAGCAAACGATCTGAATAGACATTTTTCCAAAGAAAACATACGTCCAGGGGTATGTAAAGTGTTCAGCATTACTTATCATTGGTAATGCAAACCAAGAAATGCAAACCAAAACCACAATGAAATACCACTTTACACTAGTCAGGATGACTATTATATATATATAAAAGATAAGCTTTGGTGAGAATAAGAAGAAATTAGAACACTTAAACACTATTGGTGAGAATGTAAATTGGCACAGCTGCTATGGAAAACAGTATGTTGGTTGCTCAAAAAATTAAAAATGGGACTACCATATGATCCAGGAATTCCACTTTTTGGATATATAACCAAAAGAATTGAAATCAGGATTTTAAGAAATATCTGCACTTCTCTGTTAATTGCAGCATTATTCACAATAGCCAAGATATAAAAACAACCTAAATTCCCATCAATAAGTGAAAAGGTAAAGTGTGGTATATACATACAATGAAATATTATTCAGCCTTAAAAAAAAAGAATCCTACCATTTATGGAAACATGGATGAGTCTGGAGGACACTGTGCTAAGTAAAATAAACCAATCTCAGAAGGTCAAATACTGTATGATTCCACTTTTATGAGGTATCTAAAATATTCAAACTCATAGGAGGAGAGAATAGAATAGTGGTTACCAAGTCTGGGGACAAGAGGAAATGGGGAGCTATTGTTCAATGGATATAAATTTTCTGTTATATAAGATGAATCCATTCTAGAGGCGCTGTACAACATAGGGCCTACAGTTAACAACACAGTATTGTGCACTTACAAAAATGTGTTAAGGGGGTAGATCTCAGGTTCTTAACGCACCCACACATGAACACCATGCACACACACACACACACACACACACACACAGGGGATACAGGAAACTTTCAAAGTTGATGGGTTTATTTATTATCCATTGATCGTGATGATAGTATCACAGATGTATGCATATATCCAGACTCATCAAATTGTCTATATTAAACATGTACAGCTTTTTTGTATTATCAATTATACATCAATAAAACTATTTTTAAAAAAGGGCAAAGGATTTGGACAGATATTTCCCAAAAACAGATATACAAATTCTTGTATCAATAAGCACAAGAAAAATGCTCAATACCATTAGCCATTAAAGAAATGTGAATCAGAATGACATGAGATCCCACTTTACACCCACTAGGATAGCTAAAATCAAAAAGATAATAACAAGTGTTGACGAGGATGTAGAGAAATTAGAATCCTCATACGTGGCTGGTGAGAATGTAAAATTGTGCAACTCTTTTGGAAGACAAGTCGGCAGTTCCTCAAATGTGAAAACCTAGAGCTTCCATGTGACAGCATTTCCGTTCCTAGGAAAAAATGAAACTATACACCTACACAAAACTTGTGTGAATGTTCAATAACAGCATTATTTATAAAAGCCCTAAATTGACAACAAAACAAATATTTATCAACTGATAAATGGATAAATAAAATGTGATATAGCCATAGAAGGGAATGCTATTCAACTATAAAAAAATGAAGCACTGATACATAGATGAACCACGGAAGCAGTGTGCTATATGAAAGAAACCAGTTACAAAAGACCACATAATTTTTTATTCCATTTATATGAAATGTCAAGAATAGGCATATCTATGGAGATAGAGAGTAGATAAATGGTTGACTAGGGCTTGGGGGATGAAGATGTGCAGGGGTGTAGGGGGGTGGGGAGTGACTGCAAATGAGTACTGGTTTTCTTTGGGGGATGATAAAAATATTTTAAACTTAAATAATGGTGATGATTGCCCAACTCTGGGAATATGGTACATTGTAAATGAGTAAATTTTATGATATGTGAATTACATCATAATAAAGATTTTTTTAAAAAGGAAAACACTATTAAGTAGTTAGCAAATATTGATGATAGCAACTTATATTTCATAGAACTTCTACAAGTTCTAAAGTAAATATTCAACTAATACTTGATGTGAAGTGTTTTTTTTTAATTTAGAAAAAGGCATCAGTAAATTCAAATTATAGATGGATTAATTATTAATTTATTTATTCAAAAATCATCTAATGAACAGTCACTCACCCACTATATGCCAAATACTGAGCTTAAGGGAGAAAAAAGGAAAAAAGTGATAAAATGTGGCCTTTCCAGTAAGGTGAGGTAAGGAAGGGTGACAAACAAAATATGAGTTAGGAAGTGGTAAGGGACATATGAGTGGTTAGTGTCCTGGGGGTTAGGGATCAGCTTAGCCAGAGAGGAATCAGGGAAAGCTTAGAGGAAGAGGTCAATCTTTAGCTGTGACTTACTATATGGCTAGGGCTTAGATGTGTGTAATGGGAGGAGAGGGGGTGGAGGTATATAAAATAAGTTAACTTCTATGGCTTTACTTACATTTTGCAATAATAAAGATAAATAAATTGGCTTATGAAAGATTCGCTAAGATAAGCCTTCCCATTACGTGGGATAAATGTGCATTTTGCAAAGCTGTCACAAAATTCTATCTCCTGTTCTAATTCCAGTAAACTTACCACAACACTTTTTGTATAGGTTGTAACTTAGAAAAAAGATGATCCAGATACCAGAAGAAAGGAAATCAATAAACAGGTAGAGTGAGGTGAAATTTAAGATCCAAAGAGAGAAAATAGAATTTTTGAGAGGGTAATATTCAGACTAGATACTGTCTTAATATAATATTTCTGCTCAGTAAGTTTTTTCCACAGTTTCTCTGGTCTTGTAAAAGGCTAGAATTGCTTTGGTAATATTTAGTCTTAAGGTTTTTCTGACCAGCCAGGGTAATAAATTGTTTCTTTGGTTAATAATAAATTTCCAATAATAAATTGCTTGACAGACATTACTTTTCTTCTCAAAGCTCTCAAAGCCTTAAATAATGGCCACATTTCATGCAGAAGAAACCTTTATTTGGTACAGTTCTAAAGCTTATTCCATTGGAAAGTCCAATGTGGAAAAGTAATGTCCTGTATATTGCCTTTTTTGAAGCAACCAGCAGCATTGCTTCTCAGGCTCTCACTTACCCAGTGGGGCAGAGATGGGGCAATAGTCAGAATCTCCATCTTAGAGATACATTCGAGCTAATTGACTTCCTTCATGTCACACAATTTGTTAAGATCCACTCTTAGAATTCTGTCTTCTCACTTAAAGTCCAGTGGGTTTTCTAGCAGACATGCTGACTGTGGTTTGAAGGTTTATATATAGAAAAACCATAAGGAAAAAATTCTCAGAGCATTGAACTATTTATCCCTGACTACTGTCATATCTAAGTACTTGGGCCCCCCTTGTCTCCCCTGCTGCCTGTCCTCCTCTCATCTGGCTGTAAGATTTCCCCCTTTGAAACTTAAAATCACTATACTCTACTCTGGAAATGAAACTTTGCTTCTTCGTGCTCTATTTCTCTATGTATTAAGGGAACTAATACCTTCCAAAAAGAGCTGTGCTTACATCAAAGGCAAGCTGAGTCCCTTTCTTTGACAGTGCACCTCGCCGTCACATCATCATGAGTTTCTGTCTGTACAAGAGAAGAAAGACACTATCCTCCCAAATTTTCTGCATTAAAAAAAACCCAACAAACAAAAACCCTAAAGTATCAAAGCCCATTGCCTTGTGAAAAGATAGTGCCATAAACTTATTAAACATACTAGTATTATTAAACATAGTATTAACCTGGAACCCACAATTATAATATACACACATTGCTGACTTCAATATATAAGAGGTGAATTTGACCAATAAATTTCTGAAAAAATAAAATATCCTTCATAAGGCATGATCCTAGAATGATGAGCCCAGAAAGCCTATAACTGGTGTATTCTTTCCTTTTACTTATGATGGATATTATTATTGAAGTTTCTGATATATACATATATATATCAGATATATATATCTTCCAAAACTAAACTTATTCCTGCCATATGATCCAACATAACAAAATGAGGAGATATTCATGAAAATTACAGTCCTCGTTTCTATAAATGGTCACATATTTATAGCTGGTATTTATAACTACCTTCTTTCTTTACTTGTTCTATATTCCCTTTGCCTTCAGCAAACACATTAACTGGTTGTGGCTGGTAAAGACCCAGTGGAATGATCCAAAACTTCATGCCTGAACTGTCTGGGCCATTAGTAGCTCTACTTGAATTGGGTTCTTGTAGTTTTCCAGTGACCTTAATCACAGAGCATGGTAATACTAAGGCATACTCTAAGGGATCTCCTGTATCATACACTTAAACAACAGGAATTTATTTTCCATTGTTCCAGAGGCTGGGAAGTCCAAGATCAGGGTACGAGTGTAGTCATGGTCAATTCCTGGTAAGAACTTTTTCCAGGCTTATGGACAGCTGCTTTCTCACTTTGTCCCCACATGGAATAGAGAAAGAATGTAAGAAAGCTCTTTGTTGTCTCTTCTTATAAGGGCACCAATCTCATCCTAAGGGCCCCAACTTCATAACTTCATCTAAATAAAGCTAAATGCATTCCCCAAGTATCATCACAGTGGGGGTTAGAGCTTTAGGATATAAACTTTGGGAGGAAACAATTCAGTCCATAGCTCTAATATTCAAAATGAAAAGGAGTTATCACCACAGAAACTACAAACCATTCAAAGAATAATAAAAGAATATTATAAATAACCTTATGTTAATGTTAATATGTCAGGGATTTCAGATGAAGTGCACAAATTTCTTTAATGACATAAACTGCCAAATCTGATTCACGAAAAAAATAAAAAACCCGAGTAATGCTGTATTTATTAAATACATTGAATTTATAGTTAAAAATCTTTACATTAAAGAAACTTTAGACCCAGTGACTTCACTAGTGAATTCTATCATTTAATCCTATACAAACTCTTTTAGAAAATAGGAAAAGAGGGAATACTTATTTATTTTATTAGGTCAATATATCAGGTATCTATTGCTGTGTAACAAGTTTCCCTAAAACGTAATGGCTGAAAACATCATTGAAATTTAAAAATATCTTATTTATAAAGTATGAACTATAAAATAAAAAAGTTTAAAATGGAATCATTGAATTTAAAATTTCTGCTCTTTGAAAGCTGCATTAAGGAAACGAAAAGGTAGGGGCCAACCAAGGGGAAAATACTTGCAGTTATATATGACAAAGATCTTGGCTCTAAGTATATATTTCTTACAACTTACTAACCTGAGTATTCCCACCTAAAAAATTAACAGGAGATTTGAACAGACACTGCATAAAATAAGACATATGAAAGTTTAGTAAAAACAGGAAAAGATGGTCAGCATCATTAACCATTAGGTCAATGCAAATTAAAACTGCAAGGTATCACAATACACAGACACACAAAATGACTAAAATTAGAACAATGATTATATCACTGTTAGTTAAGGATATGGAACAACTGGAATTCTCATACCTTGTTGGTAGAAATGTACGTAGCACAACTACTTTCGAAAACACTTTGGCAGTTTCTTAAGGCATTAAATAAACACTTAACATATGACCCTGCAATTCTTGTAGGTATATACCTAAGACAAATTAAAATATTTGTACACACAAAGACTTCTATGAGAATGTTCATGGGAGGTATTGGGGAAGAAGTCATTGTGGGACCAATCACCCTTCTTTGGGATTGTCCATCAGTACCCTGGGCTTGGAACGTTCTACATGGAAGCCATGTGCAAGGTATTGCTTGGCTCTTCTTCTTTATTAGGAGAAATTTTTCCCCATTCTGGGTATGCTGTGAACTTCCACACACTGTTAAAGCATGTGCATCACATGGCACCTGCCCATTCCCACCAGAATATTTGTCACCTGTAGGACGAAACCAGGTCTTTGCCTGCATCAGCTATTGGAAAAGACTTGCTGGCCACGGGAGACCAGTGCATCCTACAGACGCTAACCTCACTGTGTCTCTTCTTTGTGTGAATACATCTTGTTACAATCAGTACCTAGTGTGTGAGTCCTCCTTGGTGACTCCAAACCCATAGAAGATGCGTTGGGTCAAGTGTGTGGGCTCCTACTTCTGATGGTAGGCAGTGGTATGGTCTCTCATCATCCACATAGTGGGAATCTGCACTTGGGATGGGTAGCTAGATCTTCCTGCTTGAAGGTTTTAGCCCAAACTGGAAACAATCCAACTTTCTTTTCTTTGAAAAGAAAAATAAATTGTAGTTTATCTATAAAATGGAGTCTTACCCACCATAAAAAGAATAAACTGCTAATACATTCAGAAACCATGAACGAATCTCAAAAACATTATGCTGAACAAAATGAGCCAGACACAAAAGAATGCTAAGTATAATGATTTTCATTTATATAAAATACTAAGAAAGGCAAATCTAATATGCAGTGACAGAAAGCAGATCAGTGGTTTCCTGGGTTTAGGCTAGGGGTGGGGGGTGAAGATCGACTAAGCAGGGGCACAGAGGAATCTTTTGGGGTGATGAAAATTATTTATATCGTGATTATGATGTGGTTAAATAGGTGTGTGCTTTTGTTGAACTGTATACTTAAAATATATGCATTTTATTGTTTACAAATTATACCTCAATCAACTTGATTCCAAAAATTAAATAAATATAGACAAAATACTGCAATGAAAAACCAAAGATTGTCAGATTAAATTTTAAATATTCATTTTATGCCATTTAAAATGACATTTCCCAAACCAAAAGATTCAGAAACCTTTAAAGGAATAATCAGAATGAGACAAGCACGTGTTAACAAAATAAAGCTGTTATAAACAATGAATTTAAGATATAAGTACTGAATTAGAGAGATGACCATGATCGATTAAGTGGAGAAAAAAGTGACCCAAGATATAGTATAATGTGGGTGTGTGGATTTGTCAGGGACCCACCCAGAAAGAGCACAATGGTAGGGCTTAACTGATGAGTATGCAGTGAGGGACTGACTATTTACCTAGGAGGGGGCAGGGCTAAGGGAGTCAACAAAGGATGATGGGGCACCTGGGTAAGAACAACAGAAAACCAGTGCTGCCTCTCTGTGTGAAAGAGAAAAACAGAGGAACACAGCCTGAGTCGCCTGGCAGCAATGGAGGAAAGGACTGTGGTTGGGAGAAGGGTAACAAAGAGGCATAAGTGCCACTCAGAAGCCAAACCCTGGAAAAGCCGTCAGTGTGATCAGCACAGATCAGCCTCCCAGGACACCGGGGATGAAAGGGCAGAATGTCTGAGGGGCACAGGGACAGGTGTAAAACCATGGGCCCAGATACCACTTTCAGACACCAACACATAAAAGGAACACACAAAAAGCAAAAGCAAAGCAAAACACCAGAAATCTGTCTCACGGGTGCGGGCGCGTTCTCTCTCTCTCATCTGTTTTATCTATCTTAATATGTTTTTATGAACCTGAAGAAACGACTGGAAAACCACAAAATTATTGATATTGATTTAAACAAGAAACATTAGAATTTAAGAGGGGTTGGGGAGGAAACTATCTTAACTTTTTATTTACTCATATCATTTCATTTGTTTCAATGTGCATATATCAGCTCTGCACTTTATGAATATACACTGAAATAAAGTGGCATTGTACAAAATACAAATGTATAAACATGCACGTAAAATTAAATTTCACAAGAACCGTAAATATTGACAGTGCTTCTGGTTTGTCTTGTTTCTTTCTAGTCTAAAAATTTTTTCAAAAATATTTTTACTTAGTTTTCTTATTTTCCTCAAAATTAAATTGACAATAAAACTGCTTCAAACAGAACAAGCATGCTGTAATATTAATGAATGGCATCGTGACTGAACTTAAAGTGATGATACATGCCCACTGGAATCATCCATGTGGGGCTAATATGCTGGTGCTCTTAAGAATCATGGTTATTGTCTTTGAAATTTTCTAAATTTAAAATCCATAGGTATAGAAATACATGAGTGAGAGTATGTACATGTATGTGTCTCACATATGTATAATTTGTATATAAAATGGAATATTTTTATATAAAGATGGAACTAGAATTCCCTTCTCAATTAAACCCTGATTTCTCTCTCTAGACATTTTTGTCCATTATTCATCATGGTTCCTGGCTCTAGCTTCTCCTTTGTTTATCGTCATTTACGTCATCCTTATTTGTCATTCTCCTCGGTTACATTTGAAGTGGATGTTGGGGAGCATTCCCTATTCTGGGGACAGAACAGTTTGCACAGCCTGCTTTCTGCTGGAGCAAGCTTGAGAGCCAGCAGGTTGAATCTGAACTTTTGGGGTTTTTTTGGCAATACAATTCAATCAAAACTTAGTACATTTCTTTTCTTTTCTTTTTTCTTTTCTTTTCTTTTCTTTTCCTTCCTTCTGCTCGCTTTTTTCCCTGTTCTTTCTTTCTTTCTTTCTTTCTTTCTTTCTTTCTTTCTTTCTTTCTTTCTTTCTTTCTTTCTTTCTTTCTTTCTTTCTTTCTTTTCTTTCTTTCTCTTCTTTCTTCTTTCTTTCTTTCTCTTTCTTTCTTTCCCTCTTTCTTTTTCTTTTCTTCTTTCTTTCCCTTTCTTTCTTTCTTTCTTCTTTCTTTCTTTTCTTCTTTCTTTCTTTCCCTCTTTCTTTCTTTCTTTTTCTTTTCTTCTTTCTTTCCCTTTCTTTCTTTCTTTCTTCTTTCTTTCTTTTCTTCTTTCTTTCTCTTCTTTCTTTCTTCTTTCTCTCTTTCTTTTCTTCTTTCTTTCTTTCCCTCTTTCTTTCTTTCTTTCTTTCTTTCCTTCTTTCCTTCCTTCCTTCCTTCTTTCTTTCTTTCTTTCTTTCTTTCTTTCTTTCTTTCTTTCTTTCTTTCTTTCTTTCTTTCTTTCTTTTCTTTCTTTCTTTCTTTTTCTTTCTTTCTATAAAGAACACCCCTGAACCTAATATCCAGCCCCTAGATCTAAAACATTAAAATGAAGTTCCACTAATGTATTCTTTCTCTATCAATCCCCTTCCTGCCTTCCTCAGAGGCAGCTAGCCCCTATCTTAAATTCTGTATTTATCATTTTCTTACCTACCTACATACACGCCACACACACACACACACACACACACACACACACACACACTTGAACAGTGATTTTTTTTTTATTAAAGTTGGTTTTCATTTTATAAAAGGTCTTTATGCTGAATGTAATCTGTGGCCCACTCCTGGTACTCAAGTACAACCTAATCATGTTGTTGCAGGTGTCTGTAGTTATTTGTTTCCTACACCATGTAATATTTCAAAGTGTAAATATACCAATTTTCCCCCTCTTTCTTTTAGGGATTTATTTATTTACTTATTTGAGAGAGAGAGAGCATGTGAGCAGGGGGAGGGGCAGAGAGAGAGGAAGAGAAAGAGTCCTTAAGCAGACACCCCGCTGAGTATGGGGCCCCAACATAGGACTGGATCCCAGGACCCTGAGATCACGAGCTGAGCCGAAATCAAGAGTCAGATGCTTAACCAACTGAGCCACCCGGGGGCCCCAATTTTCCCCCTCTTTTCTGTAGTAAATTCCAATATTTTGCTATTATTAACAGTATTGGTGTGCACATTTCTGTATATATTTCCTGGTGCAAATGTGCAAGAGTTTCTCTTGAGTAAGTACCTAGGAATAGAATTGCTGGGTCTTAGGTTGCATTCAGCTTTGCGAGGCAAAAACAAACTGTCTTCCAATTTACACTCGAACAGCCATATTTTTTCAGCCCATACCGTCTTTAATAGTATCATAAGACTCCTTAATTTCTGCCAAACAAGGGAGTATAAAATAGTATTTAATTTTGGTGATCTTTTATTATGTGTTTACTATTTGATGACTTATTACCTGTTTTCTTCCAGTAGAATATAATCTTCATAAAGCCTGGAAAAAAAAAAAAAAACCCTCAGCAGTTTTCTGATCTATTTGCTTTCAGTCAATTTCATGTACCAGGAAGCACACTCAAAGTTTATTCTTAGGCATAATTCTGAAACCAAATTGATTTATTTTCTTCTAGCCTCCCTGCCCCTCTCTTTTAGTATAATGATGAATACCTTTGGGCCATCTGAAATAAAAGGTGGAAAGATCATACTCTATCTGATCTCTTTTGTAGGACTAACTCTCTTTGTTCTCTGAGAAGTTTTACTGAGACTTTGATGCTCAAAGTATTTTTCAAACTTATCTCTTACTGTCTGAAGTCCAGGAACAATTCACCTTTCCTAGCCTTGGAAACTCCAAATGTAGAGTCTCTCTATTTCCTCTTGTTTCTGCTTATAAAACAGTCAATTCTTTCTTGAGTTGATCTATTTTAATATTTCACCAAAGGGGAAGTGGCCAGTATAAATAGTCTTATTATTTCTAGTCACTTCTTCTAAAGCAGTGGTTCTCACTCGGGGGCAATTTACCCCTTCCAGGGGCATTTGACAATGTCATGACTAGGAAGATGTGATGGCATCTAGTAGTTGACACCAGAGATACTGCTAAACATCCTACAATTAACAGGACAGCCACCCGCATCAAAGAATTACCTAGCCTAATATGTCAGTTGTGCTTCTGTTAAGAAATCTTAATCTAGAGATATCAACTCAGAAAGTACATTGTCTGTCTTCTGACTTACAGGTGATAGTATGAAATGTTTTACCATTGTATAACATGACTTTCCATCTTTTATACTTTTCCAACTATTTTTTGCTAACGAGTGCTAAGGTAATGTTACAAACCTTTTTTTTAAAAAGATTTTATTTATTTATTTGACAGAGAGAGAGAGAAAGAGCATACAAACCGGGGGGGGGGGCAGGAGAGGGAGAAGCAGGTTCCCCACTGAGCAGGGGACCCCCCCCACATAGGGCTCAATCCCAGGACCCTGGGATCATGACCTGAGCCGAAGGTAAATGCTTTAACCAACTGAGCCACCCAGGTGCCCCGGTAATGTTACAAATCTTAAGCCCTTTGTTACATTAATACCTCTCTTCAAGGTCATAATTTCTGTGTCCAGGTTGGTCTAAGGGCTGTAAGAAAAATTTGAAAATTTCAGTGACTTACCACGGTAACAAAAGGTGTAATGTGGCTGTTTGTGGACAGTTAGCTTTCTTCCAAGGCATGACTCAAAGACTGAAGTTTTTACCTTCCCCAATATTTCAGAGTCCTCCACTGGGGAGGCAGATGAGGGAAGAGAGAGAAAAGGTAGGCAATAACATGGGAGGATTTTTTGACTTGAAATGACACACATGATTTCTATTTACTTTCTTTGACTTGCCACATGATTTATCTTTCTTTGTTTCTGACGTTCATAGAAATGACTCTTGTTTTAAGCTCTTTGACTTCTTAAAAAGCAATTACACTGTATTGTTCTTATCTCAAAGGCACTTAAGCTTTTAGGAGAAAATGTTCATTGATCAAGGAAGAAAATAAAATTGCTCACTCTTGGATGTTTATTGCCAAATTTTTCCCGTATTTCCATTCTTATAACTCTGTAGCATATTATTTTTTCAGATATGTTAATACCCTCATTCACTGGCCTGTGAGTTAGGTTATCTCTCTTCTGACTTACGTGTAGGTTTTAAAGCTGAATATTTGGAGGATAAAACTTATTCTCATAATTTCTTAGTTCTTTATAATCATCAATTTTCTTTCCATATAATCTTTATTCTAGCAAAATTGTATTTTCCTTTCTTGACTTGAGTGAGAGGGTGCAAGGCTTTATGAATTCCCATGTCTAGAAAGAAGCCAGATTAGAGCTGTCATTAAAGGATTTTCCCCAATTCACCAGACAATGCATTATCAACATATGCAGACGCTGAAGTGTAGAGGGTTCTAATGGGGTCTGTAAAGAATATACAAAAGCACCCCATGAGAAAAATAGCCAGTCATTGTATATCTGCTCCCGGAGAACATCAGATAGGAAAGACAGACAGTAATAGCATTAGCAACTTAAACAGGCCACATCTCCCTTCTCATTAACTTATTCACTTACTCAGAAGATTTGGTTTGAACACCATCTGTGCCAGGCACCATTCCATAATCTGGGGATACGTGAGAGAGCAAAATGAATAGACACATGCCCTCTTGGAGCTTACATTCTAATGGGAGAAAGACAGACAATAAACATAATAAATAAATTACATAGGATGTTAAAAGATGGATTTTGAAATCAACAATGATCTTGACTGAAACATATAGCCATTTTTCACTGGATGAAAACATAGAAACAGAGAATACATTTTCCAGAAAAGTGCCTCTGAAAAGAAGGGAGACACAAGTCATGAGGTCAACAGCAGGTCTTTATTTTTCTTTGAAATAAGAGAGATTATTCTTTGTTTATATGCTAAAGGGAAAGAGTTTGAATATACAGAAGACAATAGATCAATTAGTGGAATGAGAGCTCAGAAGAAGTGACGGGGGTGGGGGGGGTAGAATTCACATTAGGAGACTGAATTGTCTTTCTCACCAGGTTCATTATGAAAGAAGGATATCTGTACTAGTCATTTGCCAGACCTCCCTTTCCCTCCCTCCCACCTTACCCCCGACCCCTCCACAGGTACACAGTCTCTTGGACCTTCTGTCTACGTGGAACATGGTATTATGTGGCCACACTTGCTAATAACATCCAAAGGATCATTGACCTTTTTGACCTCACTCCTCAACTGACAATGTAATAGAATAAAGCTTGGTAACAAACATGTCTTCCAGCAATGTACTCCATTTGATCCCTGTAGCAATTCATAGAGTTTCACTGAGAGCCTTTCAGATAGATAGATTAAGATAGAGATAAAGATAGAGATAGCTAGAGAGAGAGAGAGAGAGAGAGAGAGAGAGAGAGGTAGAGGTAGAGATAGATCTGCAAGCCTATTCTCTTGTGTGACTTCACAGGGAAAATATTTTCTGAATCAAATGCGAAGATTTCAGGATGTTTTCATTTTCTAATTGTTTCTCAGAAATTGAGATGTCCAGTTCCCACTTGTCTTTTTGCATCTTACGACGACTAACTTAAAAAATGACAGCAAGTAACAATAAGAATTTAAACAACTTACCTTAAATATGCTTTTGAATCTTGAGCACATGATTTATCTGATCCTGTTTTTAAAAATCTAGTCCACTGTTAAGCCTTTGTATATGTTCACATCACCTCGTTTTTTTTTCTTTGCAAATGGCACTGATCACGTGAAAGGAAAATAGCAAAGGTTATCCTACTCTGCAAATAAGGTAACTCATCTAATTCTAATAACTATGGTCTAATCTTGGCTCTTCCAATAATACTAAAATAATTGAAAACCACACCATGAACAAGTCTAAAAGCGCCAAAGTGACATAAAACTAATTAATCACTATCAATTTAATATGTGCCCTATCCGTTCAACCAGCTCAGCTCCTCTTGACTTTATGGATGATATTCACTCAGCTCACTGTGCACATCAATTCTCCAGAAAATGGAGTTCTGTCTCTTCTCCACTTACAAAAGTAGTTTAATACTGTGAACTCTTTCTATTGTAATTCTTCGGGTCAATCCCATCATCTTTCAGAGACCACCTCCTCCTCAAAGGAGTGCACGAACCAGTGCTGTGATTTGCATTGCAGTGTTTTGAAAGTATTTCTGGGCTACATTTCCTTTCTAAAATTGTTCTTCTTCTTCAAGATTGCATCGAAGACCTCTTCACTGGCATTTCTATTTCTCACGAAGTACCAGAAAGGTCAATGATAATTTTTTCCTTTATTTATGTGATGTAGGTGGTATTGTGTACCAGATGTAGTTAATCTATTCATAATAGAGAACATGTCCATCATCCTCAATGGTAATATTTTTTATTCAGTACACGGTAAAGCACGTTAATTATCTTTTATTTCTAGCTTGAACTGAAAACCTATAGACTCTTTTTAGTTTTTAAGTAAATAAAACCCACTATCTGGCCTCAGGCAAGTTGCTTAAATGTACAAAGCAGCCATTTCTTTATCTATTACAAGGGGAAACAATACCATTTATTCCATGTAGTAAAGTGTCTGAAGTGTTGGATAAATGTTATCTATTATTTTTATTCTTACTCTTACAATTACTACTCAGTTACTCTCCATCCTGAATGTGTTATGAAGCATAGCGGACCTGCTCTGCAGGAGGAAACAGTAAGGAACATCTAGAAAACTGGATGCTCCAGGTCATCACATCCACAATAATGCGGTATAGGCTGAGTGAGAGGCTGACGATTATAACAGAGTAAGAATTTTAAAGTACAAGATAAAGCTCCTTATGACAGGATCACTTAAGTCACGAAATATCACAAATCTTGTCAGCATGATGTTTCAGGGTCATTCCCTTCTCAGATATGTGCCCTAACCTTTGGAAAAGAAAGAACTCTTTAGGACATTTGCACATTTATATAATATCGAACTTATTTTTCCAAGCCAGATCTTTCCTGCACAAAGACTTGGAAATATATATCTGCCTTGAAAGTGGCATTTCCGGGGGCTCCTCCCTTAAGATGTCTGGGACTCTGCCAACTTCATTGGAGTCAGTGTGTATCAGCGAGGCAAGTTTCCGTTAATAATTCATAATGACTCTGGGCAGGATAGCAGGTTTTATCACCCCCAGTGTTTAAAATATATCACTTCTTAAGAATAGAAGGTTGGAATATGAAGCAATCCTTGTATCATTGTTTTTCAAACACGTGGTGAAAATAGTGGCTTACGATTCTGGATATACCAGACCAATCACTATCTTTCAGTCATTGGGCCCAAAGCTGGTGGAAAGATTGTGGCAAATAAAATTTGTCTTCAAAAACATTCACTCAGTGGGGAGATTTATTTCTCAGCCTCCTTAATTCAGTACTTGGCTGAGGGGCTTGCTTTGGCGGGGGAGATGTTAGGAGGCAGGGTGGAGGCAGCCCCGGGAGGAGAGTGCTTCTGTGTTGGGCTTGCTGCTTGAGCCTAGCTTTCACTCTGTGCCTGGGATTGCTGGCCCCGCCCCAGCAGGAGGCTGGAGAGAAGCTGGGGCACAGTAGAGCTCTTAAGATAGCCCAGGCTGATGGGCTGCACACCACCACCTGAGAATACATGGTGACCGTCTTAATCCTCTGAGTTTTGGAAGTTTGTTAAACCGCATTTTTTGGCATGCAGCAGTAGTTGACAATTAATCACAGCATGTCACACTGCACTATGGGGCACACCTCATATTGGTTTCTCTACTTAATTTAATGCTTGTTTAGTTAAGCTCAACCACCCAGATACCAAAGAACCATCAAAGGAGATGCTGACAAATACAGCACATAAAAGGGGGACATATGCAAGACCAGCTAGATGGCTCCTACTTCCTTTCTCTATCATAAAACTCTTGTCTAAGGTGTTATTAAAAATGAATAAATAAATCATACCGCTGTGATTGGGCTGAGCACATTCTGTGAGAGATGCTGTTGGTGACCTATCCTTGTCCCCGCCCACAACTCTTTCTCCCATGTCTGTTTCCATGGTTGTTCTACGGATGCCCTTCAGACCTAGTCAGGGCCAATAGGATGTAAAAGCAGAAATACTCAGGCGGGGCTTCTGGGGTAAAGAAAAGTCTTTTTAAATAAAAAGACTCTGAGTGGCATGCCCCTTCAGCCACACCCATCCTCCCTGCCTCAGCCCAAGGGCAGCAGACATTTTTTGTGACCATGAGTTGACACGTGAGGAGAAAGCCAAGAGATAGACAGTGGCTCTACCGTCATTGAACTTCTCAACCAATGCCAGCAGCACGCTGTTTTGCAGGCTCCTAATTATGTCTGAAAATGACCTCCTCCTTAAGTCAGTCCTCTGTTACCTGCTGCTTTTATAAGCCTCTCTATTGTACTTTAGAGCAAGCAAAAAGAAAAAGTCAAGATATACCATGGCACGGAGTCCCTGTGTTAAGCTTATTAGCCTAGTTATTCCCAAAATCATTATATAATATCTATCACTACCAAATCCCCCCAACACCTTTATTAACTGAAAATAAAAGCATTAATACTTGAACTAAATTGGCAAATTTCTAAGTTTTTTCTGTATTCAAAGAAACAAAGGATGCTTTAAGATTAGGGTATAGACCTTTGGTGAATGTGAACAAAAGAAAATTTTCTAGAGTGATAAAGATGAAATGCTTTTGGAAAGGTTATCCATATATCAGAAGCTTAAAACATCAATATCAAATAGTCAGTAAAATTTAGACGTACTGTAAGATACAATTAACTTGTCTTCAGAGTATTACAGGTTCTCCTGTAAACCTAATTGTGCACTCTTTCCATGGCTTTCTTGTATTCGCAGTAGAGATTAGGAAATCGTTAGCTTAGTCATTAATTGGTAAAGATTTCTTTCCACCAGTGAATTTTCATTGAATATTAACACATGATTAACCCCACCTCACACATCAAGAGAAATGATGTGAAACCATGTGAAACCCTGGCAATATTCTGTGACTGTTGAAACCTGCTAAATAATTCCAGATCATAGATCCAATGCCTTTGTTCAAATATTAAAATTATGTTCTTCTATTTCATGATAGAAACATGAGTGATGCAATTATAGGGTTTATAAGCCTCACCCCAGGAAGAGGTCAATAGAAACCAACACGATCCTTGATTTCTTTTCTCTAAGTCTCTGAAATAGCTAAGGATTTAAAGTTACATATGTCATGTATATTTGATTGACACCATAAGGTTTTCATCTAAATTCGAAACCTAACTCTGTTTGGATATATTTGAACATTCTTATTGCATTTAGTCATGAGACTTGAATTCTGATAAGCTAGAATGTGTGATGTGGCTAGATCATACCAAACAGGTTACTTCTGAAATTAGTTTGAATCAATAATCCAAAAAGGGAAGGGGCTGTGCAGAAAAGGCTATTTTGCTTTAGTTGTGTTGTGAAATAAAATCAAAACCATCAAAATGAAAATTCCCCTCATCACAGATATGATTTGCAATCTATACTGGATATACAGGAGAAATAGATAGCAGCTAAAACAGACAGATAAAGCCAAATGAAGGAGCTAAAGGCAAAAGGAAACTAGTGATAGAAACAGAATGTAGAACAGCGGGCAGCCCAGCCAGCACAGTGAAAATGTGAATAAGCACATTTGGTAACCAACCTCCAATCATGGACGCCTGCTGAACAAGATGCTTCCTCTTCATTAATCTGCTAGAAAATAGAAGGTCTACTTGTCCCATGTCAGAGAGATAGGGGATGAGTACCCAGGCAAAGAAGTCATTTCTTTTCCTTTAAAGATAATAGGATTGCAGGATGATGGACAGGAAGGAGGGGAAAGAGAGGCACTAGCTCTTACTTGATCTGCATCCCCAATGTCAGTCAGGTAACAACTGGGAAAATAAAATGCAAAATCTTCTTTTGTCTGGAATCTGTGTCCTTCCCTAAATCCCCAAATGATGAAGCACCGAGGTGGGAGAAGGAGATGGTGGCATTAGTAAGAGAGATAGAGAATATCCCACATCTTTTTGCATTGATTGTGGAAACTTATTATTACTGTGTTATTCTTGGTAGCCAGACCTAAAAGGGATATCACAGACGTGGGTTCACATTCTTAAGGATATTTGCTCAAAAGATGCCATCCCTTCCTTTCCCCCATAGAAGTTGCTGTATGTTGAAGCTGTTAAAAAGAAATAACAGGCCCGAAAATGGAGTCATTCATGCTAAGCCCAAACCAAGACTTAATACCTAACCTAACTGAAGTTTCAACTTCCTCCAGGAATACTATCCTAACTGGTCAGTCTCGAATTTCCTGATCAGTGCCAGTGAGGTAATCTACTTTCTAGACCTTTTGCATCCCCTAAAGGAAGGTGACCTTGCCCGAAACAATTTGCTCTTTTCCCCCTTCTGCCCATAAAAGTCTTCCATTTTATTCAGCTCCTCAGAGCTTCTTTCTGTCTGCTAGATGGGATGCTGCCTGATTCATGAATCTTTGAATACAGCCAATTAGATTTTCAAATTTCTCAGCTGAATTTTGTTTTTTAACAAAGCTCTATGTAAAAATCAGAGCACTGAAATGCCATTCAGGATTAGTTCTCAAGGGGGAGCTGTCAAAAGAGGAGGAAACAGGAATTTGGGCATAATTCTCCTTTTCTTTCTGCTTTCTTGCAACAGTCCAAGATCTTTGAATGAAGAGAAGAGCCCTGGACTCAAAAGAGTATACAGTCAGGCAGACCAGCGCCCCCACATGGAGACTTAGCTTTGTTATTTCCTTTTTTAAGGAGATTTTGTGCTTGAATAGTCATGAGAGGTGAGTATGACGTGGCCACTGGATGTCTCTCTTCAGTTTCATTTTTCTTCCCATCATCAGCTCCCAGAATTCCAGACAGACCAAACCCTGCTTTCCTTTGAAATCCATTCAATCTCTTTTGTGGTGGGCACTTACTGGGCCCTAAGAAAACCCACCTCTTACCTGCCACCCTGACACCCCATACTTCTGGTCCTCTGACATGACCCAGCACTCTTTCGTCCAGAAACTTCCCTCATCCAGGCAGACTTCAGTGCTCTCTTCTGTCTGCATCCTTAGTATCTTGAGAATGCATCCATTTCAGCCATTTCACAAGTTGGCATACTGAACGGTCATTCCAAGACGGTTAAGTAACTTAAAGACAAGAACTTAAATTTTTCATCTTTTTATCCTGAATAGCCAATACATAATAGGTGCTCTAAAACATACATTTTTTAGTGAGCTAAAGAGTTGCTTTTTCTTCTTTTTATGTTATATTTGATACTAGTTCCCTTCTTAACCAAAGGAAAAAAAAAATGCTTGCTGATTAAATCCAATTGACAGAGCCTATTTTTCACCCCTGATGTTTACTGGGTAAGTTCTCCACCTGCGTTAAGATTGTAGAAATAGATTTTGTTAATAGTTTGGTATAATTTTCCAGATGATGGGTTGTTGGGGACAGACTTTGACTTATCAGTTTGTCTCTTTGTATTTAAATCGTATTCTTCCTCAGTAAAAGAGCTGTGGGTTGATCTCAGGAATGCAACAAAAATCCAACTCCTACAGAAGAAGAAGAAAGCTGCCAAACGAGGCAAGAGAACAGTGTCCAGGCATCTCGGGGGGTAGCCCAGTTCTTTCTCGGAGATGTCAAGTTGTCATTGGCTGTTCTGCAAAGACAGCCCACATGTGAGCTTGCTTCAGTCTCAGTTCATGCAAATCAGCCAGTTATCCATTTCCTAAACACTGACTCCTTAGGGAAACTGGTGCAGCTTGGTAGTCATCTGATCATCATTTCTGTCACCAGTAAGCCTGATAAGAGTCAGTTGGAGTCCACCTCCACCATTTCCTTTCCGCAAAAAAAAAAAAAAAAAAATTAGGCCTCCACTTACATCATACAAGATCCTCATGGGGTTGCAATTTTCTCTCTTTCTCTCTTTCATTGAGCATCAGTTCTATTTTTAGATCTGGATCAAGAATTAGCCCAGGAGAATGAGGATTCTCATTTGAATCACAGATATTAAGTTGGGACTACTAATATTCAACCAATGCTTGGAGAAACCAGTTTCAGGAACACCTTGTGTTGGCTGCTCACCATGTTTAGGATTGAGAAGTAGGACACAAATCTTCATTGTCCTGGGTGAGACCAGTCCTGTAGTTTTGTGGAATGAGTATGGATTTTCCAAAGGAAGAAGTCATTGGGAAGAAGTGGTCACTTCTGGTGACATCTGGCAGCAGCCCCAGAATTCCAGTCCCCAAAAAGAAACTATAAAGATGTCTCTGCAGCAAGGCAAGTTCGAGAGTCTCCATTATACACATCCAGCTCCAGGAGAACCATAGAGAAAGCAGCAACACCTCTCCCTAATGGCATGGCTAACTGACACATTTTTAAACTAAAATATGTTACTAACTAGCCCTCTGCATCCCTCCCTCTTCCAATCCCAACATAAAAATAATGACACAGTTTTGTCTTATGAAGCATTGACCGAATCAGTAAATATTGGTCTGACCATGACTAACTGAAATGGAGCTGATGTTGACAGAGAGGAAGAGCTCCCAATAAATAGTGAGAGTGGTATCCCCAAACCCATTACCCAAGTTATTCGGTAGTTAACACCTTAAAAAACCCACCTTCCGAATTCACAGATTTCTTTTCTACTGCATGTCAGAGCAGAGCAGAGTGTATGTGGAACAGATGGTCCTCATGTACACACCCCATACTTAGTGTCGTGCCAAGCTTATGCTTCCTTCACTTTCTTCATGAAAACAGGCATGCTGAAAATATGTTTGCGGATGGCACAGAAATGCTGTGCACATTTTAGCCGTCATGGCAAAGCAGGAAAAATTCAGAGCCATAACAAGTAAAAACAAAAACCACTGAAAAGTAATTTTTCACTCCACCAGGCAATAATCATTTCCATGCCCGAACATGGCAAGTCACAAACACATTGTGTTAAGTGCCATTCAAAGAAAAGAGGGGTGGGTATTATGGCATCAAGACAGAAAATCTTGGAATGGGATCAGGCATCTCATGCTGTAACAAAGGGTGTTCAATTCTTGTCAATTTCAGAAAGCAGGCCTGCGCTTCCATGGTGAGGGAAGCAGTAAAGGAAGAAGAAAACGAGTTGGCTTATTAAATGTCACCTAGTTTTGCACTTTCGTGTCTGCCCAGAAAATTGCAATTGGCCTCTTTTGTGCTCTAATATTTTATATCATGTAAAGCACAATCCCATCAAGCAGTTTA
Organism: Zalophus californianus; assembly: GCF_009762305.2. NCBI lineage: Eukaryota > Metazoa > Chordata > Mammalia > Carnivora > Otariidae > Zalophus > Zalophus californianus. Next base: position 80,556,879 of record NC_045598.1, on the reverse strand, counting down.
GACCCATGAATTGAATAAACATTATGATTAACAAAGAAAACATTAAAATATTAAAAATAATAATAGCTGCTATACTCTCAAGCTATTATTTAGCTTGCCAAACCACACCCCCTCTGAGTCCATTTGTGGACCCCCTCTCTGTATTGTGGATTATCCTGAAATCAACAATGGACCTCAAAAAACCAGGCATCTGTAATCTCATATCCTACACAGTAAAGCTTTGTTCATAGGAAGCCTTATCCTAGGTGTTGTATCAGCAACATATACAAGACAAGTTCCTTTCTCTAAGTTGTTAAGCCCCATGGATCACTAACCTATCATGATACTTAGATTTGGAAGAGATCTTAGAGATCAATTCATTCATGTCTTCCAAAGTATGAGACTCATAAGCAATAGACTGTCCACCTATGTCACAATGCATGACACTTCCAGAGATAGCCAACTCCCTGCCAACTTTTATTTCAGTAGGTACAATTTGGTTTCATTAGTTCAAGAAATAACCACTTATCACCTTCTGGGACCCAAATCCTTTTTGAGCAGTGCAAATATAAAAAGAAATAATGAAATACTGCCCTCAAGGAGCTCATAGTTAGGGAGCCCAAGCCTAGTTACAGAGCTTGATGAATAAACAATTTCAATGCAATGTGATAACTATTGTGGGAAAGGAAATTCTACTGTGGTCATTTTTCAACATACTCTTCACTTTTCCTTATGACCTTTACCTAAGCTTGTAATTAATTGCATATTTATTACTATAATTATCCATTTAATTACTGTCTCCCCAGTTAAAAGGTAAGCTTCATGAAAGAAGAAACTAAATCTGTTCAGCAGTTATCTCTAGAGCTCAGGGTCTCAAACACATTGTAAATCTGTGTTGAATAAATGTGAATGATTGATGAAATTTAGAAGGGCACTTTACCCAAGTGAGACACTAGTGAGATAAGGATGTTCCAAGTGGACAAGCAACATCTGCAAAGGTGGGAGAGGAGGGGAGCACTTTAAGGAGTCACCAGTATTTCAGCTTGGAAGCGACTTAGAGCAAGACATGAGGAAGCCTAGAGGTCAGGCTGGACAGGAAATGGTCTGAAATACAAAGAATCTTTATGTTGTCCTAAGGAATTTGGATTTCTTTCTGATTACAACAAGGATCCAAGAAGAGACTGCAAGCAGGAGAGTGACATCATCAGCTCACATTTTGGAGGGATTGGTCTGGCAAGATGGTAGAGCATGGGGGGGAGAGAGAAGTAGAAGCTGCTATGGTACACCGAGGCCATGGATGTGAAGATAGAGGGAAGAGGGTCTTCCAACAAGTAAAAATGATCGTATGTGGGAGATGTGAGGATTTATCACTGCCTCCCAGAGTTCTGCCTTGGTAGAACTAAAACAGTGATACAAAATACTGTAGTAAGTTTTTCTGTTTCTCAGAGAAGATGTTCTAGTGAAGTTCTCTTTGAAACTACAGATAAATGGTAATTATATAATTCTGAGTTCAGTAAAGAGATGTATGCTACAGAAAGCGATTTGGGAGTGATCAATATATAGATAATAATTAAAACCCAAGCAGGAATGATATCCCAGAAAAGCATGTGTAGATGAGATGAGTGCCAAAGAATGAGGACAGTAAGAAGGCAGTTACTAAGAAACTAAGAAGGAGCAGTGAGAGAGTTGGGAAAAAACAAAACAAAACAAAACAAAAGAACCCAGAGCAGAACAACATTAAGGAAATCATGACAGGAAAGATTTTAGAAAGACAGAGAATGCAAGAGAAAGCAGTTAACTATGTCAATATAGCAGGGTGGGAAGGTAGGACCAGGCCTGGAAAATCTTTATCATTATATTCAAAATTTAAGTCCTAGGTGATTTTGATGATGGCCATTGAGAGGAGTGAAAAAAGTGGAAGCCAGAAAGCTGTCTTTTATTTCAGGGCCAGCTCTACATAGTATAATATTGTCTATTCATTATTCTGAAACAAGTTTTCCCTTCATATAGATAGTTAAGTGTCTGGGGAGGAAGGGAGTGTGAATTTTATGAGTTTTGATGAAGAACTATAGTAAATATTTTATTTTGTTTCAACAAATATTTATCAAGCATCTGCTATGTGTCAAGCTCTCTGCTAGGTGTTAGAGACACAAAGATGAATAAGCCATGATCCCTGCCCCAAAGGGGCTCAAAATACATTTAGGGAGACACAAATACACACTTCAATATGGTAAATGCTGCAGTAAAGGTGTATATAGATGGTGTGGTAATAGAAAAGATGCAATCGATGGCTTTGCCTAGGCTAGTCAGGAACAGAGGTTGCAGAGAAGAAAGGGCACTCTTAATGGGACCTGGAAGAATTGATAAGATAATATGGGCATACCTCTGTTTAGTGCAGGGTATATATTTCTGAAAATGAATGAACTAATGAATGATTAAGCAATATGAGCTGTTTTTGTGGCACAGTCCCCATGGTAATGCATCATACACAAACCAGCTATGGAACTCTCCTTTTTTTTTTTTAAGATTTATTTATTTATTTGAGAGACAGCACAAGAGAGGGGGTTGGGTCAGAGGGAGAAGCAGGCTCCTTGCTGAGCAGGGAGCCCGATGTGGGACTTGATCCCGGAACTCCGGGATCATGACCTGAGCCGAAGGCAGTCGCTTAACCAACTGAGCCACCCAGGCGCCCTATGGAACTCTCCTTAAATGCCCTCAAGCATGACAAATTTCAAGCCATAATTTTATTCACATGCTATTCATACAATAGTAGAGCAATCCTCCCAAGCCATAGGGATCTATATGATTTTTTTTATAAGGTAAAAGTACTTCTCCCAATTGTTAACTTTTTTGCTGATCTTTGCTTTCTAATTAATTGTTACTTTGAATGTGCCACAGAACATATAAAACTTCATGGTATAGTTTCTTGGCAATTTTGCAGTACCTCCAGTGGTACACTTTTATTCATTGTCGGCTATGACTGGTCAGAACTATTTACCAAAAGATGAATAATGGAAGAAAGAGAGACTAAGGAGGAGTAAAGGTGGAATTACAATAGAACAGTATAGCAGCGCCTGGGTGGCTAAGTTGGTTGAGCATCCAACTCTTGGTTTTGTCTCAGGTCATGGTCTCGGGGCGTGAGATCAAGCCCCACATCCAGCTCTACGCTCAGTGCAAAATCTGCTCGAGATTCTCTTCTTAACCCTCTCCCTCCCCCTCTGGCCCTCCCCCCACTCACCTGCTCTTTCCCTCTCTCTCTCAAATAAATAAATAAAATCCTTTTTAAAAAATAAAATTAAATTTAAAATAAAACAGTATAGCATCATTAAAGTGAAGCATCTTGTGAAAATTTCCTTACTTCTCACTGGCTGTGAGCCTGGACTAACCGTTAGTCACATTAATACATTAGATGATAGATAGATGATAGATAGATAGATAAAAAGAATGTAGAAGCATGAATATATAATATATTTCTGAGATAAAGAGCACTCTAATGAATGTGTATTGTATAGGGCAGCAGTAACTGTGAGATGCAGAAAATAGAAGACAACTAAACCCCAGCATGTATAAGCATATGTATTCATGAAAGTAAAACGAACCATGAGAGATTATGGACTCTGAGAAACAAATCGAGGGTTCTAGAGGGGAGGGGAGGGGGGATGGGTTAGCCTGGTGATGGGTATTAAAGAGGGCATGTACTGAATGGAGCACTGGGTGTTATACGCAAACAATGAATCATGGAACACTACATCAAAAACGAATGATGTAATGTATAGTGATTAACATAACATAATAATAAATAAATAAATAAAACTAAAAAAAAAAAAAAAGAAAGTAAATGTGTAAGAAGCCAGTATGGCCAGAGTGGAGTGTGCATGGCACAGAGGGGTAAGAGATAAAACTGGAAAAATGTTAAGTTCTTTATAGATTGTGAATGTTGCCGTATGTTATCCTAAAAAGTATAGGCAATATTATACAGCAAGAAGTAGCCTTCAAATTTTAAATAGAAAGATGGCACAATCACTAACGCTGATAGAAATATGGAGAAATTATTGGAGGCTGGACAGGTGAAAGCAGGGAGACCAGCTGGGAAGTCGACAGACCCTGAGAGCCTGACCAAAGCCCAGGACAGCAGGATTGAAAGAGGCTGGGTGTGGACTACTGGATGCCTAGGGGATAAGAGAGTTCCTTCACATAAGGTAATTGAAAGTCAAAGATTCCCAGTAGTGGAACTGAAGAGCAGTCTCTCCAACCAACAGAAACACAAAAGGGCCTCAAGAAAGTCAGCTTCAATCACAGTTCAATCCTGGAGAGTTCCAACACTAGATCACAGCAACTGTCTCAATCCAGTAAGTTATTACTTCCCTCCCCTCCTTCCCACCCAAAAGAACAATTCAACCCTAGAGAATCCAGAAGCAACCTGGTCTCTGGAAGAGGGGAACCTGTACTTACACAAGGCAATGAGAAGTCTAGCTCATCTCAGTCACTCCCTGCAGAATGCCAACCTGAAGCAAGCCCCAGCTAGGGAAGAGAAGATATTTTATCTTCACATAAAGTCAGTATTTTATTATTGCACTGAACTAGATATACCATTAATAAAGGGACACATTTTTAGTGACTAGAAGTAACAGGAAAATTTTTTTATCTGTGACCAAAAAAAGTCATGGCACTCACTTTAGATTTTACCCTAAGATCAGAGAAAAATGAATTCTCCAGTACAGGTCTGAATGGGCAGTGGCAGAAAGATCAAGTAGTTTTAGGAATAATCTTTCAGTCTTTTTGTTCATATAAAGCAAGCACCACCAAGTTTAAGAAATAAATTATTACCAAATAGTCCAAGCCTTCTGAGTTCTCTTTCTCTTCTCATTTCTCTCTCTCTACCAGATAACCACCCTTCTGAATTTGATGTTTATAATTTACATTAATTTATTTTCCTTTGACTACATATATGGTAATTGCTTAAAAATATATACAAAACTTTTTGCAAAGTTTTGTACTTTATATCAGTGGTGTCATACTCTATATATTTTTAAGCAACTACTTTTTCCAGGAAATCGTAATTATGGATTCTATAACTGTAATTGTGTAGAATATTCACTAGGGTGAGCATAGCATTCTGTACCTATTGTTTATGTATTTCAGTTGTTTCTATTTTCTTGCTTTTATGAATAATGGTGCTCTGAACATTCTTGAGCTTAACTTTCATTTTTTTTATGTTCAAGAATTTCTTTAGAATAGGTACCTAACAGTGAAATTATTGGCTCTTGTCTTTTTCCACCTATATTATATAGAATGTGATTAATCACATCCTTGGTTAATGGTACCTCTCATCATTATGATTTGTTCATGCCTACCTGCTTTTATTTGGTTAGCTTAAGCTAGTTCCTTATAAAAAATATATGTAAAGAATATGGTCCCCTTATCTCATGACCTTGCCTCTCCTTGCCCCAAAGTAATCATTAATCTGGATCCTATTATTATCATTCCTTTGCTTTCTTTTTACTATTGTATTTTTAACTGAATAAAATGGAAAAACAGCATATCAAAATTTTCAAGATACAGCTAAAGTAATACCAAGAGGGAAACTTTTAGCACTATAAGCCTATATTAGCAAAAAAGAAGGTCTAAGACCAATGACCTCAGTTCATGGCATGGGGTGGGGCAAATGAAACCCAAAGTAAGCTGATGAGATCTTTACCCAAAGTAAAGATCAGAGCACAAATCAATAAAATAGAAGAGAAAAAATAGAGAAAAATCAAACCAAAAGTTGTTTTTTTAATAAAATCAATAAAATTGATACATTTCTGTTCAAGCTAATTAGAAAAAAAAAGAGAAAAGACAAAAATTACTGATATCATAAATGAGCAGTGATATCATTACAGATTTTAAAAGACTGATGAGACAATATTATGAACAACTTTGTGTCAGTAAATTCAATAACTGAGACAAAGTGGACAAATTCCCTGAATGAGACAAACTACCAAACACACTCAAGAAGGAACAAATAACCTAATAGCCTTATACATATATTTAAAGTGAATTTCTAGTAAAAATTTTTTGACAAAGAGAGCTGAAGATGCCTTTACTGGTAAATTCTACCAAACATAAAGAAGGAATAATGTAAATTCTACACAAACTCTGGCAGACAATCAAAGAGGAGGTAGCCTTCTCAACTCATCCTGCAAAGCCAGCATTACTCTCATACCAAAACCAGACAAAGACAACGGAAAGAAACTAGACTAATATCTTTCATGAACAAAGATACAAACAGTCTTACAAAATGTTAGCAAATTAAATCCAACAATACATGAAAAGTATATTACATCATGACTAAGTTGGATTCTTCCCAGGAATAAAAACATTTGAAATTGATTTAACATTTGAAAATCTATCAGTGTAATTTACCACATCAGCAGACTAAAAGGGAAAATTGATAGGGTTCTCTCAGTGGATGCAAAAAAGGTATTTGACAAAATTTACAACCATTTCTGATTTTTAAAAAATGAAATACTTAGTAATAAATATGAAAATATGAAAGACATGTTCAACAAGAACTATAAAACATTGCTAAGAGATATTAAAGACCTAGAAAAAAATATATGCTATCTTCATGGATTGAAAGTGTTAATATTGTTAAGATATTAGTTCTCTCCAAATTGATCTATAGATTGAATGCAGTCCCAATCGAAAACCTAGCAGCTTTTTGGTAGAAAGACAAGCTGATTTTAAAAATTCCATGGAAAAGCAAAGGCAATAGAAAAGCCAAAAACTACATTGAAAAACAACAGAGTTGGAGGACTTACACTAACTCACTACGAGATTTATCTAAAGTCTTGAAACTTATGTACTTATAAAGCTTGTTTATTGTAGTTTATTTACTTATAAAGCTATAAACAGTAGTAAAGAGAGCATGGTGTTGGGGTCAAGACAGACAAATAGATTGATGAAACAAAATAGAATCCACAAATAGAATCACAGTCAAGCCAATTGATTTTTGACAACCATGAAAGGCAATTCAGTTGAAAAAATAATAGTCTTTTCAATAAATGGTCCTAAAAATATTGAGTACATATATATGCAAGAAGAACAGCAGCAGAAGTTCAATCTATACCTCACATCATAAAAAAAAAAAAACTCAAAATGGATTTTAGATCTAAATGTAAGAACTAAAATTGTAAGCTTTCTAGAAAAAAATCTAGATGATCTTCATGATCTTGGATTAGGCAAAGATTTCTTAGATGCACACCCAAAACAAGGTCTATTTTTCTAAAGAAAAAATGCTTGCTAAAAGACACTGTTAAAAGAATGAAAAGACAAGGCATAGTCTTGGAGAAAATATTTGCAAATCAGATATCTGATAAAGAACTTGTATGCAGATTACATAAAGAATTCTCAAAACTTGAAAAGAAACAACCTAAAAAAGTGGGATAAAAGTGTGGACGGACACTTCAATAAAAGATACATGTTAGCTATTAAGCACTTGAAAAAACATTCATCATCATTTGTCATTACATATATTTAAATTAAAACTACAATGAGATACCACTACACACCCATTAGAATGGCTAAAATTAAAAAGGCTGACCATGCCAAGAGCTGGTGAAGATATGGAAGAGCTGGAATTCTTATACATGACTGTGAGAATGGAAAATGGAAAACAGATTTTTTTTTTTTTAGTTTCTTATAGAGTTAAACATAAATTCTGCCACATATACAGCCATTCTACTTTTAGATATTTACTAAAGAGAAAAAAAAAAGCATATGTCCTTGTAAAGACGTGTTCACAAATGTTCATAACAGCTTTACTTGTAATAGCCAAGAATTGGAACAACTCAAAGACCCAGTAACAGGTGAATGGGTAAACAAACCAAGGTAAATACTATTCAGCAATAAAGCAGAATTAACTCATTGATGTAAGCAACAATATAGATGAAACTCAAAATAATCATGGTGAATGTAAGAAGCCAGACTTTTAAAAAATTGTATGTTTTCATTTATATAAAATTCTAGGAAATAAAAGCTAATTTGTAGTGACAGAAAGCAGATCAGTGCCTGCCCGGACAGAGGTAGGTGGTAATAGACAGGAGGGGTGGCGGTGAGGGGCATTAAGGAAACTTTGGAGGCAATGGATATGTTTATTATCTTGATAGTGATAATGATTTCATGGAATATATATGTATCAAAACTTATCAATTGTATACTTTAAGCATGTGCAATTTGTTGTAAGTTGAACTACTAATAAGACAATTCCCATTATGAGAGTGTATTTATTCCCATCATGAGAATGTAATCATTCATCTATTCTTCTAATTCTCTTAAATTTTCTATTATATATTTAGAGGCATGTGATCAGTTGCATAGTTTATAATTATTGTATATATTCCTGTTTAATTGAACTATATATCATTATAGTATGGCTATAGGGTGGGGACTGATAAGGTCCTCTAAGAACCATATCCCCTTTCATCCATGGTAATAGAATGTGTAGTTTGGTGTATAGCCCGGAATAAAGACTACATTTCCCAGGATCTTTTCAATTTAAGTGTGACCATTTGGTAAAGTTTTGACAAGTGGGTATGAATGAAATGAGCATAACTTCCCCTTTGGTCTTTAAAGAGAAAAGATATTCTCATTTCCTCCTTTCTAACACACTGTTATTTGAGCATAAGGTAGAGTAACAAAATGGGAGGAGCTTGGACCCTCATACATCCTTGTGGAACAAAGCTATCATATTAGCCCTGGACTTCCTACCTCCAGATTATTATCAGAGAGAAAGAGAGAGAGAGATACAGAGAAAGAGAAATACTTCTGTATTGTCCACCCCACAGTGATTTGGGATCTCTATTTTCTGCCAAACCTATATTCTATTATAGAATTTGATACCTGTACTAGAGTAGCTCTCATAATAAACCCTAAAATATAACGTGATCAGAAGATCTCAAATATTAGAACCTGGAAAGATGACGAATCTTTTGCTGTTAAAAAAAATTTATTTCAGCTTCAGCCAGTGGTGTCTTAGAAGGCAGACAGTATCCTTAAGGATATAGCAAAAAGAAGAAATGTAGGGAAAATTCAAAATGGTGGTGGTTACTATTTTTCCTCACTCTCAGCAAAGTTCTTTAGAAAAGAGATAAATTCAGGATACAATGATTCAGTCTACAAGTAGAAGAGAACTCTGAAAAAAAAAAAGAAAAAGAGCTTTTTGTCTATGGCCTTCAGTAGAAGCACACTTGGAATCTAGCCATTTGGAGCCTTGTATGGTTGCAAAAGCCAATCACTTTTTGTTCCCCAGATGTATTAAGCTCTTACAAGTGAAAGAATCAAAGCTGAAATGTACATGGCTTGTAAGTTAATTTTCAGCTTATGTAATATTTGAAGCAAGTATGGTCAGAGCAACAAAAGATGTTTATACAAAATATAAGAATCAGAAATAATTTAGAAAAAGCATCTAGGATAGCTTCATAATTTCCATACAATCAAATAAAAGGAAACCTTAAAAATGAAAATTAAAAAATAAATAAGTAATATAGAATAATTCATGTGGTATTAACTTACTTAGTATTTTATTTTCAGTGAACAATTTGCTTTATTGATGCATTGTGTTTGAAGCCCAGCAGTATAAATTGTAACATTTCACAATACCTAAACTCTGATGAAATTATTAGCGTGTCATAACAAGTCAAGTAGAAAAATCATAGAGAGACTGTTAACAACTTAATAGTTCTAGTTCATGGGGGAATGCTAATCCCACTGAAGTACAGAAATTATGGTTATTATGATTAAGAACATATAAGAAGAGAAATAGGAAATGTGAAATTCACATTAAAACTATGATATAAAATGCAATTATTATAAAGTGACAGCAAGTCGTGCAGTAAAATTTAAGCTAACTTTTCTCAGAAACTATTACCTTGTGAGTCTAAACATTTATATAGTTATTTGTCCCTCAGGGAGAGTACTTGGCGCTCCGTGTGGATTGACCGTAGAACCATATGTTACTTTAGGATGCAGAAAGCACCGTCAGTAGTCCTCCCAGATGTCTTCTGCACCTTCCTACAACTTTTAGGAACCTCCCTCCTGCCTTCCCTGCATGTTCCCTTTCTTGTCTGAGGAGCTTCTCCTGCCAGTGGAGTAGCTTTGCCCACAAGCACAGAGAGGGGGAGTGCTGGAAATTTATAACCATGAAGGAGGCTCTGAGCCAATGACCGATCTGTGAGGACCGATGAAAGCCCAGCTCCAGGCTGTTGCAGGGGGGTAACTGAGGCAGAGCTTACACTCCGGAGACGCCCCTACCAGAAGAGACAGAAGCAACCCTCCACAGTACTTGTCCTGAAATTGCCTCTTTTCTTAGCTGCTTCCCTTTTCCCCTGTTCTTTTCCAACTCCTACTTTGCTAGTTTCTGCAAGGAGCACTTCCTCAATAAATCATTTGCACAGGAATCTGCCTTTCACGGCTTGCTTCTGGGAAACCTGACTTAGGACTAAGCTTGGACAGCAACAACAATAGTAGTTCAGGGGTGGGATTAGAGCAGTTGGGTTATGTTAATTCTAACCATACAACAATAATGTAAAATTTAAATTAACAATTGAAAAAGAACTAATGGCTGAAATAATTCATAGAATTGATACTAAAGCATTTTTAAGAAAAATGATTAAAAAACTGAATAAAAAAGACCGTAGAGAACTATAGTATAGCCTTTAAGTAAAGAGCCATTTCCACTGGAAAGCAATCAGATGTTCTGGGCTACGGGTTAGTAACTTATTTCTAAGAACATTTGTCTTATGGTAGCATAGATGTGGTTATTTGTGCTACACCATGCAAAGCAGTACACAGTAATCAGGCACCTCTAAAGTGGGGATTTTCAACCTCCACAAGGTTGACATTGTAGGCCAGGTAATTCTTTATTGTCGGAAGGTGCTGTATGCATCATAGGATGTTAGGCAGCATCCCTAGCCTCTACCCACTAGATCTCAGTGGCACTCCCACTGGGTCATGACAATCAAAAATGTCTCCAGACATTACTAGACATCCCATGGAAGCAAAACCACTGTTCTTAAGTGACCTCTTTGCTCAAGAGGATCGATCAAATCATTTGTGATGAAGAATCTAGTAGACACACAAATTTGAAGTAAAAAACATGAAATTAATAGGTTTGTTTTGATTTCTACTACCTTATAAATTTACAGGCCATTTGGTTTATAGAAAAAAAATTCTAAATTAAGGCATAATAATTTTTGCACTTTAGTGGTTCAGAAGATTGTTTTTTAAAGAAATCCTGACTGATTCAATGGCAAAGCTACCTCACACAGAATTGCAGGATTAATCACGTAGAGATAGTTGTGATGTTTTTTCAAATGGAACTCTTGCCAATATATATTTAAACTCTGATCATAGAGATATAAACATTTTTCTATCAGTTTCCAGTTATTGAAATGGGCATAATTCCTAACAGTCTTTTCAGATATAGACTAGACATAAATGTTTTTCACAGTTGTCTGTAAGATATAGTATAGTACATGAACTATTTCTTTGTAAAAAAGTTCATCAGATTACTCAGAATTTTCAGGAGTGCTGGGAGGTGGAGGGGTGAAGAGAGGATTACCAAAGATACAGTTATCTGGATTTCAGCAAGACATTGATAGGAAAGGAAAATATGGGTTAGAAAATATAGTTAATTGGTCTATATCCAAAAAGTGTACACTGTTGAATCAATATCAACTCAAAAGTGTTAAGGCAGTATAAAACAAATCAGTGTGTATGCAGCCCTCTGTCATTCAAAGATATATCAATGATTTCAAAGAAGACCTAGAAAGCATGCTTATCAAGTTTGCAGATACAAAGTTTAAAGAAATTTGGATATATTAGATGACAGAATAAAATTTTAAATATCTGAAAAAATGTATCTAATTTAGCAAAATCAAAAGAAAGGAAGACATGGAGGACTCAACATATCTGCTTCCAAATAAGAGGCTCCTTTTAACATTTTCCTCTGTCAGTGGCAGGATCCAAACTCACAGCTCCTGTAGTACATCCAGGGAATCCGCAGCTTCTCCAGTCTCGTCTGGAAGCCTGGCTGGAATCCGTGACTTCCACTCCACAGGTGGCATCACTGCCCAACTGAGGCTTCATTAGTGTGTCTGATTGTCGTAGATGCCTATCTCATCCTCTTCTAACCATGCCCAATCTGAATCCATCCTAACACGGCAGCCAGAGGGCTCTCTCTAAGACGCACAGCGGACCACCTATATCTCTGACTGAAAACCCAGATACAGTCTCCTGGAGCTTAGAAGAAAATCCTATAGCAACTGCCTTTACTTCCTTCTCCAGGCTTTCCTGTCCCTCATGTCTCATGCTTTACTGTCTACTAATATCAAATTTCATATAGTTTTGTCTGTCAGATATGTTATTTCTTGCCTCCATGAGTTCACTCGGGTAGTGCTGTCAATAATGACCTTCCCGTATTTACTCATGGGGCTAAAACTTATTCATCCATCGTGACTTAATTCAGGCAGGCATGAGTTCCTCCAGAAGACCTCTCCTTACTTCCTAAATTAGAGAGACAATTTCTTCTTTTCTCCATTCCCTCTCATTACACTCTTCCTCCTGCATTGGTCAGAGTCAAGGGTCAAGTTTATTTTATTTTTCTGTATGCTAGTGGGTGAAGTTTCAAGTGGAGAAGAGAGGTATCAACACTTGGAATCTTTATTAGTTTGCAAAGCTGCCATAACAAAATACTACAGACTAGGTGACTTAAAAAACAAATTGTTTTCTCACAGCTCAGGAGGCTAGAGATCCAAGATCACAGTGTGGGCAGGTTTGGTTCTGAGGTTTCCAGGCCTCTTTCGTTTGGCTTACAGATGGCTGCCTTCTCCCTGGGTCCTCATATGGCCTCTCCTCTGTGCACGTGCACCCATGGCATCTCTGAGTCCTCATTTCCTTGTCTTAGAAGGACAGCAGTCAGATTAGGTTAGGGCCATCCTAATTTTAACTTCAGTCACTTATTTAAAGGGTCTATCTTCAAATACAGTTACATTCTAAAATACTAGGGATTCAGGCTTCAACATATGAATTTTGAGGTGACACAATCAGCCCATAATACAGTCCAAGTGGGATTGGTCAATTTTTGACCTCTCTTCTTCTCAGAAGCGGGGAGAGGGAAGGTTTATCCCAGCACCTGTTCCCTCACAGCAAAAGTCTGCCATTCCTCCTTCTCCACACTATCATGGTCAGAGACTAGAGAGGTGGGGAAGAAATGGTGACCTGAGCCTGCCTGAGAGAGGTTCAAACTCTTTTGTTTGTTTGTTTGTTTGTTTGTTTGTTTTTGCCAAGACATTCCTTCACTCCTCTGACTCTTCTTCCGTATGAATGAACTAAGGTCTTCACCAATTTATTCTACTCCAGCCTCTGGCACAGTTAAAATGAAGTTTTCATGTAAAATTGATAACACCACCTAGACAATTCATCCCACATTCATTTCAACAGCTCTGCTATCTTACTACGATTATCCCCATTTTACAGACAAGGAAACTGAGGCTACAGAGGACTGTGGTTTTTCAAGATTGCACACTTATGAGTGGCAGACCTGGGATTTGAACAGCAGCCCACGTAGTCCCTGCACTCCTTCTGATATGTCATACATCTCCTTGACACCCAGAAAGTCCTTAAACATTTTTACTGAATTGAGAATTACACCAACAGCAGTGTAGTTCTTCCTAAATTTATTTGACTATAAACATAATAACATAATTGTGCTTTAGATAAAATATCTTTGGTCCAAATAAAATAACTAAAAATAACAGATCATAAGATCTTGGTGGATATATATGCTTAGATTTAAAAATGATCTCTTGTGCCTGGGTGGCGGTGTTGGTTAAGCTGCCAGTGCTTGGTTTTGGCTCAGGTCATGATCTCAGGGTCATGAGATCGAGTGCTTCGGGCTCTGTGCTCAGTGGAGAGTCGGCCCCAAATTCTCTCTGTCTCTCTCTGCCTCTCCCCTCATGTTCTCGCTCTCTCTCTCAAATAAATAATAATAAAAAATTAGGATTACTTGCTATTAGAAATTTAATCTATTTTTTAATTTTACATTTTATTTAACTTTAATTAATTCCTTTTTTATTATGTTATGTTAATCACCATACATTACATCATTCGTTCTTGATGTAGTGTTCTATGATTCATTGTTTGCGTATAACACCCAGTGCTCCATGCAGTACGTGCCCTCTTTAATACCCATCACCAGGCTAACCCATCCCCCCACCCCCTCCCCTCTAGAACCCTCAGTTTGTTTCTCAGAGTCCATAGTCTCTCATGGTTCATCTCCCCATCCGATTTCCCCCCTTTCATTTTTCCCTTGAAATTTAATGTTTTAATTTTTTCTTTTGACACAGCAAATATACCAAATGGAAGAAGTTTAACCAATTTTCTGTCACTTAGGACAAAAATGAACAAAATAAAGCAAAATAAATATGAAGTAAATCATTTTCCATTTCATATTTATTATAAAATTCCAGCATTTAAAAATATAAATATGATCTTGGGGTGAAAATCCATTTTATCTCTGGTTGCACCTCGGGGCCAATTTGCTTTCCATGGGATAGGGAGGGATCCCTTTTGCTTTCAGAGTTGTCCATTCTAACTAGGTTATATTTATCTGCAAATTAATAGATGCTAATTCAGACTTTCAACAATCTGTAAACTTTCAGTCTCTCCTTTCTGCTATCTTTGTGGTTTAACATGGAATGTGGGTTTTGTTTTCAGATCAACTGTTGCTTACTCAGCATGCTAGTGTGCTGTGCAGTGATGACCCATCAAGCTTGTTCTTTCTGTTTTCCACAGTATTACAGTGGTTACTACTTTTTTTTTTTTTTTTTTTTAACCAATGGAGATCTTCTTTAGATCTAAGAAGATCTTCTCAAGGTTGGGGGCGCCTGGGTGGCTCAGATGGTTAAGCATCTGCCTTCGGCTTGGGTCATAATCCCGGGGTCCTGGGATTGAGCCCCACATCAGGCTCTCTGCTCAACAGGGAGTCTGCTTCTCCCTCTCTCTCTGCCTCTCTCCCTACTTACGCTCTCACTCCCTCTCTCTCTCTGTATCTCAAATGAATAAACAAACTCTTAAAAAAAATGGCAACCACTTTAAAAAAAAAAATCTTCTCAAGGTAGAATTTGTCGCCAAGGGGAAGGAGATCTTGAGCTAACTTTATTCCATAGAAAAGAAAGGAGAAAAGAAAAAGTAGAGGACTTACCAAAAGTTTTACTTAAAATTCTAGACTTTTAATTATGCTGCTGAATTTAAGAACGTAGGAAATACATCTTGTTTCTGAATGAATTAAAAGCTGAAGCCATTCCAAATTGTTTTGAGCCATGTTTTCACAATGTTAATTTATTTAAGCTGTTCAGCCCTCATCTCAGATCACATCCATCATAATAATGGTAACACTTTTAGATCTAGGACACAATTTGTCATTTAAAAGAAATGCATGGAATGCTATATTTAAGACACCTTATTTTAAATTTCAACAAATCTCTAAAGCAAATATCCCCTGCCCTCCAGCTCCATTTGTTAATTCTCCATTAAAATGCATCTTTTTCTCACCGTTCTAATGAGCATACCCACCCATTTACCATGAAATCATTATTAAATATTGATCAGCACCCTAGCTTCAACCAAAAGTGTGGTTATGTAGTTAATCACAGCTTCAAAGAGAAGCTTTTGTATTTTAAACACATTGTGGAACTTTCTAAAGCAAATCATGTAAAGACTAGTCCTTAGATTTTAAACTATGCCTTTAAACTTCAAATTAAGTAGGAAAAACAAAAACCCCTCTGATAGTAGCAATAGGATAATGAGGGAATTAAAAATGTGCCATAGAAAAATGAGGGAGATTTCTCTTGAAAAATAACTCAGAAGGGAGGGAGGCGGTGTATGCTCTGAAGCCTTCATGCCTGGCTTTAAATCTCTGCCCAGTACTCACCCAAAGGGCAATATTGGGCAATTCACTTAAGCTCCTTGTGCCTCCATGTCTTCATTGGTAAAATGGTAGTAAAAAATACTTTTTATTTCATGAGTTATTGTGAAGGTTAAATGAATTAACACAGATAAAGGCTTTAAACAATGTCTTTGTTTTCTTTGCTCAATTAATGTTAGTCATATTATCATAACTATTGGCAAACACTTTGGGAATTGTCAGAAGAATAAGTTAGAATTAACATTGAATGGATCCTATGATTTAAAGTAGGACCCATAGTGGAAATCATAGGAAGACAGATTTGAACTCTAAGACGTAAAATTGGAATAGGCTGCCTTGGGCGATGAAGTGTATTTCCTATCCCCTGTGATTTTTAAGTCAAGGCTGGATAGCCACATTTTGGGGAGGTTAGGGGGAGAATGGATGAACTAAATTTTAAATTCTGTCCAATCCTGAATTTCTGTGTTTTACCTCAAGGCAACTGCTATCATCTAATGGGCTTTACTTCTCACACTGTACACATTTTTATACTAATGAATATACCTCCTTCCTCCTCTAGATTGAGGGTCCTTGATGATGAGATGACTGTCAGATTCATCACTATTTATCTTTTCTCGCCAGCAAATGTGCACCTTATTCACAGCAGTGGCTCAATAGTCTGTGTTTAAATAATTAAACATACATTTCTGTATCCATCAGCAGGCTATTCTCCAGAAAATCATCCAGCCTACCTATCCTTGCCAGTAACACCCTCATGTCAGGTGTCTTTGAGGTAATAATGAGGCGTATGATATCTTATGCAGTTTTGTTTTACATTTGTGAGTTGCTACAAGTAGTTAGTAGATGGATTTTATACAATGATTCTAGAGAAGTTAATTTAGATAGATGCTCAATGCAATCACGGGTGGATCCCAGGCTATTTAAATTCCAAATGCTCAAGGTCTGATTTTCTCATTTAGAACCCTGATCAAAACTTAGAGAAGCAGTTAGTCAACATTATTGAGGGCTAAAAGCTAAAACCAGAAAAGGCACTAGTTGCTATATACAATAGTGCAAAAAGAGAGAAATAAGCATTGGTTCTCTTCCCCAGAAAGAGAGATCCTCCCTAATTTTATGGGCTAAAATTGTCAAACCCAAAACATAGAGAGTCCAGACAAAAATAGGAAGGCAGGACAAGAGGGTTAGATATGCAGAAGGAGATTTTCAGAGAAGCAGGTGGGTCATCTGCACCAAGGTGATGGTGCTAACAAGTCCAAATCCTATGCAATTGGCAGGTGGTTTACAAGATGGCAGGCTATCTAGTGAGTAGAATCTTGGCCACCTCCTACTTAGAATTACTACTAAGAACCAAAGTTCCTCTTTATTAATAGCTTCAAGAATGTTAGACACTCCAGTAAAGAGTTCTAATAAAGTAAAATGGATGTGCATCCTTCCCTCAATATCCAAAATATAAGTCTTGGAGTTTTACCACTTTCACTCTCTGGCTGGAAAGATGTCAGAAGAAAGAGGTAAGTTAAGGTGTCTGAGTCAGCAGAGCAAAAGAGGTAGGAAGCCAGAAAGGGAGTGGAAGACATCGAACGTGCAGTGATCATACAAAAGTATAGCCAAACTAATATATGGGATTCTGAGCTTGTATTCATATGACACATTTTTCATGAAGCCCCTTCCATGGATTGCATTCTCCAGGTGAAGAAGACACTGAAAGTATCCTGACCTCATCAGAGCTTAAAATCTAGTCGGGATAGTAAACAAGGTAGGGTATAGAATTCAGCTCCCACTGATATCCATCTGCTTTGTTTACAGCATCTAGTAGCCATGAGGTGATACATATGACTGAAAAGACCAACGCTAAGTCATCATTCAAGTAGCCTGGCTTCTATTTGTAACATTATGGATGCTTTAAAATTCACTAAATTACAGCCAGATCATGGAGGTGCAGTGAAGCCATGCTCAAAACTTTCTGAACCTTTACTGAAATTGTTTAGGGCCTCTCCAGGAGGCTATAAGAACAGCAGTAAAATTTTAAGTAGTTTTCTTTATAACCTGTAACTAAATACAGACTGTAACAATGATTAATTTTTTTAATATTCTTAGTGTTTCAGGACTATTATATTAATAAGGCCATCATGCATCAGTGCTGTATTCCAACGGAACTATTAGTCTCTGTACCAGGTTAGTGTAATTACAGCCTAATGGTTTACATCATTATAAAAACACTAAATATTTTACTAAACTGAGTACAGTATATAAAAATTAATTTAAATGGCTGCAGGCTTGAAACAATAGAATCAATGATGAAGAAAATTCTTTAATTTCAAATAAGAAAACAAAAGTATGAAAGGGGAATATTTATTTCAAATAATCTGAAGAGTAATAAAATTTTTTATATAAAATCTTTATATAAAAATATAAAGATTTTTAAAATAAAAATCTAATGGCATCTTGTCATATCTTGATCCTGTCTTATAAAGCAGTCTTCTTCATTAACATTGGGAAAGGATAAAGTTTCTAAAACTGTGCCCTTAAGAATCTTTTTCCTTTTGTGTGGCCATGATAACTCCTTTGTGAGAGATTAGAGGAAACATGCAGGTACCACTGGTAAGATGCTCCCCAATATATGCCTCACAAATGCATCATAGTATTGACGAACTTTAATGGTCTTTTTATTAATTTAAGTGTCAAATACTAAAATGAGAAATTTCCCATATGCAGGGATACAAATATTCAGTAAATACAGGTTCATTGATTAGATAGTATATATGAAGAAAGAAATTAGGGGATGGGAAGGGCTGACAGTAAAATCAAATAAGACTAATAATAAATTATCCTAATAACAAATATTCTAATTTTAAATATAACAACATTTAATACGGCAAAAAATAGAATTAATGCTGATGACACTTAGCAAGTTTGTTTAGTTGCCTTGAAGACTACATTTTTATCAAACCCTTGTAAACACTAAGGTAGAAGTCTTCCTTTCTCTTCTGCAGGAAGATTCCATTCTTAACATCAGTGTTCTTACCACATGAGGTGACTAGTTTTAATTAAAGTGTCAACTCAACTGAGCCAAGGGGTGCCCAGAGTAAACATTAGTTCTGGGTGTGTCTGTGACAGTGTTTCCAGATGAGATTAACATTTGAATCAGCAGACTCAGGAAAGTAGATTGCATTCCCCAATGTGGGTGGTCACATTCCAATCCGTCAAGGGCATCAATAGAACAAAAAGGCAGAGAAAGGAAGAATTTGCTCTTTTTGCTTCCTCCCTGCCTGTTGAGCTGGGACATCTGTCTTCTGTCCTTGTACTGGGATTCATATTGGTCCCCCTAGTTCTCAGGCCTCTGAACTTGCGCTAAATTACATCACTGGCTTTTCCTGGGTCTCCAGCATGCAGATGGCAGATTGTGGGACTTCTCAACTTCCATAACTATGTGAGCCAATTCCTCATAATTATTCCAATTCCTCATATATATATACCTATATATATATATATTATTCCAATTCCATATATATATATATATATATATATATATATCTCCTACTGGTTCTGTTTCTCTGGAGAACTCTAATATACTATACAACCTCACCTCATTGAAAATCTGGTTCTCATTCTGTGGAATTTACCAAAGTCAGCCCAATATATTAATTTGCAAATATGCCAACTGTATGGTTTAGAAGGTTTCAAGTCATAATCCACCTTTAATTATTTACTTCAAGGGGTTGGTTTTATTTATGTTTCTATGAATTTTTAATAGCTCCCATTGTGTGCGTAGATACCAGAAATGACAGACTTTGATTGCTTTTTTTTTTACACCTGACTCAACTGCTAAAGCCCTTTACAGTGGCAACTGGTTTTAAATCTCCTTGGGCATTTGCAGCACTGACAAGAAGTTAAAGCTTGTTCATCAAAGAGCAGCTTCACTTCCCCAACACAGAGATGGGAGGAGAGTTCCAGTACATTCAAGCCCAAATTAGGTCCTACCTTGGGCCTCTTGGAGAAAGTACCACCTAACCTTTTTAGAAGTTAATACCAAGGAGCTTGTATGAACCACCTCGGTCAATCGCAAAAATTCATTCCCAGCAAGAGCAGACAAAGCGGAGCATCCCTCAATTTTCTTTCAAATCTAATGAGAAAATGATTACTCAGTTTGCAGTCTCTATTGGAGCAATGGTGTTGGGGGGTAGGAAGAATACTGCCCAGTGGATTCCTACTATTCTGAGTTACCACACCTGCCCTACTCCCTAACTAGCTGCAAAACACGGAGAACCCCTTACCTTTGCTGGGTCACCTGCTCCCAGAGAGCTTAGATGGAGCACTGCCTCTCTCTACCATATTACAGGATATGAAAAGATGACTCTAGCTAAGATCTAATTAGGCTTATGATTATAAGTAAGTGTCCATTTTTCTTATTTTCGTTGGAATCGGTTAAACAAAAACTTACTATCATATTGTGAAAGCTTGGGGTGAATTAAAATGTTGATTTTTAAAAAATCGTATAATGATTTTGAGATTTTGTTGATTTCTCTTGCTCTTTAAAAGTTCATTAGACCTAGCAAAACCAGTTTCTATCTAAGAGGAGTCAAAACTTAGATTATTCTCTTGGAACTGAGATTACAAAGTATAATTTCTTCATGTACCTTTTACAAAAAATACTCTAATGGGTCTTAAGGTGACTCCCACTCTCCCCAGCTCCTTTCTTGCTAACACTCCCTTGTGGGCAGAACTGACTGGGAGAGGAAAATGGAACACAGGTCTCTGAAATCAAGGAGAATGAGCTTCACCACTGAGGATGGACCATTTAAGACCAGGATGTGTTGGTCAGATTTGAAAGGAACTTCTACAGTGGATGAGGGAAAGGTGTTTGAACACCTGAACTCACCCTGGATCTTTAAAGCAATAATCTAATTTTTAGCAGCAGCAACTCTTTCACAGGTGTAGGAAGAATGTTTACCTCCATTGAACTAATTTGTTCTAAATTGAGAAAACGTTTAGGAACTAAAAAAACAAAGAGGCTCCTGTTTTCCCAGAACAGGAATAAAAAGAAAAAGGAGAACAAGACTACAACATGCAGTTTAATATTTCAACTTTTTCTCCACTGAGCTGACTAAATGATGTCCATTTTATTTTGTTTCTTAAAAAGCACAATTCCCAAGTGTGACTAAAATAATAAATATACATACTTATTTTGCTAAGAAGTAAAGATGTCATTTGCTGATGAAAACAAATGTACAACTAATATATAAAACTTGTTATTTTTGGTTAAATAAACATTTTGCATGCCTTATTTTGGGAGATGGTTGTTAATACATCTTAATACACTGGGGGAAAACTACCTCTGAATTAAGACATAACTGGCCTTTCCTCCCAGAGAATTTAAAAGTCTCTGTTTCAATTGATTTTAATAATTCCTCAAAAAGGAAAAAAAAAACAAACAAACCCACCCTACTCCATTTTCTTTGTAACTGCAAGAGTAATGTGAAAAAAATAAATGCTTTAAAATGTACAGCACATATCTTCTGAGAAAAAAACTCAGCATTTAGGCATCTATCTGCATTGTAAACAACATGAGCTTACAGGAGTTGGCTTTTCATAAGAACCACATTTTAAAATGCAGTTTTTGTGCCTAATGATTTAAATAAAAATTTAAATAAAATCCACTGTGTTCACATTTCCCCATCCCTCTCCCCACCTCCCACGATACTTTTCTCCATGAGAAATAACCTAAATCTCTTTAGCTTTTCCTCAAAGGACCCATTTTCTAAACTAATCATTTTTAGTCATTCTCTTTTGAGCTCTCCCCAAGTTTTCTACATCTTGCCTCAAACAAAGGGTCTCAAATTGGACCCTGTACTCCCATAAAATCCTGATGAATGCTGATCATAGAAGAGGCTCTTCATGGTTGCTCCTTCTCATAGAAGGAAACAGTCTTGATCTTACAACATCCTCAGCCATTAGGAGCTAATGCCACCTCTGACTAAATTTTGGGATAATGGGGGTATGGTATCTAATTTTTCACCTCTCCATTTAAACTCCTAAGTCTTTTTTTTTTTTTAAAGATTTTATTTGTTTATTCATGAGAGACAGAGAGAGAGAGAGAGAGAGAGAGAGAGGAGCAGAGGGAGACGCAGGCTTCCAAGGAGCAGGGAGCCCGATGCGGGACTTGATCCCAGGACCCTGGGATCATGACCTGAGCCGAAGGCAGATGCTTAACCATCCGAGCCACCCAGGCGCCCTAAACTCCTAAGTCTTAATAATAGTAAATGCAGCTATTTATCAAACACCCCCTGAGTGCCAAGCCCTGGGCTAAGTATTTTAACTGCCTTTTGAATTATTTAAATATTGCCATTATCCCTGTTGTGCAGAAGAGGTTACATAAGCTCCCCAAGGTCACAGAATCTGTTTGTGGGAAGGTGGGGATTCAGTTACAAGTTTTGCTAATTCTTTTTTTATTTTATAATTTATTATTATATTATTCTTATTATTATTGTATTTTAGAAAGGGAGAGAGTGAGCTCCCCAGCATGGAGCTCAACACGGGGTTCGATCTTAGGACCTGAAATCATGACCTGAAATTAAGTTGCCACTTAACCATTTGAGACACCCCGGTGGCCCTAGGTTTAGCTGATTCTAAAGCCCAGTCATGGAGTACCTGGGTGGCTCAGTCGGGTAAGTAGCGGACTCTTGATTTTGGCCCAGGTCATGATCTCAGGGTTCTAAGATGAAGCCCCATGTAGGCCTCCGCACTCAGAGGGGAGTCTGCTTGAGGATTCTCTCCCCCTCTCCTTCTTTCCCTCCCACTGCTCAGCACTCTCTCCCTCCCTCTAAGGGAGCCCACGTCGGCCATCATCATCAGGTCCTCCAGCCGTGCTGCCCTGAAGAGTGTAAGATGTTCGCCTGCGCTAAGCTGGCCTGCACCCTCGCTCTGATCCGAGCTGGATCCAGAGTTCCTACAGACTAATTTCTGCATCAGTGTTATCTCGACCAGAGGCTAGGACTGGAGAGGCCTCTACGGTATTTAATGGGGCCCAGAATGGTGTGTCTCAACTAATCCAAAGGAGTTTCAGACCAGTGCAATCAGCAGAGACATTGCTGATGTTTATAGCAGCAATGTCCACAATAGCCAAACTATAGAAAGAGCCAAGAGGTCCATCGACAGATGAATAAAGAAGATGTGGTATATATATACAATGGAATATTATGCAGCCATCAAAAGGAATGAAATCTTGCCATTTGCAACGATGTGGATGGAACTGGAAGGTATTATGCTGAGCGAAGTAAGTCAATCAGAGAAAGACGTGTATCGTATGACCTCACTGATATGAGGAATTCTTAATCTCAGGAGAAAAAACAGGGTTGCTGGAGTGGTGGGGGGTGGGAGGGATGGGGTGGCCGGGTGATAGACATTGGGGAGGGTATGTGCTATGGTGAGCGCTGTGAATTGTGTGAGACTGTTGAATCACAGACCTGTACCTCTGAAACAAAATAATACATTATATGTTAAAAGAAAAAAGAGGATAGTAGGAAGGGAAAAATGAAGGGGGGCGGAATTGGAGGGGAAGACGAACCATGAGAGACTTTGGACACTGAAAAACAAACTGAGGGTTCTAGAGGGGAGGGGGGTGGGGGGATGGGTTAGCCTGGTGTTGGGTATTAAAGAGGGCACGTATTGAATGGAGCACTGGGTGTTATACGCAAACAATGAATCATGGAACACTGCATCAAAAACTAATGATGTAATGTATGGTGATTAACATAACATAATAAAATAAAATTAAAAAACAAACAGACAAAAATAAACTAAGAGTGTTACTGATAATGTAAACACCTTAGTTCTTTATTTTCATATCAAATAAACTTCTGAGTAACAGTAGATACCTTTCCAGGTTCCTATCTCCCCTGAATGGCAGATGGAAGAGTAATGCAGAAATGTATGACCTATCTGGTTTTATCTGCAGTGTTCATTTTATTTAAGAAAGCTGAGCATCATTCTCTAAATTTCTCTCTCACTTAATTTCTATGGTATGTTATGTTTTGTGTTCTCTTTCTAAGTCCCTAACCTCCTTGGATCCAGGGTCATTGTTTCATTATCAGAAGTTGATGGAAAAAAAAAAGAAAAAAGAAAAAAGAAGTTGATGGAATTAATGACTCAACATAGTGGCAAAAGCAACTTTCAGTTTCTTTGTTTGGTTTGCGAATTCCTCCTGATTGATAAACCAGAGACTCAGTCACTGCCTGGAGTCTTCCACTATAGGCTCTCTATTCCTCTGATCCTTGCTCCTTTCTCTTAATTCTTTTACTTCTCAAACCTATTCCCTTCCAGCCTTCTGAACTTCGTTTTCCTAAATGGCTCCTATCCACCCTCTAAAAATACTCCCTTCCGGAGTTATCATGGTTCTCTTTCCTTCGTGGCAGAGAGGTTGATGTTTAAAAGCAGTTACTGGGAATAAAACTCTCTGGACTTGGATTCAGGCTCTACTACTTTCTAACTGTATGACCCGGAGAAATTTTTGAAATCTCTCTTTACTTCATCTTCTCATTTGAGAATAGAAATAATATAGTTATTGGGCCATATTACTTAATATGTTTAATAGAAGAATATTGGCAAGCTAACTGCTCAATAATTCTATGATTATCATTATTGTTATTATTATTCCTAATCATTAATTCTCATATAATCAGGAAGCAAATAAGCCTTTACATAACTATTTTTAGTTCACTTTTATTCACCCCCTCAAACTTCTGTTGCACCAAAATAAGTGAAGCATCATGTGTCCTCTACATGTATGGGGAAAAAAAAAAAGCCATCTTTTAGACAAAAAAAAACTTAGAAAGAATTTTGATTTTTACTTAGATTCTTAAAGAACTACTGGAGGATTTAGATTTAGAAGAGGGAATATGTTATTACTGAGGAGCCAAACATCTTCAAATTCCTTTCGCTCCAGCTCTGCCATTCGCAAGATCATCCTTACAGATGACAGAGGCTCTCCTGAAATCTTTCTTTTTGTCACCATATTCTCTCAATCCTCAAAATGTCCTAAGCCTGAATTGCAAGGTCCTTCATTCTACCAGTCTAACCTCTTTCCCTTTTTTTATATATTTTTTTCTTTTGTTTGTCCAATTTTTCCCCAACATAGATGCAAATTGGAAATTGGTCCAGAGTGTTGCATGAGCATCAGGATTTTTCAAAGTTCCTGGGTTGATTCTAATAGATTAAGAACCACTCATTATCCTTTCCCTTCCTCTCTCCAGTGTAAATCTTTTAGCTTCTTTTTTTCTTTCTATGCCAAAGCTCGGGACAAAGTTCAGGAGCTGGAAGTGAGGAAATGCAAAGCATTTAAAGCCAGAAATTTCCCTAAGAGACATGAGAAGAGAAATACTCTGGATATTTAATCATGTGTGATTTTTTTTGTCGTTGCTGAACTTTCTTTTCTTTGCTCCCTGAGGACCTAGACCCTATCTTTCCATATCTCTGCCACCTCTATTCACTGGCTGGAGCTGTCACACCAACAGTTATTAACTGACGCATTCTTTGGATTCCCTTAGGGAACCTTATCCTGGTTGCCTCTGTGAGTAAGTGACTCACACTCACAGACCTCATAGTGATGTTCAATTTTTTGAAAGTCTGCATATAAAACAAAGTATATGTTTTGAAAAGCAGCTAAGGTGCAAGGTTTAACACTCTGCTGGGGTGAGCCCAAGATCACAACTCAGTGTCTTCCACTTAATATCCCTGTGGCCTTGGGTGTCATCCATGAAATAGGGTTGATGACATTTATCTATGACACCACTATACAGTAGAGGTAAATTAAATCATCACTTCATGTCTTTTTCAGGCTTATTATGTACTACTTTATGGCTTCCATAATAATTTACTGCAAACTTAGATTGGCATTTACTGTAAATTCACAGACTTGAATTTGCATCAGGTAAACTTTTTTAAAAAAACTCTTTTGCACAGGACTGTAATTCTGTAATTTTCTAACACATTTCTTGAGGAGAATATGGACACCAAATGGGATTCTGTGCTATTTTAGTTCCTAAGCACACAGAACAGAGCCAGCCTGGGGAATCAAAAAAATGGCATGAAGTTCTAGAAACATCTGTGTCATGTCTGTGTCATGCTGCCATAATACCCCTCTCACAACTTCCAATCTTAATATCCTTCCTTGTCCTCTAGGAAACGTTAAGCACACATGGTTTGACTATCTCCACTCAAATGTCACCTTCTTAAAGAGGACTTCTATGACCTTCTCTCTGAAACAAAGACCCCTTTCATTCTCTATCCCCTTCAATGACTTCACTTTTATTCCTAGGCTTTATTACTACCTGAGTGTGCATACAATGTTGACTACTGTTTCCTCCCCTAGGATATGATGTCCAAGAGGGCAGGCTGTTTGTAGAGCCTACATGAGAGTTGCTGCATCCCAGCATTAGAGCAGTGCCTGCTGTGTTATAATAAGCCCTCGATAAAGACTTTTTTGAATAGAAAAACTGTTTTAGATTATCAATGTAATAATCTGATTATTTGCTTTTCATTTTAAGCACAGGAACTGAGGCCCTGAGAGGTAAGTTGATTCCCGTAAGGCTACAGCTAGGAATAGACCGAGCTAGTGCTCTTGGAACCATGGCAGGCCATCACCTGTCCCCCTCAACCTCACCCCCCACCCCACAAAGTACCTGCTTTTGCCTCTTCTTGTAGTCTCAATCCTATGAGCTACGCAAAGGTGTTTAAAGGTATTTGAGTCTAAAAATCATGTACCGACTGGAAATTTTAGCTTAAAAAAAAAAAAAAAATCCCTGAACAAAATAAGAATGAATTAAATGTCTGTGAAACGTAATGTGTCAGCTATTCAGTCAGCTTGTTGTTCAACTTTTCCTCAATTCAATTCTTATTTTTTATATAGAAGTTAAATTGAGCCTAGGATATGAATACATTAGAATACATTTGATATGATTAGGGGTGGGGAGATCTCCAAAAGTAAAAATGCCTAAAAGCATTCTTGCCAGTTAAGATATTCAAAGGTTGGAGGAGTAACAGATATTGCTAGATTTTACATCAAAATGACTCTGAGAAAAGTTTTTGTTTGTTTGTTTTTCTTTTTCTTTTTTGGCTTTCTGAGAAAAGTAGTGATCATAATCTGATGGCTTGGACTTCTAATTCCTGGCATAAATCTTGTTATTAAAATTTTTTTCTAACATAATTATCCCGTGAACTAATTGGAAAAATGGTAGTAAGCATTTGCAAATGACACAGTAGGGCATACAAGCTCAGGATCTGTGATTCAGCGACACCATTTAAATCACTGCTCCATCACTTGCTATCTGTGGCCTTGGGCAAGTATGTTGACGTCTCTAAACTACATTTTTTCTGTGGGGACCATAATAGCCATTAACCCCATAACATTATTGTAAAAGTTATGTAAAATGATAGATGTAAAATACTTAGCATTGTTGCTGCCACACAAGTGTTCCATGGAGTTAATAATTATGATTACTATTATTCTTACCATTAGTTATTATTATTATTATCATTGCTTAATGTATCAGATTCCTCCTTATCTCATGAGAGCTACTGACACATTTTCTATCCCATTCTCTCAGAGAAATTGTATGCTAACCCCCAATTCCAGGACAGCAGAATGGCCAAGCCTCTTGACTGTGAGAAAACCATGTACTCTCTCAGAGCATCTACCTCAAGCCTGTCTTTGGAAGGGGAAAATCACTTGCCTGGCTCTTCAAAGCCCAGCCCCTCTGGCGGTCTCATGCTCAGCAAAACAGTGTTGAGGGAAGAGAAAGAAAAAAAGAAAAAAAGAAGACACTCTTCTCTCAAAGTCCCCAACACCATTTCTTTAATACCTTTGCAGTTTATGAGATTTGACAAGGAAATAAAGGCATTGCTCCGGGCCATTCCAATCTCACAATGTAAGTATTCTCTTAAAATTGCTACATCTAGGAGAGCCTTTATATCCATGTCATTACTCTAGGAAAATAGTGAAGATATGGGGAACAGTGTGGGAGAAATCGTATTAAAACATTCATGCACACACACAAAAAACTCCACCACTCTCCATTTGAAAGGCATCTCTTTCTACTTACTTTATATCACTCATCAAAAATGTCATGAGAAGTTGAATGATTAGTATCCTTCCAAATGTTTTTAAAAAGTATGGTACATAAAGAGAAGAAAAATAGAGCACCTTGCCAGTTGTAGTGTTACAGTCATAAAATATATGTTGAAATATGAGTGCATGATAAACCCACAAGGGTGCAAAGATGAGAGAACAGAAGATGAAGGCAGGGCTTTAATTTAGAAGAGTGTCTGAAGCCATGCATGGGAATAGTCTTCTGAAACTAGAGCTCACTAAAGGAAAACTTTACCGAACATTTTATCCTAGCTGACAGGGAGAAAATTGTACGTGTATGAGCGTGTGTACATGTCTGTGTGTGTATATATCCTCTTCGAGCTCTTTAAGCAAAGTGACACTTAAAAATACTCAAAAACATAAACATCTTGAGATCAAACAGGAAGATTACATGAGATGAAAATACTATCAGGGTGGAGGGGTGAGAAGGCAGAAGAAAGGAAGCTGCTTTGAAAGGAATGATTATACTGATGATACTATCAGCAATGATGACATACGGTCTTTGAAGATCTCGAGGAAAATGTGTTTGAATTTCAATTTCATTCTTATTCAAACTGTCAATTAAAGGGACGGGTGAAAAGAAATATTTTAAGCTAGTCAAGAAATAAGAGATTCTTACCTCTATGTACATGTTCTGAAATATTATCTAAAGATAAAGTTTAGCAAAATGAAGAGGTAGACGAAATTGTATGGACAAAAAGCAAAGTAAAGAAGCACACAGTGGGAGCAAATCCAGAAGGACTTCAAAACACACTTTCAGGAAGCTGCTCAGCGCACCTAGAACGTGACCGACATGATGCGAACAGGAAGGGGGCGGTGTAGGGCCATGGTCCCCTCAGGAAGAACATTATGGATTCAGCGCAGCAGAGAGATTGCTTGAGAAGCTGTGAGATATCAGTGATAAGTTGAAAGAGGCATATGCCTCTTTTTCTAACAAAGGAAAAGAAAGACAGGAATTCCACAGAAAACAAAAACAAACATTTGAGCGATAAAATAATTTTCCAAATGAAACAAATGGAAATGTACCACAAATGGAAACATTAACTGACAGAGAAAATGACTTTTCCCTTGATTTAGATGCTTCAAGAAAGAAACTACTTTAAGGAACAGACTCCCATACGTAGCACAAGCTGAGCAAGAGTGGCATTTCCTTCTCTAGGTATCCAATGACTTGCTCGAGTAAAAATGAATATTATTTACTTAATCAGAAGGTCTCAAATGCTGTTTATATGTTTTCCATTTTTAGAAACAATCTCTAGGCAAAGAACAGAAGACTGAATTTCAGGTATACACAACGGAAGCTACATGACACATGCTGGTAGCAGTCTGGAAATGGATAGGAAGAAGAAAGGAGAAGAGGAATGCTTGCGTACTCATTTTTTTCATTTTGCATAATGGGAAGCAAGAAGTACTGTCAAATGTTTAGGGAGCAATAGGTATGTAAGTATATTTTAAATTCTTCCTAGAACAATTATTAGTTAATAATTAGGAACTATAAGTTTACAATTAGAAGATCTGGTCAAATAACTTAGAATGTGGAGCAGAAGTGCCAAGAGGCAGTTTGCCCCGGACTGACGAGTTTCCTGGGATGCAGAGAAAGCCCCAGACAAACCTGGGCAAGTTGGGTACCATAGAAGTATAAACAAGTTACATTTCCCAGATTTAATAACATGGAGTCCTTACAAAAAAATATAAATCAAGAAATAAGGTATTTATTGGATGGACCAATTATGCTACGAGAAATAAGTCAGAGAAAGACAAACATTGTGTGAGCTCACTGATATGGGGAATCTAGAAAAACGAATTCATCAACACGTAGAGCAGATTGGTAGTTGTCAAAGGTGGGCACCAGAGGGTGAATGGGGTCAAAAGGTACAAACTTCCAGTTACAAGATAAATAAGTCCTGGGGATGTAATGTACAGCATCATGACTGTAGTTAATAATATTGTACTGTATATTTGAAAGTAGCTCAGAGAGAAGATATTAAAAGTTCTCATCACATGAAAAAGAATTGAAAAATTGTAATTATGTCTGGTGACAGATGTTAAAAACTTGTGTGCATATTTCACAACATATACATAAATCATTATGCCGTACACCTAAAACTAATACAATATTACGTGTCAATTGTATCTCAATAAAAACATTAGATTCTAAAAAGAACTTAAAAGTATCAGCATATTATCTAAGTGGACAGTGACGTTAATAACAATGGTTAGCATATTGCTCTTGGAAGTTGTACAGACCTAGGATTATAGACTCATTTCTACCGGCTATTAGCTCCATGATGTTGAACAAATTACTAACCTCTCATCATAGTATTTACCTCACTAGGTCTTTGTGAAGAAGATACAAAATAATGCATGTAAAGTGATCAGTCCAGAACCTGATACAGAATAAGGCCTCAGGACCTTTGTGTCATTATTATAGTCATTATTGTTACTCATTACAGGAGCCATTCATTGCATGTGTGGAAAACACTACATGAAAAGCATATTGAGTTGTTCAATTAAAGGTTAGACCCTTGAATATCTATGAAATGAATGTTGGGGGCCTTAAACAACAGGCCTACACATTAAAAACATTCATTCAAAGGTAGTTACTTCTGGGATTTGATACAGAGAGAAGGTGGAAAGGTAGGCAGTATACTCAATGACAGAGTTGCATAGTACTTCTGTTTAAGTCACATAAAATCAACTTCAACTTTCCAGGGGCAGGGGGTTGGGGAGAGATACTTGAATAACACTGGTAATTTTACCAGCCATTTCTCTCAGTGGGCCTTTCCTTCTGGTAGTAGAAGCAGTCATGCCTGAGATAGTCAATGTTGCTGCGTAGAAACTTAGGGAAGTGCATGTTTTTAAGTTTTTTCCTGTGAATATAACTTCTAATATTTCCAATTATGGAAATATCTAATATTTCCATAATTAGATAAATAATTTTGTCAACATGCTTGAGGAGAAAATTGAAGAATTAATTGAGGGTTATAGAAAAGCATTGACTGAGGAAGTTTGTGCTTAATATGCTCACTTTGCAGTCTTTTAAATAAGTCCAAAGAATAATTCATCTATAAGTAATTTTTTACTTGTATGCTGGCTTTAGAACTTAAACTCATGTAAGCTATAACTCTAATTTAAATTTATTTGACAGGGCGCCTGGGTGACTCAGTCAGTTAAGCATCTGATTTTTGCTCAGGTCGTGACCTCAGGGTCCTGGACTCGGGCCCCGAGTCATGCTCCACACTCAGCGGGGAGTCTGCTTCTTCTTCTACCTCTGCCCCTCCCCCTGTTCATTCTCTCTCCGTCTGTCTCTCTCTCTCTCTCTCTCTCTCTCTCAAATAAATAAATAAAATCTTTACAAATAAAATAATTTAGCACCATTTGCATTTTTAGTGGGAATAAGTTTTTATAAAAATAAAAATAAAATGATGCTTATGATTACTATACAATAATGTGAGAAAATCTTTATGATAAATGCTAAGTAGAAAGATATTATATAAATGTTTATGTGTACGTTGGCTACAAGTAAATGAAAAAGTAGCTAGAAAAGATATTTTAAAAAGAAATATACCCAAATGCCAATATTGGCCAGGGTTATGTTAAGATGATGGGATTATGGGTGATTTTATTTACTTTAATTTGTAAAGGTTGAAAATGTATAGTTTTAGAAACCTATGGAAAAGCAGACACAAAACATGAATAATGCAATGTATGCAGGTGCCCTAGCCAAATCCATCCTTGAAAATTATTCAGATGTAAAAATTTTGCAATAATCTCTAACTTAATGCTTTGCCGTCTCTTAGGAAATCTAGGCTTAATTGCTTCTCTGCAGAGTAGAAAATAACATAGGTCACATAAATCAATTTGTATTTAATTTTGAAATACTTCATTTCTGGTAAACATGCACTCAGACCCATCATCAGTGTCTCTCCCAACACATACTGTCTATGCCGGCTGAATGCCTTTCCCACCAGATTGGACCACCCATTACCCCAAAGCCATGGGTCCCCCAGTAACCCATATCTGCATCTAAGCAGCAGAAGTTTGGCTCCTCAGCCAGACTATAGAAGGCTGTAGAAAACATGCTTCGTTTCCATCCATGCCTCATCCTGATGACCACAAAAGATCCATTATTATGTAAATTAATACATTAAAAACATCAAATCTTATCCCAGAAACAGAACAGCTGCAGACGCTGAAGAACGTATGAAGTATGGTGAGCCCCTAAGTTCAGCAGATTTTGCTCTTCTTCATCATCAGATTCATAAATGGTTTAATTGTTTCATCATGAATCCCTTCATGCATTCAATAAACATTACTAATAAGTGCTAACATATATTAGGTCCTTCATATTTGCTGGGTGATGAGCTTAGAAGTTAACACTGAATCATTATCTTGCTGACACAAAATTTGAGGCTTGGAAAGGTCAATTAACTTGCCCTGGAAACTGTTGAGAAGTAGTGGATTCAGGACTTGAACCCTCATTTGCTGGTAAAACCCAAGCTCTTAAGTGTGCTGTAAGGCTTAGGGCTTACTGGGGACTTCCTAAGTGCCAGGCATTTCTAGATGCTAGGAAAACAAAGATGAATAAGGACCTGCCACTCAGGAAATAAAAAAAAAACTTATATTCCTCTTTTAGATGCTTGCAATGTAGCAGGGTCATTCGGTGATATTCCTTTCCACTGAATTGCCAAAATTTCAGCAGAATGAGACAGCCACTTAAATGTAGGGAGGGCTATTTCAGTCAAACTGATGCAGGCAGGCCAGGCCTATAAGGACCCAGAGCGGGTCACACAAAACCGGCCAAGAGGGTCCTTCGATTCACGCAGGATGGAAATGAAACCTGAGCCAGCAGGAAGAGAGAGCAGAATTTACTGAAGACTTACTTAGAGCAAATATAGACAGAGCCTCTGGGAGACTCGGAAAGGGAAAGGAGCATGAGTCTCGTCTCTGCTCAGGGTCTGGGGTTTTTACTGAGGACGATGGTCTGGTGTACGTGTCCTCTCAGGCATCCAGGAACTGAATGAACAAAGACAAGTGCTCAGGTGTCCTCCATAAGTTCCTTATGTCCTGGAGCCAGGGCTCTCGGCATCAAGGTGTTTGGAGTTAGTAGTCTTAGAGAACATTCATGACGTTCTTTCCTGGTCACTTCCTCAGATGTTATCTATTGTGCTGGAAAACTCCAAAGAAATCTTTAACTCCTTGACCTTTACAAGGAGGACATATATTAAGGTGTATGTAAGGTGGGAGTGTAGGTTCTAGCAAGAATAGAAGCAGGAAGGGGGCACCTGGGTGGCTCAGTGAGTTAAGCATCTGACTCTTGATTTCAGTTCAGGTCATGATCTCAGGGTCGTGAGATGAAGCCCCACGTTAGGTTCCACATCGAGCATGCAGCCTGCTTAAGATTCTCTCCCTCTATCCCCACACCCCCACTCACGCTCTCTCTCGAGAAAAAAAAAAAAAGAAAGAAAGAAAGAAAGAGGCAAAGAAGGAAAGGAAAAAAAAAAAAAAAAAAACAGTTTTTTCTTTCATGCATCTCTTTGGTTTCCCTGTCTTAAAATCGAATTGTCCAAGGTAGAATTTGACTTGATTATTAACACCTTTTTGTTTGTAGATACCATCAACGCAAGAATCTCCAAATGGCTGTTCATGTGTGACTGAGTTGGCTCACTGACGTGGCCCTTCTTCCTATGATATCCTGTCTTGTGAACAACACTAGGGCCTGTAGATGAAGGATGTAACCTTGGGTGCCAGGAAACCCAACTGTAAGATGTACCTTCTTCCCCTCACAGGGCTCTGGTACTTGGCACTGAGCTACTGAGTTGCCTCTAGTGTAAGAACCATATAGAAAATAGCTGAGGAGACCAGGACAGAAAGTTTGCCATTATTTGCCATGGGTAAACAATCACAGCAATGGTCACAGGTTTGCCTGGATAAGTTTTCTGCCTCATGACTTGCCCACATCCACTGCGGCTCCAGACCAAACTATTCTCCACATAACAGCCAGAATGATACCTCTAAATGAGCAAAAATGTGAACTTCAAACTTACCCATCTGAAATCTTCAGGGGCTTTCTATTTTCTTTATGGATTAAATCTGTGAGACTGTCGCAAAGGCAACAAAAGTTCAAAAGATCAGAACTTGTTCAGCGAGTGTTTACAGGGGGTGTCGTCCAGTCTGATCTCAGGCTACTTTCCATGGTCACCACAGTCTGGTGATAATAGCCTTCTTTCCATTCTTCTCTCTCACAAGGCTTCTGTGCGTGCCGTTCCTGAATTCATTTTGCCCACCCACTATCCTAAACTCCTAGACTTCTGGGGGAAGCTTTTACTGCTTCCACAGAAGAAGTTAAGTTGCATAAAACATTTCCTTGAATGAACAAATGTAGCTAATTGTTTCTGCAAAATCTGAAATCTGCAGACTCTCAAAGCGCTCTGCAGCCCCTTCATGGCCTTTATCTCGACTGACTGGAATTTAGTGGTCATTTGTTTGCAAATGTTTTTATGTTTGTCTGCTATGATCCACTTTAATTTGGTGAGAATAGATCAAACACATCTTGTTCATGATCCAATCCCTAGTGCCAGGCACATAGTCAATGCTCAAGAAATTATATGTCAAATTAATGAATTTTCACTGAAAAAGAATCAAAGAGACAGCCATTTTGTGTCCCTCTGCCAGGAGACCTGGTGATCCCATAAGATCGCCTGAAAAGACAATCTCTCTCTGGCAGCCTTATCACTTCTTGCCACTTTCTAGGCTCCAACGGGATGTGTCCTCCTAAAAGCCCTTCCTTGGAAATATCTGAAGCTTGATGACGTGAAGATTTCTCCAAAAGTAAGGAGACAAGACAGTTCCCTGCCCTCTCTAAAAGATGAGTGAGGGAGGACCCCTGTCCTTTCACAAGGACGTCACTTGTGAAAATCTATGCACTTCTTTGGAACCATCCATACGTTCATTCTGTTCATTCAAAAAAGAAGCCCAGTGCCCCCTATACGCCTGACAATAGTTGGAGCTCTGAGCATTTACAAATGCAAGGCAGGTCCTGTCCTCAAAGCACTCCCTGTTAATTGGGACAGTTGCGAAAAGTGAGAGCCACACAGTGTGTCAGTTCTGAGAGACAGTCGCAGAAGAAGGATACCTAGGTAGAAGGTAGAAGGTAGAAAGAAGTTTCAGGAATTGCTTCTAAGACGTTGGGCTCAAGAGGAGACTGCCAGAAACCTGGTGAAAAGCCATCCACACGATGGGAGCTACTTGTGTAAAAGACAGGAGGACAGGGGAGAAAATGCAGGTCGGAAAAATTCCAGAAGTTTGGAGTTGGGTAGTAAGTGATGGACAGACCTGGGCAGAGCACAGAGCAAGGAGGACATTTAGGATCCTTATCCTGAAGGTAATGGGCAGCTATGAAGGCTTTTAAGCCAGGGAGTGAAGATGAGGGAGTCAGATTTGCATTTTAGAAAGAGCACATCAAAACAGTGTTCAAAGGATGGTGGGAGGGGAGCTATAAATAGACAAAAGTCCTAAAAGGATTTTACAAAACACTTTTGCATATTTTGGGATGGCAGTTGGAGTGAAAAAAATAATAATCTATGTGTGTCGAAAAATGGATATACTCTCCTAATATTTCAGAAAATGTTTACATACATTTCCCTTGAAGTAAATTAGGAAATGAGGATAATGGTTCTGCAAAACCTAAAGACTGCTGGTGACTCATTATCCAATTAATTGATATGAATAAATTGGGTAAATCAAGCTAAATGAGAGTCAGTCACTGCACACAAGTAGAGAGCTGAGTGTTTATTATCTTCTGGGTTTTCTTTTAAATGATAAAAGCAGGCAGCCTGCACCCCATTGAGAGGCATTAGGTGTGTCCACTGAGCCTCTGACCCTCAGCCACAGGGCATGGGGAAGGTGTGGGTGATGAGCACCTCGGAGACAGGTGGTCAGGCTGAGCCACGGAAGCCCCTCCAGGTGACCTGAGGCCCACCCACTCACCGATTTGTGGACTTCTTGTGTATCCATTTATAATCCACACCATTAGACAAAAGTACACCCTCAAATCTTCAGAATAGGCCCTCTTCTCCCTGGGTCTTCTTTGAAGCTATAGAACAATGCCTTTGTGATGCTTAGGAATCCTACGATTTAATGGAGAGGATGTGCGAGACTTGCGCTTAAGACCCTTAGAAGCCATTTTGTCTAATGGAAAGGGTCTTTGAGGTTCTGACTTAAATATTTCTGAGGTCTTAACAACGGGTTTTACTAGTCATATTCTTGGCTTTATTTTTTCCTGGTGGCGCCCTGAAATTTATCTTTGCCATCAGCTATGTCTTACTTTGAGAACCTGCTGGCCGTAAAGAGTATCCGGAGCCTCTGGATTTCCTCTAAATCTTACTTAAAACAGAATAGTTCATTCATTGCTCTCCCTCACATTTATTATAAGCAGCTAGAAGAAGCCACACAGTACCTTCAACACGGCCCAGAAATCTCCTTACCAATGCCATGGAGCTCATCAGGGATATTTCCTATTTCCCACGCTACTGCAAGTGACAGTTTCTGCCAATATCTTCATGCCTTCATGCCCTCCCGGGCAACCTTCTTGAGTATTGCCAGGCTTCTGCCTGATACCTGCTCACAAAATCAATGCCACATAGTTTAGGATTTAGTATAGCTACACCCTGCTTCCGGGACCCAAATTCGATTTCAGTTATCTATTGCTATTTAATAAGCCACTCCAAAAGTTACTGGCACAAAACCATATGCACTAATGCCAGCTAGCCCCACCTCCTCTCACCTCACTCTGCCTTAGTCAAGGTGTCGGGGGATGCTCAGGTCCGCGCAGGGTGGAGAGAGGAGTACTGACCCCCACTTCATGTGTGCTGCCTCCTTCAGTGTCTCTGCTGCCAGATGGGGATGGAGGGTCAGCTCCCACTGGGACCCGCAGACACTGGGGATAGGGTGGGGCACCAGAGTGCTGATTAGCCCTGATATACTCCTCCTCCTTCAGTTGCATTGCCCCCAGGTGGGTGTGGATGGTGTGGACATTTAGGGCCCTAGCTGGACCCACTAACACCAGAGGTGGAATGCAAGTGGAGTACTGTGGGGATTAGCCTCCATTCACAGCACCTTGCCTAGTCTTATGTATGCCAGGAGTGGTGGAGGCTCAGGTCATGGCTGGGGCCCGATGATGCTGGGGGTGGATGGTGAAGCATCATGGTGACTAGCCTTGTCTTGCATCTTCTCCTTAGGTCTCAGCTTGCCACTGGACCTGGCTGGCACTGCCTAGAGGGGAAATCCTAAGTTGCCTACCTCTGCTAGACAGAGGATGGCAGATCAGTTCCCTGCTCAGTCCCTTTATATGACCCCAGCAGGGGAGTTAGAGCACCATCATTTACTTCCACTGGGAAAGGTACAGATTAGCTCCCCGGGTCTGCTGACACCTTGCGCAGGGGAATCTGAATATCACCATTTATTTCCTCAGGGTTGGAGTGTGGCATGGAAGATCAGCTGTCTGCTCAGTCCTGTCAAAACTGCAGTGGAAGAATGGGCCTTTTTGTTGGTGGTCCGATATAGTGCAGGAATTGCCGAAAAAAGGTTTTTGTTGTTGTTGTTGTTGTTAGGCTACCCTTTTCCCGAACCTGGGGCTAGGCGCAACGGTCTTTTTTTGGAATTGTTTTGTCTGTGCCTGTTCATGGCTCTGGCTTGAAGGCTTTTGGAACTTCCTGTGTGAGATATACAGGAGGCAATATGGAAAACCAGGTGTGGAGCCCCCGTGTCCGTCCTCAAGTAGAGATGTCCCGAAACAGTCCACCTTCTTTCCTCATTTTAGTCTTTCTACATTTGTTTGTTTTGTAATGTCCACAGAGTTTTAGTTGTAAGGAGGACCTGGGGGAGTGGGGCTACTTCATCTTTACCAGAAATTGAAAAGCCCAGGTATATTTTTCACTCTCCAGCAAGAGGCAAAGAGGTATTAATTATCTTGAGCTAAAGACAATCAAAAAAGCAAAACACAGATCTACAACTGTTGAAAAAAAAAGTTACCCCAAGGGGTAACAAAGACAAAATAAATGAATGGGTTTGATACCACAAGGAAGAGAAGAGGGAAGGACTCCTTTTATTTATGGTCTTGAAGTCCTGAACCAATCTGCCTGCTTTCCCATTGAGTTTATTGTCTGGAAGCTTAGGAGAATTGCAAAGATCAGTACTAGGTATGATGAGTCCTTTCCCCAGTAGTCTTTCAGCTACTGATTTTAGTCTTGCTTAGTTTCTCATTTTAAACAGGACTGTGCAAGCTTGGATAGAGATTTGTATGGGTGAGTCCGAACTGATGAGTTTGGCACCAGTAATTTTGCCAACACAAGTAGAACTTATTTTTTTCAATTTTTTGATTTTTATTTATCGATCTATCTCTCTATTATCTATCTATCTATTTATTTATTTTTACCACAAGTAGTCCTATATCTTGAGAAGATTTTCAATTAGAACTTTACTTAAAACACAAAAATATCAATATATTCATACCTAGATTACCTATTATCTGATTATAAGTAGGGTAGTCCTCAAGGTTTCATGAAAGAGGCAAACAGTAAAACACTTATTTATTTTTTTCTTTTTTCATTTTTTTATTTTTTTAATTTTAATTCAATTAATTAACATATAATGTACTATTGGTTTTAGAGGTAGTGTTCAGTGATTCATCAGTCTTATATAATACCCAGTGCTCATTACATCACATGCCCTCCTTAATGTCTATCACCCAGTAACCCCATCCCCTTCCCCCTCCCCTCCAGCAACCCTCAGTTTGTTTCCTATGATTAAGAGTCTCTTATGGTTTGTCTCCCACTTTGGTTTTGTCTTGTTTTATTTTTTTCCTCTCTTCCCTTATGATCCTCTGCCTTGTTTCTTAAATTCCACTAATCAGTGATATCATATGATAATTTTCTTTCTCTGATTAACTTATTTCACTTAGCATAATACCCCCTAGTTCTATCCATGTTGTTACAAATGGCAAGATTTCATTTTTTGATGGCTGAGTAATATTCCATTGTATATAAATACCACATCTTCTTTATCCATTCATTTGTCGATGGGCATCTGGGCTCTTCCCATAGTTTGGCTATTGTGGACATTACTGCTATCAATATTGGGGTGCAGGTGTCCCTTTGGATCACTACATTTGTATCTTTGGGGTAAATACCCAGAAGTGCAATTGCTGGGTCAAAGGGTAGCTCTATTTTCGATTTTTTGAGGCACGTTCATACAAAGAGTAGAACATTTAATCTAAAAATTCCATTTTCCCACTAGCTCCCTCCTTACTAAGTTCACAGGTGTGATGTCACAGAGGAGGAAAAAAAGTGTTCTTTGGTTAAAAGTCAAGGGTGATGATTATAGACTGAGATGAAGAAACGTCTAGAGATTATTACTTAATCCTAAGAGAAATGTTGGGTGTTGGTGGCAGAGTTTGTGATGTCAATAAACAATTTGGTAGACTGTCCTTTTATTATTTGCAGAAATTTCTCCATGTGATTTGGAGGGTAAAAATGGGAAAATGAACACTAGATTTCCCTTTGGGAGCATTGTCATTGTCCACCCACTTTAATTTTTTCCCTAGTTTCTTAACGAGCACAATTTAATTAATTTTTCATTGTTCTTTCTGCTTCTATTGCCTCTGGGTGTCTTTATCAATAAACTTACCCAGGTTCTTTTGATTGGGTGGGAACATCCAGTTGCTTTATCTGGAAGACCACTAATTTATTCTTAACTTTATTCTGATTTTGTCTTAAGACTATGTCAGGTTCTTTCTTGAATAGTTGGAAATCTGGCACCAGAGCTGTTTCTCATTCCTGTTTTTGCTTTCATGTTAAATCCCCGGTTCTGGCTGAAGGCTGTTCAAAGAAAGTGAGAGTTAGTTGGGGGTCACGTC
This sequence comes from Zalophus californianus, assembly GCF_009762305.2. Classification (NCBI taxonomy): domain Eukaryota; kingdom Metazoa; phylum Chordata; class Mammalia; order Carnivora; family Otariidae; genus Zalophus; species Zalophus californianus. The sequence continues at coordinate 80,516,880 of NC_045598.1, read as the reverse complement.
TGCTTCAGGATCTACTTAACACCTTTAGACCCGCTGTCTAAAGGTGTTAAAGATCCTGTTCCTGAAGTCACCGATAGACTCATCCTTTCTTTGCTTTCAGGACAAGATTACAGTGCAATCCTTTTTCGCAGAATAGACTTTGAGGATCGCCTCTTACAGCTCTTGCTCAAGCTAATCTCTGCAAGGGTTTATTAGGTCATTCTCAGAATCTGACTTTCTACTCTTCTTCAATTTTTGGCATCTGAGATTCCTATTAACATATGAGCCAACGGATTTCAATCTGGGATTCCGAAATTATCTGTTTTTAGAACAACTCTAAATTCCTTTGTAAATTTCTGTCTCCATTTTGTGTGTGTAGGTTTTAGAAAGTGGTTAACAATGGCTCCCAATTCAAAGACCAGTGTTTCAAATCAGCCATAAGAGAACTTGATCTGTTCTGAAGTGAATTTAACATTAAGAAACATTTGAGACTTGGGAGTTTCTTGCTGACTAGAAGGGAAAGGAGATGAGTCAGAGAGAAAGGTAGTAGTATGGGTAACGTAGGATCCTTGGAAGGAGGGGGAAGAGTAAAGGAATCAAGGCAGTTATATTCAGATCACAGTTCAGACGGATATAAGAGAGAGGATTTTAAATTCTTTATACTTCCTATGTGCCTTGGCTAAAGAATCTTTTGTAAGTATTAATTTTGGAAACTAGATTTCTTTTGGAAGATTTCGTACACTAATGAAAAACAAAGACCATTTTCCTTCTGAAGTGCTTCTCAAATGAATAATTTTTTTCAAGCCAAATTTGGCCAAAATAACCACTGTAATTCTAAATTATCTTTGGCGAAGTTATGCCACTGAAACGGATAAATAAATGAATTACAATGAAAATACATGTTGGAAACAAAATTCCAAAAGTTCTGCTGAGATCCAGCTCAACGACCTTGACTTGGCAAAACATTCTCCCCAGAGGTCCCTTGAGCTTGTCCCTCTCAGGTCTCTCTGACTGCAATGAGACATGGAATGAGACTGAGACACCATCATGAAAACAATTGTCTTCTGAATATATTGCTTATGCACTTTGTATTTTAGGCTACTGTATTAATCAGCTCAGGCTGCCATAAGAAAATACCAGACACTTGGTGGCTTAAACAACAAAAATTTATTTTCTCACAGTTCCGGAGGCTAGGAAGTCCAAGATCAAGGTGCCCTCCAATCTGATTCTTGGTGAGAGCTCTCTTCCTGGTTAGCAGATGGCCACTTCTCACTGTGTCCTCCCATGGCAGAGAGAGACAGCAATTTCTCTCCTGTCTCTTCATAGGACACTAATCCTGTTGGATCAGGGATCTACCCTATGGCCTCATTTAACCTTAAATATTTCCAAAAAAGCTGTTCTCTCCAAATATAGTCACACTGGGGGTTAAGACTTCAATATATGAATTTTGGGATGACACAGGCATTCATCCAGTCTGTTGTAGTCACTAACCTATTCATTAGCCATCTCAAATGTAGACAGAAGATTTGGAGTACAGAACCTGCCTTGAACCAGATTCTCATGGATAAATCAAGACTAAGACTGAGTCAAGATCTCACAAAACTTTCACAGGTAACCCGAGGTAAAGTTTGTCTTGTAAGGAGCCTGGTATGAACTCCTCCAGAGATGGACATATCCGGCCTACACCCATCTTCCTCCTTTGATCATCTTCTTAACATACTTGCAAAAGGAAGTGTTGAGGACAGACAGAGACACACAGTAGTGTTTTTTAGTCACTAGATGGCTTTTTTCCAAAGAAAAGAGTTTTCAATCTGAGCAGATAAGCAAAGGATTCCTAAACAAGGACTTCTTATTCCTAGGAGATGTTTGGAAGGTGAAAATAAAGAAATCACAGCTCAGGCCCACTGTGGAACATGGCATCCATCACAGAGAAACCCCAGACAGGAAGCTTAAGGGGTCTCCTAGAAGTGTGCTATCCCAGTTCCAGAATCTTGAGATGCCATATTTGGTATATATTTTTACTGCTGAATCCCCAAAAGATGGCCTGAAAAACCTGTTGATGAAACAAAGCTAAATGTATTAGATGTAACACAGTAATGCCTATCCCCTTATTAGAGTCTTAGTAGTGTCTGAGCTGAGAAGGAGGGTGTCAGAGAAGGATATTTATAAGGTTTATGGGGTGATTTTTAAGGGAGGTCTTGCAAGGAGCCATATGAGTTGGAATTCTGCAGATTTTGTGATACAATAGATTTGGATTGGTGGGCAGAGTGAGGTAAGAGTTTTGAAACAGGCCCTGATGAGCAAGCTGTTAGTCTTGATAAGTAATCTCTTTTAGTTGGTTCAAGTCTTATCTTCCAGTAGCAGGTATTTCCTGGAGCAAGTAGTTAAATTATTTTTGCCTGGCCCTAGTATTGTTTGGCATGGAAATAGGAAAGTAAGCTTGGTCAAAGAATTGTCTAGCGCAGGGAAGCAAGGTAGGTTTGGTCTTGGTATTCACTGGTATAGAGAAAAGTTCTGAAACAGTCACACTTGAAGATTCTTGCTTAATAAAGATCTTTGAATTAAATCTAAACAAAACTGCAAACTCTTTCTTTTTAAATTTTCCTTTTGTAGTGTTAACAAGCTGAGTGGCAAACAAAAAGGAAGTTTAAGCTGTTCAAATAATAATAATAACACACGTAGCAAAAAATGAAGGCAAGTGCTCACAACCTTAAGAACACATGATAATGCTAATTTTATACCTGCCATTCTAAACGTAGGAAGAGGAAGGTTTGAATTTGGCCTACAAAGGAAAATAGATCCTAGCTTTTAAAATCTATATAGCACAAGCATATTGTTTGATTTGGGAAGCAGACTCCAAAAACACTGTATATGTGAGAGAGAGCATGTGTATTTGGGCGTGTGCCTCTATGTCCCATCACACACCGGAAAATAAAGGGTTTCTGCAGAGGGAGCATGGGGGTGAGTGTTCGTTTTCTTATCAAACAGAGACGGCACAGGCTACAGGCCAGGCTCCGTGACAAACATTAATAAGACTGAGATGACTGAGGAATCCCTGTCCTCAGTGAGCTCACAGTAGAGCAGATGGATCCAAGTAAATGGATAATCATAAGAAAACATGGAAAGTACAGTGGGCGAACCCCGAGAGGGAGTGGCTAAGGGTAGGTAGAGGGATCGCAGAATACTGACATTGGGGCTGAGTCTGGAAGGATGAGAAGAGAGCCAAGCAGAGGAGAACAGGGTGTGCAGGCAGCTGGGAAGGCTCTATGCAGCAGGGATTGTGCAGGGATCAACAGGCCCTCCTCCAACATTTGCAGGGCCTAGGGCAAGGATACAGATGGAGGTCCCTGCATCATATGTCTAAATATTTAAAAATTGTAAATCAAGCTTAAAAACTGTGAAATACCCAATTCTATCTCCTACCCTGAAAACATATCTTTATGACAATAAAATCGAAATATATGTGTAAGGCTATGGTTTTTTATAACTAAAAGTTGGCAAAATAGTAAAGGCAACTAACTTTAATTATTGTCGAACATTTCTGGGAAGGACCAAAATAAAAATAAAAACAATAGCAAAGAAATAAAGACAAATAATTCATACATTATTTTATATATATTGCATGACATTTGATTGCTTTCAATTCAGCAAAATCACCACGTTGTAAAAAAAGATTTTTACATATTTGCATTCATTCCATTAATAACTTAAAAAGCAAAAAATTAAATGCAATTGTATTCTAAGTATATAATGTGAAATGTATTCTCATCAAAAATGCAGATAATGTAAAAAATTAAAATTATTAACAAATGTTTCCAAATTATTTCTTTTTAAAATATTAAAAATCATTTACTCAAAATAAAAGGAAAATCAAATCATTGTTAGGGAACATTAAATTTTTACTCAAAATATTTAAATAAAGTTGAAAATTTGACTTAAAAAAATATTCTCATGAAATGTACTTAAATCAAAATTTTCAAATTACCATTTTAATTAAAATTCAGTTTTAATTTTAAAAATAATTTTAAATTTCAATTAAAAAATCTTGTTAAATACTTGCGCAAAAATGAAACTATTGCCAAATCTGGTTTCATGTCCATCTATTTGCCAATACAGAAAACATATCATGCTGTATGCATGCTACACCTAAATCTAGAGATTTAGATTCCTCTGTTGCTGTATACAACTGTGGTGAGCACAACACTATTTTCTTTGCGTGCTTCCAGAATTATAAGCTGGAACGGAAAGAGAATCAGGAAAATGGATGCTCAGAATTCCTAGGAAACAGTATTTTATCTTGGGAAAATCTATGGCATTCATGCTATCTGCAAGGAATGATCTGACAAGTTTAACATGTGGGGCCCTCTAACCAGAGGTCCAGGACAGGGGTCCAGGATATTAGAGCAATTCTGGGAACCAACCACATCACCAAATGAAAGATAATGGTGACAACTGTCAAGGGCCTCATGAGCCAGGCTAGGGAGGCTCATTGCCCATTGCCCACTACTCAGAGAACAAATGTATTAACGTCTTCCCTTCACTGTTTTTCCTCCGATGGAATAACATTAGCTCCTCTCTGATATAGAAATCTAGATAATCCACTATAGAGATGATCAAAAATCTATTTTGGAAGTATGCCATGGAGCCCTGAGCCCTCAGGAAAGAGAGAAAGAAGTCAAAGGATCAAACAGTTTATAATGTCTTTTGAGAGTCTTCTGTATTTCCGAGAAGAATTCACATTTGGGAAAAATATATACATATTTATATTCACACATATAGATTTGTAGTTCCTTTTACTCACATATTAGAAAAAATTTCCTGACAAGCAATTTTGTTTCCCTGTTTTCCATAACCTTAGTAAAGCGATACATCTAAACCCCAAATTTCACCGCATGACTCCCCAGCAAAAATCCTCTTCAAATAGTCTGTCACTTGTGAGAGAAAGCCCAAGGTCCTTACGGTGACCTCAGATCCCTCCTCATCTCTCAGCTGCACCACTAACCAGAGCCTCCTTGAGGATCTCCCAGCTTCTTCTTGTGCCCCTGCCTCAACCTTTCTCCCCACAGCAGCCTGAGTGAGAAATGAGACAAAGCCACGGCCGTGACTTAAAAGCCTCTGAATAACTTTCTATTGCACCTCAGACAAAATACAATCTTCTTACCATGAACTGCAAAAGGCTGCAAGATTTGGCTTTGTCTGCATCTCAAACTTAATCATCTGCCACCTTCCTTCTTGCTCACGATAATGTAGCCTTTTGGGCTTTCATTCATTTTCTAAAACATGTGGAGTTCCTTCCTATCGCGGGACTTTTATACTTGCTGTTCCTTCTACCTGGAAAGTTCTCCTAAATCTTCACACGATTAGTTCCTAGTCTTTCCCTGGACACCCCGCTTAAAACACATTCCCAGTTGTTCTCTCTCCAACACCCTATTTCCTATTTGCTTCATTCACAGTATCTTCCACAACCTATATTTGTTCATTTCTTATTTATTTGTATGACTGATACATTCCCCCTTAGTGCAGAAAACGTTTCTGATTTGTTTGGTGATATTATTCTCAGCTTTCGGCACAAAACTAACTCACGAGAGGCGCCGACTATGAATTTGTTAGTTACCCACCTCCGTGGGTTGTTTTCCTAACATGGGTATTTCACATACCAATAAGACCAAACAGCTCATAGTTTCACCAAACCCTCAAAGGAATAATTAGAGCTATTTTATGCCTCTGTGTTTTTGCTTGAGGCATCTCATCTCCCCCAGATAGTTCTTCCCTCTTTCCCCACCTAGCGAACCACCCCTGATTCTTCAAGCCTCAGCTCAGATATCTTCTCCAAGAGACAGAGCTAAATACACTTCCCTTGTGCTTCCATAGAACTCTCTGCTTTTTTCAGTGGTTATCACTCTTTATGGGCATACATCTTCATTTATGTTGTGCGCTTTAGAAGTCAGGAACCATACCTTATTTATCGTTCATCCCCACAAATGGAGTACAGTGTTTAGTATACTACAGGTGTTAAATAACTGTGGTTACATGGAATCAAAACATTCCTTCCACTTCTAACAGGAATGGTGACATACATAACCTTCTGGGTCTGACTGCCTGGGATCAAATCTCATAATCATCTTGTGAAAGTCACTTGAATGTGTGCCTCAGTTTCCTAATCCATAAAATGGGGCTGAAGATAAGGGCTATGCCATAGGTTGTTGTAAAGATTAAATTAGTTAATACACGTGAAACATTTAGAAGTGTTTACATGCCCGGCCCACACTCAATAAATGTCACCTGTACATTTATCTGAAATGTGTTTTGCATAATCTTTTTCTTTTTTTCAGGATAACTGGAACAAATAAAAGAAGTTCTTCCAATATCTCTTCTTGTGTAATGGTAATAAACTTTGGTTTATGGCAAATTTGTGATTATCTTGGCACTAGCCCCTCTTCTAATTGGGCACACATACATAAATCGTGACTTTAGCTGCTTGACTGTTGTGTAACTTAAGGAGTATGTATATTGCCAGTCTGTGCCACTTGGCAGCTTAAAAAATTTAATTTAATTTAATTTAAAAAGGGAGAAATGCAGTACATGTGAGATTAGTACTATGTAAATATGCTTAAATCTATCCCCATATGTTTTGTTCAAAATGTTTTACACTGTTCAGTAGAAAAAGAAAACAGATCTGATCATATATCACCTCCTTGTTCAAAATTTTTCTACAGGTCTCAGAATAGGGAGAAAAATGGAAATATCTCAACATCCCCTCGAAAGAAATAAAACGAACCCAGGTAAAGAAATAATAACTGGAAAATACATAGAAAGGACAAATAATCATAACAAATCAAGCTTATTAGTAATCAAAGAATATCAAATCAGAATCCAAGGTCTATCTTTTAACTATCAAATAGCAAGATTTAAAAAAATGAATGTTCAGTGTTGGCAAGAATGCCGAAAACACACGCTCCTATATGGGACTGCTGGGAGGGCGATTCGGTTCAAGATCTCAGAAAAAAAACCAAAACAAAACTGGAAATAGGTACCAAGAGCCCTTTAAAATTTCATACCCTGTGGACTGAAAGTCTCTTTCCCAGAAACAGTATGAGGAAATAATCAAGTGTTTTGACAAAGATTGAATACAGATTTTCATTCCTTTATTACTTACAATAATGAAACATTGGAAATAACCTAATGTCCAACTAAATTAATTTATGTTACTGTTATACAGTGAATTACACAAGTATATAAACCATGCTTTTGAAGCATGTATGGCAACATAAAATATTTGTTTTATACTGATTATATAAAAGGTGGTATATAGATAATAAGTACAACAATGCCAATTACATAATGTGTATGCATATTGGGTGTGTGAAAGGAAACACATTCAAATGTTTGTGATAGATTACACATAGGTATTATGGTAAAAAAGCTGATTTGTGATTGTTGTTGTTGTTAGTGCTTTTCTTCTAAGTTTATAATTTTTTTTTAACCAGGGCATATGGTATGGTTTTCTAATCAGAAAGATAATCCAATTAAAGTTAATAAAATTTTCGTGTTGGCATTAAAAGCTCTCTACAATTCAACACAGTCTACCTTACTGTAACACTAAATTTCAGTCATAACATGGAAACTATTAGAATTGCAGGATTGGGAGACAAGTGACCAAAGTTCTTTTTAAGTTCTGCTCTGACTTTGGAGAAAAATCACTTAACCACTGTGAGTCTTGGTTTTCTCAACTGTTAAGAATGTGAACAATTTCTGCCTATTCCACAAAAGTTATTGTGATTCCTAAGTGAAATAGTGTATTATACTTAATAACTGTTTAACCAATACCTGTAAGGTAAATAGGTGTTTTAATATGTTAGAAGGATATAGAAATATGAGCAGTCATTACAAGTGTTAATTAAAATAATAATAAATAGATACTAAAAAGTAAGCAAAACATGATACAACCAGGTGGTTCATACTTAGGTCACCAAAACTAAATCTATGATTTTATCTTCCCACCCTTTTCTGTCCATTCTATAATAAATGACTGCTTTTAGTAAACTCAGCAGAAAAAAAGTTAAAATTACTTTCAAGAAAGTTGAAAATACCTAATGTTGTATTTTTCAGTAGATAAGGGAAATTCTAGGTATCCAATTTTCTCTGTATGTACAGAGTGAGTAGAATTCAAATTTTTTTTTCAATTTGATCCATGTTTCTTTTCCTGAAGAGCCAAAACCAAATATTTACTTCTTAACATACTTGAATTGGGCTTTTCGATAATTATTCTCAGTAAGACTATATTGCATTTATTTAGCACCTTTCTATGTGTCAAAATATTTTCATTTAAAATATCTTTACTGATTCTCACAACCACCCGGGGAGGTGCCATTAGCAGTTTTCCTTTAATTCAGTGGTATCCCCAGTAGTCTACTAGAACTAGCTTATCTAGCTAGAGCCAACAGTGAATTTTTTTGGAATTTTGCAAGCTCATTTTTTAAGCACAGACTATTAAAAACTAGATTATATAAATTGTACTTAGAAATAAATAAATTATATTAAGGTGGTTATAAATACTCAAAAATCATCACTTCCTAATTATTTGGTTACATTTTACCATTGTCTCTGCTCTTGAGTTTACATCTGCCTATTGAATCTCTGTAGTGGAAATGCTACGTAGTAGAGTGCTGCCAACTCTGCATTTGGTGGCATCACTTTGATAGCTTGAAATCAGCCACGATGAAAGTGTTCGCACCACTAAAATTGGCAAACGCTACAAATCATGGTTTGATTTATTGTTGTGTCGATTGACTAGACTGAAGACAATGGTGGAGAAGAAGTTAATAATGAAGATTAAACTTAAATGTGTGCCACGTCTACAGCCATTATGCTGTGAATAGCACAAAAAATGGAGGACATAGTCTTCCAGTACTTGAAAGCTCTTATCCCATTCAGGGAAGAAGTCACTCGTCATTGATAAATGAGTGACGTTCCAACATACGTCTTCATTATTTCATTTTTGTCTTACTCATTGACATAAATGAAAATATCAACTAACATTACATGTCAGAGCTACACTCATTCATCAAGTGCGACCGTAGGTTGGCTATTCTACAAGAGGTGGCAAAAATCAAAGAAAGCATTCTGTGGGAATCAATTGGCTATATGGAATTTACAGTAAAGAGTACATGTAATTATTATTTGTAAATTACATACAATGCATTCCTTATATCAGTAAAATTTATGATAAAGTCGTATACGTATAGATAATGCATTTTGGAAAAGACCTAGTTGCTAAATATTTATCATCACACCACCACCATTTAATGACAATAACCAGATAGAAAAAATAAACGCAAAAACAATGCATCTTGAGTGATGACCTCTATCAATTAATGATCTTATTTTTATTTAAAGCTTTATCATGCTGGAAAGCATCCTAAGATACACCTTTCTCAGACCTCAGCCTACGTATAAAATATATCACACCTGTGTGTCTATCACTTTCCATAATGCTCATGAGTCCGAGCAGTTTGACCCAGGTGTCAGAGAGAGAGTACCAGGCACAAAATTTTCGTCTCTTCATTTTTCTTCCTCTGTCTCTCAGACCCAGGCCACCACGTCATCTGCCACCCGCATGGCCACCATTTCTCCAAATTAAAGCCCCAGCCTGAATGGCTTTTGTGCACCCGTGCCCAGCCTATACATACTCCTGTGCGTGAAATAGCACACTGCATACCGTAGGATCTGGTTCCCTGAGTCACCACGGAGGGGCTGGATCACTCAACTCAGAACTGAGTTGTTGTCAGTGACTCTTGACCTAAGGAGACAGGAGATGAGATAGAGCCCAGTAGATAAACGTTCATTCCTTTCACCTTTCCACGAACTACTACAAGTTTCCTCCTTGCAGCTTTTTAGAGAAGTCCAAATGATGAGCTGAAGCACCCGTTGGGAAACATATTCTCTCTCAGCAGTTAGTCCTAAGCAGTGGCCAGAATGGTAACATATCACATTACATTGCTTCACATTTGTTCATGCTTCACTTTCTTTGTTCTTTACCTTGCTTGTATGCTTTACATTAGCATCCACACTTGAATCCTTTTCCACTGTTTTCTACAGAATCCAGGCTAAGACACAAACTTTAGCTAGCTAGTAACAGTATTTTCAGGAATCCAAATGTATTAGCTTCCTGTGGCTGCTTTAACAAATTACTATAAACTGAGCGTCTTAAAATGACAGAAATTAATTCCCCAACAGCTCTGAAGGCCAGAAATCCAAAATCAATGTGTTAGCAGGTTTGTACTCTTCCTGGACATCCTAGCAGAGAATCTCTTCCTTGTGTCTTCCAGCTTCTGGTGGCTTCAGGAGTTCCTTGGTTTATAGCCACATCACTCTAATCTTTGCCTCTGTGGTCACATTGCCTCCTTCCCTTCAAAAATCCCTGTGCCTCTTTCTTATAAAGATGCATATGATTGCGCTTAGAGCCCCACCAGCACAACCTAGGACAAGCTCTTCTCTCAAAACCGTCACATCACTCGCCAATACGGTAATAATATATATTCACAAAGCCAGAGATTAGGACCTGGACATATCTTTCTGGAGGACACTGTTCACCTCACTACACCCATGGGGAAAAAAAATGTTGCTCATAGTCACAAATCAATTATATATTAGGAAGTGGAAGTATTTTTTTAGAGTAGATACTTCTGTAAATTTTGCAGAGCCTGATACTCCTGTGACAGCATAACTAGATATATGTTTATTCAAACAAAATGCAAAAATCAGGCACAAGAGAGTGGAGATTAAACAATGCAAAAGTTTTTATCCTGTTATTCATCCACTAAAACAGGAGGGTCATATCAACTGTTCCCGCATGCACAGAAGACAATGGCTGTCTTTGAAATGCAGAGTAAGTGTTTTGAAGCGGTATGGGTCTGGAGGGAAAGAATTTCTAATTATTAAAGCAAAATCTTTTTTAAAAATAACTGCTTAGGCTTTACCTTCTGCTTTATCATGTTTTTTCTTTACACAAAAGGTTTTAGCTTCATTTCTGCCTTTTTAAAAAAAATGAAGAAGGCTAGAGTGAAGGGTTACTGGAGGGGACGGGAGAGGAAAAGGTGGAGGCAAGCTCTGTAAAGTGAACAGCTGGGGTGTGCCTGATCTGAAAGTGGCTGCTAATATTACATTGTATAAGATCCCAGTGTGAATTCCAGCTGTGACCATGTACTCTGTTCTTCCATCTGCGGCGTGATCATGTACTCTGTTCTTCCATCTGCGGCGTGATCATGTACTCTGTTCTTCCATCTACGGCGTGACCATGTACTCTGTTCTTCCATCTACGGCGTGACCATGTACTCTGTTCTTCCATCTGCGGCGTGACCATGTACTCTGTTCTTCCATCTACGGCGTGACCATGTACTCTGTTCTTCCATCTACGGCGTGACCATGTACTCTGTTCTTCCATCTACGGCGTGACCATGTACTCTGTTCTTCCATCTGCGGCGTGATCATGTACTCTGTTCTTCCATCTGCGGCGTGATCATGTACTCTGTTCTTCCATCTGCGGCGTGACCATGTACTCTGTTCTTCCATCTACGGCGTGATCATGTACTCTGTTCTTCCATGACCATGTACTCTGTTCTTCCATCTACGGCGTGACCATGTACTCTGTTCTTCCATCTACGGCGTGATCATGTACTCTGTTCTTCCATCTACGGCGTGACCATGTACTCTGTTCTTCCATCTGCGGCGTGATCATGTACTCTGTTCTTCCATCTGCGGCGTGATCATGTACTCTGTTCTTCCATCTACGGCATGTACAAAAGGAATATTTATCATTTGCATATTTGAATTCCACATGCATTTTTTTTCATTTGTTAGTGTCTTCAATTTTTCTTCTTCAATTTGCTTTATAAGAATAGGCTCCCTTCTCTGGGCTGGGGAAAAAAAAAAAGTCCTGGCACAAAATAATATGATGTGTTTATATTTGAGTTTCTAAATATAATTCATACCATACTCATCTATCATTGTCTCATTTATCATTTATTCTTTGCACTGTAGTTACAATTACGACATCCAGAAGAAAGGCAGGTTTTCTGACTCCTAAATGCCCCTGGGTCTTTCCTAGCTCACTGAGCAGTTATAAATGAAAGACATTTAACTCACTGGGTTGTAGGTTTCTGCAATGCAATTTTCAGCTTACAGGTAAAGCTAGTTAGCATTAGAAGCTGATAAACTGTACAAGCAAAATCGTTTAGGAAAGAAATGCTTCCACTTTGGCAATCTTTATATTAATTCATAATTCAATAAATATATTTTACGAATTGAGTTTCTTAAATCGCTTAAGATCACTGTGATTATAGATATCTTACCCTTTCTTAATTCTTAGAACTCAAGCAAGTTTGATTTTATAAAACAGGCCTGCCTTTGTCTCTTCTTTCCTTATTGGCATGTAAAAGCCCCACTGCACATTTACTGGGAATGAGTCTCAGTGCCCTGGACTAATCTCGCACAGACCATTATGATCAGACTTCCTGAAACTTCCTTGTGAATTTTTGGAGCACATGATTTCCAGGGGAGTGTAATATGCAGCATGACAATTTTAGAGGCACTTACATCTTTAGTAAGGGATGATATTTTGATTATTACAATAGTTCTACATTCAAAAAGAATTCTGGGTACCTTTGGTGGTATACCTTGATATATATAGGTATATATACTATATGATATGTATATGTGTGTGTGTGTGATATATACATATAACAGTATGGTATACAGTATGATGTATAAATGGTCGACAGGTACATGAAAAAGTACTCAACATTACTAATCTTCAGAGAAATGCAAATCAAGACCACAATGTGTTAAGATAGCTGTTATAAAAGACAAGAGATAACAAGTGTTGGCAAGGATGGGGAGAAAAGGGAACCCTTATACACTATCAGTGGGAAAGTAAATTGTTATAGCCACTCTGGAAAACAGCGTAGAGGCTCCTCAAAAAAACTTTTAAAAAGAACTACCATATGATCCAGAAATCCCACTTCTGAGTATATATATCCAAAGGAATGAAGTCAGTATCTCAAAGAGATATTTATGCCCCCAGTTTCATTACTGCAGTATTATTCATAATAGCCAGTATGTGGAAACAACCTGTGTTTGCCAATGGATGAATAGATAAAGAATATGTGATATATGTATCTTGTATAATATATATATATGTATAATGTGATTATATAAATATAATGGAATATTATTCAGCCATAAAAAATAAGGAAATCCAGAAAGCCTGTCATTTGCAACAACATGGATGAATCTGGAGGACATTACGCTGAGTGAAATAAACCAGACGCAAAAGGACAAATATTGAGTGATCTCACTTATATGTGGAATCTAAAAAAAATTGAACTCACAGGAACCAGAGAATAGAATGGTGGTTTCCAGGGGTAAAAGCAGGGTGGGGCGTGAGGGGGTGGGGAGATATTGATCAGAGGGAACAAACTTTCAGATATAAGATAAATAAATTCTGGAGATTTAACGTAAGGCATAGTGATTATAGTTAACAATACTGTGTTTTGTACTTGAAATTTGCTAAGAGAGTAGATCTCAAGTGTTCTCACCAGAAAAGAAAACAATGGTAATTATGCAAGGTAATGAATGTGTTAGTTAATTTGATTGTGAAAATCATTTCAAGTATATGTATATTAAGTCATCGTGTTGTAGACTTTTAAAAATCACATTGTACAACCTGAATATGTATGATTTTTGTCAATCATATCTTAATAAAGCTGGAAAAAATATGTGGGTAAATATAAAAGTGCCAGGAATCAGATCCATTGGTTGCGGGACATGGGGTGGATATAGACTACAAATTGTTATAAGAAAAACGTTGGGGCAAATAGATATGTTTATTGTCTTAATTGTGGTGATAGTTCCACAAGTGTGTGTGTGTGTGTGTGTATATATATGTATATATATATATATATACACATATATATACAATTATGTATATATAGGAATATGTCAAACCTGTCACCTTGTACACTATATATGTACTTTATTTTGTGTCACTTGTACCTCATAAAGCTGTAAGAAAATAAAAAGAGACAATTTACAATGCAATAGTTACCCTTGAGGAAATATGTTCTTCCCATGCACAACTGGAAAAACTCCATTCCTAAAATATATCACCACGACATTCTAATGTCATGGGCAACCTGGCAGTGGATAAATAGGGTTATTTAATCATAACACCTGGTTTTCAAGTCCTGAAGCAATCATTGTCACATGGAAATTTCTACCGCATATTGCTAAGTTCAGTAGTCAGTTCTCCATTCTCACCTTCTGTGAGCTCTTGGCAGCATTTGACAAGCTGATCACTCCCACTTTCTGGAGAAGTTATTTTCACGTGGCTTCCATATTTCCGTCTTTCACTGGCCACTTCTCCTTAACCTCTTTTGCTTTTGTCAACCCAATATCTAAATGGTGGAATGCCCTCGTTCTTGCCCCTCCCCTCTCTGTCTAAATCCACATCTTTGGTTGTCTCATCTGGTATTATTACTCGAAATACATCCAAATATCAATAACGTCCAATGTACATGTCCAGCCTAGATCTCAGTCTTGAATCCCAAGGGCATATAGCCAAATAAATGTGCCACATCTCTATTTTTGTTTAATAGAGACTTTATTTTATGTTGGGTTTTTTTTGTTGTTGTTTCATAGAGATTTTAAATTTAACATGCCCCAAAATAGAATCCCTGCTGTCTCTCACCTTTCCAAACTGCTTCATTCACACTTTTCCTCATGTTAGTGAGGGGTAACTTCATTCTGTCAGTTGCTCATGCAAAAGACCTTACTTTATTCCACATCTGCTCTGTCAGGAAATTCTGTTGGCTCTACTGTCAAATAGATATTTTATCCAACACCTTCTCACCACCTCTCTTGTTAGCACCATCATCTGTCACCCGGATTGTTACAATAGCCTCCTAACTACCTTTTCTTCTTTCACTACTATTCCTCCAATCTATTATTAATGCATTCAGAGTAAAAACGGACACGGGCTGTCTTACTTCTCTGACCCGGTCTCTTATTCTTCCAAAAACTCCATTCCAGTCACGCTGTCCAACTCGCTACTTCTCACACACATCAGGGAAAATTTATGTCAGATTTGCTCGTCCTCTAGATATCTGCATGGTTTGCTCCCTATCTCCGTCTTGAATCAAATCTTCTCAGGCCTTTCCTGAAGTCTTTTTAAAACTGGAGCCAGACCCTGGGCCCTCACGATTCTTAAATGCTCTCTCTTCCACTCCCATTTTAATTCTTTCCAAAGCATTTATCACCTTCTAACACGTTTTTCAATTGACTTATTTTATTTATTATTTATCTCTCCCACTAAAATGTAAACCTATTGCAGGGATTTTTTTTTCTTTTCGTTTTTTCACTGCTGTGTCCTTGGCACCTTGAAGAGTAGTTCATTGCAGACAATAAATAAATAAATAAATAAATAAATAAATAAATAAATAAATAAATGTGAGTGAAGATATTGCCAAAAATATAGGATGATACTGCATTGTTAAATTCTTATTTTAGTACTATAAATAGGTTTATGTTTTAATTCTCATATCACTGCAAAATTACCTAAAAGAGTTGTTATGTTTCAAGATTAAAGGATGTCACTTGTGTGGTTGTTAGGTGTTAATTCTGAATAAAGGTGAAGCAAAGTACCTGTTGAGCTCAGCACTTACCAAAAAATACAGAACTTTCTAATGGAAGCGCCATTGGTACTCAAACCTTTAGGACCCAAGTGAGCTTTACTACAATAAAACAATATGGTTCTTCCTCGTCTGGCCAGAAGCTGATAACTTCTTTCCCTCATTTTGAACCTGGCATACAAGGTAAAATGTGGCTCGAAGGATTTTTTTTTTCCACGAGTACGTAGCAGACGTGAGTACAAGAGGACAGAAAGCAGACAGATATCAGTCAAGGGAAGTATCTGCTTCACAGACTTCATCTTTTCACCTCAGAAATTATATTTATACGTGCACTTTCAATTCTATCACATAAAAAAGTCTTTACAAGCAAAAGCATATGTCAACATTCCACAGACTGCTGTAACGATTTCCATCATCATTAGCAGAGTATCTTCTCTTGTACCTTTTGTTTGGCTCATTTTGGAAGTCAAAGAACTGACTAATTTGGGGCAGTGGGGCTAGATTCTTTTTTGGAATTTTAATACACATTCATAGTTTTCTTAGTTCACCTAAGAGACTTGACGATAATATTTGTATTAGCTGGGGGTGTAGCAGGCAGGATAAAATCAGCAATTTTCCTCTTACCTTCTAGGGCAAACTTGATCAACACTTCTTCTGATGTAAATAGGTTGGCCTTAAAATGTCCTCTTTGTACCTGACAGGTTCCTGTTCAAAGAGGAAACTCTTGTTTATTTGGCTTTTTAAAAAGGTCTTTTCCTCCCCACCCAATTTATCTGACTTTAATCTCAAAATTTTTAATCAAAATTCTCTTCCACTTGAATATATTCAAATAGATTGTATTTTCTTCTCTCTCTCTCTCTGTCTTTTAACAATTTCATGTTTTCACTAGGACTGAAGTTTTTCTTCCTCTGAGTATAAACTGAGTATCTCCAAAGATAATTAAGAAAATTACACCTAAAAAAGGCACCATCCATGACTTTTTACCTTCCTGGATCCAATAATTTTATTTGAGGCCTCCAGCTTATTTCCTTTACATGTGTTTCTTTTAAAGAAAGTCATTTTTGAGCTAACGGAGGAGTGTAAACATCATACTTCTGCAAATTTGGTAATAGTAAAGTACTGTGTTATCGATATAATTAGCCAGATTGCATTAAATTCATTTTTTTAAAGCTTACTGGTGGAGTTTACATGAAACAAATGTTAATGGTGTCCCATTGTGCATACAGAGAATAAAATATTAGTCTTCCTTTTCCCACCGCCTGCCTGGTTATTAGACTGGGCCTCAGACCCAGTCTCAGGTTTCTTAATGCTGGTCAGGTGCCCTGCGATATTCCTCACTCTCTTCTCCATATTGAGTCCCTCTCAAGAGTGCTAGTTCATTGGTTGATGTGCTGGGTTCCCACCTACTTTTCACCAAGTTCTTGAGAGACATAGCCTCTTCTTGTGTCCCTGGTTCTCTGATAGGGTTTTATCACACATGGATAAAATTCTTAAGGATACCTACTAGGTCACTTGTCTTCCAAATATTGACTGGTGTCCAGATGTTGTTCAGTCCTAGCAACTGCCACAGGTTAAACATCATTTCTAGAATTAGCATAGAGAATATTGTATTCTTCCTATACTATGCTTAATATACATGCTGCCGTCCTTCCAGAATTGTCTGTGATAGCTGAGCCAGTTTCCCAGTTTCTCTTCTTGCCCTGGTGAGAATTTTGGCCTCCACTTTCCTCTTTATGTCGGCAGGGTATAGCATTCCAGATGTGCCATGCCATAGAATAAAGGTCATCTTCCCAGCTCTACCCAGGGATGTCCCGGGTTTGGTCTTCCTCCTGCAGCCATTCTTCACAGATCCTTTGGTTGGCTTCTCTTCCTCTTGTCACCCAGTATGTTAGTGGTTTTCAGGCTTCTGTCTTTGGCCTCTTTTCTTTTCATTCCCCTTTGGTGATTGTATCTACTCCCTTGATTTTAATGACACATCTTAAATGCCAAGTCTTCATCTTGAGCCTGGATCTCTCTCATGTGCTTCAGGGGTGTTTATCTAATTGGTTACAAGACCTCTCTGCCCCAATCTTCATCACACCAATGCCGTTCCCTAAATTCAGTGCAATATTACCTTTCTTGTACGTGCCGATTCCTCCGCTACAGATGCTTCCCTTCATTGTTTCAAAACATGATTCAAAGGCCGTCTTTTTTGTGAAAACTTTCCTGAAGCTAATCATTACACCCTTTATGTTCAGGGTGGTGAAGAATGACTGGTGTCGTGGAGGAAAAGTTTTAGCCGGTCACGGGATGGGCAGAAATTCTTACCGAACAAACAGACATTGAGTGTGGACAACCTTGTGAAGCTATTGTATATGCTGAGACAAAGATAGTTTTGCTCATACTTCACTATTGCTTTTGGTAATAATAATTACAGCCTCCTGATAAAGTAAGTAATTTATAAGAATTTATTGAATTGAGTTATAGGAAACTGAAAAGCTAGGAAACCAATCAAATGCTAATATTTTTTTAAAGCAATTAATTTTTATACTGTAACTTATTGGAATTATAAAGGTTTCTGCTACGGTTTTTGAAAGCATGCATATTAGAAGGAAGAACAAAAAATTATTTTAAATATACACTATAAAAACTGAGCTGGCAAAACAGCGATATGTTAAAAAAAATTCAGACAACATTTTTTAAAGTGTAAAAAGATCCAACCATGCTCTTTGTAATATTTAGGACAGCAGCAGAATTGATCTGGCCAGCCGGCCCTATTTTAACAAAATTATATTTCATATTCAGCTCTTGTAGCAATGAACATTGTTTTCTCAGCTGGTGAGACACAACATATCATTTTACTACCAACAGAAACCTAGAATTCAAAAAAAATCATGACCAAAAGTAATGGCACAATGACATGACAGAGAGACAAGGGTCTAGGTTTGGTATCTTCTTTGGAAATGACAGCAAATGGCAGCACAGCACATAATCATAATGCAGTTGTTTCTGATTTCATAGTAATGATTAAGGTCAATAAATAAATGTACTGATAACAAACATGCATGAAATAACAGCCTAGCTGGCAGTGTGGTATGGTAGAACAAGCCAGACACTAAGAATTAGGAATCCCAGAAGCCAAAATTAACTTTGCTATCAAACAGATTCTTGGGCAAGTCACTTAACTTGCTTAGCCCTCAGTTTTCCATCTGTAAAAATGTCTGCTCTGGAACTTTAGGTCATTTCTAGTTCTGAAACTCTTTTATTTTAAGACACATCGAAGTGGAGCCATGGCGCAAAGCTTCGGGAAAGTGGAAGGCCAACTGAAGGTGACTTTGTAAATTCATGTCTGTCTTCTCTTGCATTTTCTACAGAGATTCAGAATACAAGGGCATCAGAGACTAAGATGGAGGTGAAAGGGGAGGGGACTTACATGTTCTTTAAAGTATTTGGAGCTGCAAGGCTGAATCACATTTGATTGGGCACATTGTGTGGAAAGGTATTATAAGTGCCACAATAAGGAACAGATGAGTAAGCTCCAGTCACTCTGCCATTCTTCCTTCTTCCCCATGAGGGACACACTCTTTATGATCTTAGGCCTGAGCCTAGGCACAAGCTACCTTTCTATAAAACCATGCAGACTAGCGATTCAGCTACTGTGACTCAACTTCAGACCCTCGCTTGCAGACTCTCTTGATGCTGGGATTTGGGACTCTGAAAACGACATTTTTTCCTTTGCCTGTAGTTTCCCTAGAGTTCCACGCATAGGGAGCACTAAACAGAGAATGGAAGGCTGGAAGAGGAGTACAGGGATTTCTTTCTTTTTTTTTTTTTTAAGATTTTATTTATTTATTTGACAGCGGGAGACACAGCGAGAGAGGGAACACAAGCAGGGGGAGCGGGAGAGGGAGAAGCAGGCTTCCCGCAGAGCAGGGAGCCCGATGCGGGGCTCGATCCCAGGACCCTGGGACCATGACCTGAGCCGAAGGCAGATGCCCAACGACTGAGCCACCCAGGCGCCCGTACAGGGATTTCTTTTTCCCTGTTTTCTTGTGATTCCCATCCGTATTCCCTCAGCAATATACTTTATTCCAGAAGCAGCAGTTGGTTCAACCTCTAGGTACTTTTGATAATCTCACAGCTGATCCTATATTACTGCCTCCGCGGTACTCCCAGCAGCCTGGCACATCCCCTCCTCAGAAGCTGGAGCTCCAGTTCTTCAGAGCTCCTGGCTCTGGCACATCTGGCCTTCTCCCTCTGTTCCCTCGGCCCAGGAGGTGAGCTGTCCTCGTCTTTCCTCAGTGTTTCATTCTGCACCTTTATTCCCTCAACACTTGTGTAGCCACCTCCCTGTATTAAACTCTTGAAGTACCTACTGTGGTTTCAGTTTACAAGATTTGGCTCTTGCCGACATACCACATGTGATTTATCTTCACTTCTCAGCTGTTTTTCACCTCAAACAGCACTTTCAATAGAGAAGAACGAATGGGTATCCCTACAACTAGTTCCAGAAGATTCCTAAAGGATGATGATCAGACTCCCTTTCATTTACACCCATGCCATCCATTATTCAAACTTATTAACATTCATGACTGACAGATTCAGATTTCTTCAAACATCGTCTTGCGAAACCTACTACAGTCACCATAGTTAAGCAGGGCACAAGAAAGGACTAACTCATTTCATTCTCTTTATAAAAAAATAAAACATCCATCAACAGGAACCATCAGAAAAGGATTATATTCTTCATTGAGTTATTTCATAATCAATAATATTCTAACTTACCCAAGGCAGAAAAGCATCAATTGAGTTAAAATTACCATAATGGACAGTAAGGGAAAAAGTCACCCTGTTATTGTTAAGAAATCATTATTAAGCAAAATAAATAATGAAAGCAAACCAAGTCTTACCAAATCCTTTTAGAGAATAACTTTCCTTTGCCTGGACGGTATGTTATTAGCATCTGAAAGAAAACCAGGATTTTGCTCTAAGCAGCAGATTCAAAGTTAATGTGCAAAGGATACTGCCTCTTTGTAATTCATTCAATAATACAATACTTTATTGAATAAAGAGAGCCATTTAAACTTTACATATTGAGCAATTGTTCATCTGTAAAAATGTCAGAATGCCAAAAAATCAAAGGAGCAAGTTACAAAGGATTTCCAATTTCTTAGATAAGATCTTAAAGCAATATATATCATTCATAAATATATATGTATACACAGGTGTGGGTGTGTGTGTGTGTGTGTGTGTGTGTGTGTGTGTCTGTATATTATTAGCAATGGCAAAGTCATGCTTTTCCCAATTCAATAGTGAAAGCTAAGTCTGGAAGTCACCTCAGTTTGCATTTTCAGGAATTCAGTATGACTGTTTAAAAGCAGATTAAGGTCAAGTAGCAGCCATGATATTTTATTTCAAACCATTGTCTAAGATAAGAAACAGCATTAGGAGGGAAAAAAAATCTTATTATTTCGAACCATGTTGATAATTTAAGTTAATGAAAGTAAGAGTGAACATCTGTGGCGCATTCAAGAGTTTGAATTAGGGGCACCAGAATGGCTCAATCGGTTAAGCATCTGCCTTCAGCTCAGGTCATGATCCCAGGACCCTGGAAACAAGCCACATGAGGCTCCCTGCTCAGCGGAGAATCTGCTTCTCCCCCAACCCCATGCGCATGCGCTCTCTCTCTCTCTCCCTCTCTCCCACATGCATGCTCTCTCTCTCTGAAATAAATAAATAAAATCTTTTTAAAAAGAGTTTGAATTAATAACGCGTATTTTATCTACTGCAAAGGATCCAGTGATTAAAAGAAATTGTAGACTATACATGAGATTTCTAGCCCTCAGTGAATCTAGGGCCCGGAGTGGCCCAGGGCCTTGAATTTTGAGCCTTTGGTAGTGCAAGCCTCCACTGCTGTATACCCTGCCTTTCCATGCCACTGGCCCATTGCACATGTGCTAGTGTCCGGTCTAGAATGGAAGGGTCCCCTCGCAACACTCAATTCTGAAATGTGACTGTGCTAAAGCCACCTCTTCCTCTCCTCTAAAGGCCTTGCGTGATTTTAACACCTCTCTGCTAACTGGAAAATCAGAAGTTGCTCCTCGCTCCTCCAAATTTTGTGGAAGGGAGACACTGCTGGGAAAACTGTGGAAATCTCCCACAGATTGTAACAAATCTACTTGGTGGGGGCTTTGGATATGACCACAAGTATGGTAAGTGTTAGGTTCCCACTTACAAGACCTAGACAGTGGGGTAATAGGTGTCAGTGGAGAGCAGGGAATGCAGGGTTGCCCTGGGTCTCCTAGGGCTGAATCAAGAGAATTACACAGGATGGACCTGGAAAAGCCATACCTTACCAGCTGCTGTTTCTGTGTCTTTGCCCTCATTCTGCAACCCCAGGGGACAGGGGACAGCTTTGTTGATGTACTTTTTCAGAGGGTTCCCCTTAAATCCTGAGGGGGCTTCAGAAGCTTAGCTATTAGGAAGCAGGGGGAATAATCCCTCTCTCTAAACACACTCTCAATAAAGGAGCCTTTAAAAAAATAAGACAATAATTATTACTAGAGTTTACAAGAAAAGAAAGTGAAAGTGAGACTAGGGGATTTACCAAGAAATTAGGGAAAGGGTGCTACCATTTTTTATTTGCTCATCTCACACCTAAACTACAGGAAAGGTCCTTCCCAGCCTCATTCCCAGGATCCCATCCTCTGATGTTATAGAACCAGGCTATCCTCCAGGACAGACCCAGTGCTCAGGTCCCGTGTCTGAGGATAAGACCCAGGGTGCCAAGTTCTCAGTGTGGAAGTGTAACTATTAGATGGAGAAAGTGGGGGACAGTTTCTCAATTGCTTCCGTAACCAGTAAAGCATTCAGAGATAGGCAAGCCAGCCACAACCTTAGAATGTCTACTCACACTAGGGATGCAAGATTTGTTGCTCCAAGAGTCAGCAACCTGACATTTACCTCTCTGACTTGATCGCTCTTTAGAGGTTTCCTTCTGAAGGTGGATTTTTACCAAGTCAGTAGCTTCGAGGTGGCTCTGAACTATTTCCCTGTTGCCAGTCTGGGATATCCTAGAGGCCATGGATTTAGAGGCTCTGTGATAAGTTCACAGCAGCTAGACTCAGGTAGAATAAGGCAAAGGATATGAAAAGGAAGGTCTTGGACCTCAGGTAGTCTATGGTAATAGCAAGAGCAATGAAAATATCTAATCTTATTACTCTTTATTAAGTTCTTATTCTTTTCAGGCATAGAGTCAAGTACTTTGTGTGCATTTATTGTATCATTTAATTTTCACAATCCTTTGGGAAGATTTTTTATCTCCATTTTGTAGATGAGGAAACGGTAGCACAGATTCTTCGAAGTCGTATAAATGGCAAGTTGCAAGGCTGGGAATTGACCCCAATTCCTTCAACCTGTGCCCTTTACCTATAATTCTACTTCAGTACTTGTCACCTCTGGGAGAGTGTCAAGACTAAATGGTGGGGGAAGGGAGTGCTGCTAACCAGAAAGTCGTGATCATAAATTGGGGCAGCCAAAAATTGTGACATTGGTAGTTGAACTAGTAGTAAGGTTGGTAATCATGGATTGAAATAAATGAAAGAGAGCCAAATACAAAATGCATGTGGTTGGGAAAATATACTAATTTGGCTAGGCTTGGTCTTGAGAGAGGCACTAGCTCCTAGCTCCCTTCTATGCAAAGCCCAGCTCATGTACCCATGGTGGGCTCTTAGAAGCTGCCACACTAAACTAGATATTATGAAGCAATCTTCCCAATTACTCAAAATTACCAACAAAACTGCCACTTCTGGAAAGACCCAAACCAGAAAGCAATATTTCTATGTCTTTCACAAGTTGATTTGCAAATAATTGTCCTGAGATACCTTTAGGAAGGAGAGCCTAATTTGTTCCCATTTGTATTTTGTATATATGCAGGTTGTTAAAATATGTGCAGCACTTTCTGCTCTAGCATTTTGACTTATACGTCCAAGGGAAAATTAAGCTACATTACCTCCCCTGTTGTATGGGGTGTTCTGTTCTTACCATTAATGGTAGCAACTTTCTGCTTAGAGGAAATCTTGTGATTTACACATCATTAAAGGATAAAGTCACTATTTTTTGTTTGTTTGTTTGAGATATTTAAATCTTATGGAAGTCTAACCACTTTTTAATATATTATTTATTTCAGCTTTATTTATCTGGACTTATTTCTCATTCTTCCTATGACTTCAGTTTTGAAATGAATCGCCATGTTTCTTATTTCAATCACCCATCTAAGTCAGTACATTTTGGGGGTGTATTCAGTAAGACCGCAACTACTAACACCTGGACTCTTGAGACATTAAAAATATCTATATCAGAAGCCATAGGTATTTCAAGATTAATTATATCCTTTTTTCTTTGCTGACCTCTTGACCTGAGGCCCTGGAGCTATGCATTGTTATGAAGAAGTTCAAGGGACAGCTACAAGTACCACCTTCAAGTGTGATTGACTCAGGGCATAAGGTAATATTTACTCCAGGTATTAATGGTCACAATCCACAGAAGTAAAGAACTGTTCCGTTTTATTTCTCCTTAGACATAACACACAAAAATGGCAAAACTAGCCACTTTCTAATAACAGCTTCCAGAGGTCACGGGGAGGTGAAGTTGTCACTGTGATGTGCATACAGTGGGGATAAGGCCACTCTCAAAGACACTTGTGATTTTTTCTTAGTACTATGATGGAAAAACTGCTAGCCACCTACATCCCAGTTGAAATCTTCTCCAAAAAAAAGCCAGAGCAAAACAAATTTCTCTGTGACTCTGAGTGAACACATGAAAATGATATTATACATTCCTGAACACCTGTTAGAAGTAACTTCTTTGGACCATGGTACATTGCTAAAAGTCTAATATACACAGTTAACTTGGGTATAACTGAGGCAATTACCTATTTGTGCTCTTCCTCTAGAATTGCTTACAAGAATATTGGGAAAAAATGAGTGAACAACCTCGTCCAAGAAGCTCTAGCCCTGGTCTTCTGAATACAGTTATGTGCAAGAAGCAACTTGGTGAACCCACCCTAGTAAGTAGGTTCCAGTGTAAGAAACTGGACATTGGACCACGATGAAATTTCCATTTGGACAAGTCTGGATCCAGTACTGCACAGCCAGCTTCATAGCATGGAAGAGCAACATGGCTTACTGCAAAACTTCTTTGTTTTATGCAGCTGTAAGAATGATACTCAAGTTGCCATTTGCCCTTGACACTTAAGCTGAAAGAGAAGGGGGCCGAAATAAATGAAGTCTATGGAGTAAGGTTCAGGCTTCTCTAACTCTGGAGTAGAAAGAAGGTCCAGAGGCTAATGCGATTAAGGTAATAAGCTAATCATTCCAGAATATGGATCCTGTGCTGGGAATGAAATTTGAAAGATGAGAAGAAAGATTTCTTCTGAACCATCAGTTGTCCAAGAGAAGATCCTGAGAATAGAGAATGGTAGAGTGCATAGGATGTAGAAATCCTCAGGCCAATTTCTGCAGAAGAGTTCCATACTGTCCTTCACCAGCTCTTCCCTACAAATGACATATCATTGCTCTCTTTCCTGTTTTTTAATCTAATCCTTTGGGAAAGGAGTTGGATCTCGTTCACAATTAAAAGTCATATAACAACCTAAGGAGTCCCTCTTTCTCTTGTTCATATACACATACAATCAAATATACAGCATTTGTATAGGAAAAGCTATAAGCCAAAGCAATAAAGCTCTTATGGTAGAAGCTACAGCAATAAAACCTTTATGGTAGAATCAGGTACTGAAAAGAAATAACAGAATTGTCATGTCTGTAGTGGTGAAGGTAAGGGAGAGAGAGGGGGACACTGAGATCCGATTATATTATACTTTATCTTTTGGAAAATAATTGTAGAAAGAGCTTATTTCAGTCTTGAATCTTCTTTCTTCACTAAGCACCTGTCTCTATGTCTACTTTTACTCCAGACCAATAAAGTCTGTGAGGACAAGGAAATGGACTTCTCATACTCTCTGTATCCCCAGTGATCAAAATAATGTAGGCCATAGTGGAATTCTTCTGAGTGAATGAGTAAATGACCAAATTAAATTTCTAATCACATACATAATTATCATCAGAAATAATAAGAAGGAAACTATTCTCAAACCCAATGGGTATTAAATGGTATCATCCTTCCATACTTTCTTTGTGTATTTATTGTGTCTTGTTTTTACTATAGTGCATCCAGTATTAGCTGCTGACCACTCACCAGCATGTAGCTTGACCACAGTGGTAGGAGAAAAGAGGGCAAAAGGTATTGGAGGGAACATCCATTGCAGATCAGAGATTAAACCAAAAGGTAAAGAGAGCTCACTTGCGTCATCCATATGTGAATCATCTCCAGCCTCCCTTCATCTGGCCAAATATTACAGTGCTTGTTCATCCAGCAGGAGGTGAAATTCTACAGAAGGACATTCCATCTAGACATCCAGTTTGGACTCACAGCAATGTTTGTACCACCGTGCTGAGCTGTCTGCATAAACATATTTCTAAAAAACAAAACCAGGGTTCAAAATGACATCAAATAAGAATGTCTGAGAGAAAAAAGAAAAATAATTTAGAAGCAATTAGGAAGCTAATGCTATTGACTCACATTTGAAGAACTTGTTTTGTCTGATCAAAATTGAATAAGGCACTGAAAATCAGGAACATAAGCCTGCTTGCTTCAGGAGTCCCAATTGCTTGCCCTCTTTATTTCAATTTCCACTTTCTCTTTGCAGAGACAAGCTACTGGAAACTTCCATTTTTATTCCCTATGGTTTGAAACACTTCAAAAACTGTGGGTTTTTGAACCTTCAGTGTAAAGTATTGACATTCACCACAACAGAATTCATTTTTTTTTTTTATGGCCTCATCACTGAGTAACACTGACATAAAATCATGTGTTGGATATTGCACTTCATCTATATCTGAGCTCATTATCATGTTGCTCTTGTGGAAAGGATTTTAGCATCTATTCTGATGCAAACAGTAGCTCTGTCTATGGAGGCAGATGTAACACAGCCCTAGAGATGAGCACTGGCCTGCACTCAGCAGTTGACTCTGGGCTGGGAGGCAGGCAGAGGAGGATTTGGCTTTCCCTCTGTGGAAGTAGAGGAGCTTTTCCTGGGGTGCTCCTGGAGCAGTTGCAGCTTCTCTCCAGACTTGGAGTCCACAGAGGAAAATATTGAGCTACCAGATACCTAGATTCTTGACTCAGCAAATCAATTCCACCCCCAGAGATCCGTGGTTGTGTTTGGTCAAAGAAGCTAAAATAGAACCAAGAATAGTCTCTCTGCACCTTTCTGTGCTTGGGGAAAATGAACTTCAACTATAAAGGACAACGAGATCTGTCGCACCCAGGAATAAGCCCAGAGACAACTGAACGATTGAAGTAACATCATCATTATCTTTCACGTGGAGCTTTATGGATTTAATATCAGTGTAGAAGCTTTATGATTATGCCATTTCCCTGCTTAAACCCATGGAATGGTGGCTCTATTGAACTACGTAAAATACGTAGAGAGGTCTCTGTTTTCCAAGATTACACGTACTCTTTCCAGCCATCGTGCACAGATTGGAGGAAGACCCCAGAATTGTCCAAGGGAGGAGGGCCCAGCATGTTGGAGTGACATGACCACAGCTGGTTCCAGAGATCCCTGGTCATAGCTTTAAATCTGACATGAGATAGAAGCCCAAAAAATATTAAAATAAAACTGTATAGACTATATAACTTGAAGTATATTGTTATTTTTTAATGAAATAGAAAATGATAGCACCATTATTAATAAGAATGAAGATGACGATGATGGCTGTTTTGGTACATCTTTATGATGTACTTGGACTGCACTATGCTCTTTACACAGGTTATCTCAATTAATGTAACCAACAAGCCTATGAAGTCATTTCTTTTATTATCCTTCCTCTTTTACACATGAAGGAACGGAGACCCAGAAAGGTTAAGTGATTTGTTCAAGGTCACTCCACTGATCAACAGTGGAGCTGTGTTTCTAACTTAGAGCTTGAAATGATCTTAGAGATAGTCAAACTCAGGGCTCAGCAAACTTTTTCTGTAAAGGACCAGATCACCAAAATTTCACGCTGTGTTGCAACTACTCAACCCCGCTGCTGCATCACTAAAGGAGCCATAGAACCTGCCTACATAAATGGGCTGTGTGGTAGTATGTACAGAACAGATGTGGTCTGCATTTGACCCACAGGCTGTTGTTTACTGACCCCTAATCCTGTCTGTGTCACTTATTTTGTATATGAGAAGATTAAAGCCCAGAAATGTGAGAGTGTTTCTACTGCTGTTCAGTATTAGAAATAAGATGAAACATATTCTGGGTCTCAGTCCCATAATCCTTTAATTACATGAAATTCAAGAGGTTTCACCAATTAGTACGGTAACAGATTTTAATATCTTACAGTAAAACAAAGGTAAAATTCCGCTGAAACTATGATAGTTGCTTATTGATAGTTATGTTCAGTAGAGGCCGATTTTGAACTGAGACTTTCCTACTTACCTGGTTTGCATTGATGTGTACACACAGCTCCAATACCAAGCAGAAAAATCCCAAACATATCTCATTAAGTCGAATCAAGAATTAGGGGAGGCCAGTACTCAAATTGTTACAGACAAGATGATGAAGCCCGCTGAATAGTCCCACCAACACGTATGCAAAAATTCAATTGTGAA
The DNA here is from genome assembly GCF_009762305.2 of Zalophus californianus. Lineage (NCBI taxonomy): Eukaryota > Metazoa > Chordata > Mammalia > Carnivora > Otariidae > Zalophus > Zalophus californianus. Next base: position 80,488,513 of record NC_045598.1, on the reverse strand, counting down.
GGAAGCCAGACATGGGCCCTTACTCCGTTCCTTACCCCTGTAGCTGCTGTCTAGATTTTTCTCCAAGGCTTTGTAAACCTGTTAATACAATTCCTAACTGAAAAAGGCATATTTCTCGCCCACTCTCTCTATTGTCAAAATTCATGGCCTCTGAAATTTCATTTGAAATGCAATTCATCACAAAATCTAGTAATGATTGTTTCAAATTCTGATTCCGTGGAACATTCTTCATAAAACTTAACTCAAAAATTTATTAAATAATAAAGCCGCCAAAAAATATTGTGCTATATCAAAGAGGCAACAAAGGTTTGATCTTTGATGAAATGAGAACTTCAGCAATAATAATAACTAATAAGAAGGACGTAAATGCTAACATTTATTATTTACTCTACATCAGACTCTGTGCTAAGGATTTTATATTGAGTCCTCAAAACCTCAAATGAGGACACAGGGATCAGAGAGGTGAAGTAACTTACCCAGAACTGGACGAATTGTAAGAGGCAGGACTGGAATCCAGGCAGCGGATCTGAGAGGCTGAGTGATTAACCCACTCCAGAGCCTACAGCCCGAGGTTCATGCCCTGTGCACCCCTCCTCTGCTAGCTGGGTAGCTCTGGGCTGGCCAAATTCTCTGAGACTCAGTCTCCTTTTCTGTGATGCAAGCATAATTATGGTACCTCCTATCTGGTGTGTGTGTGTATATCCATGCCAAGTGCTTAGCATCACACCAACTTAAATTTTGAAATTATCAATATGATGAAAAAAATTTAAATATATAAATAAACATTTCCCCAAACAAACCCATAGGGCCAAGCAGACCTGGATTTGAATTCTAGTTTCACAATTGACCAGCTATGTCATCTCAAATTAGAAAGTTAAACCTTCTGATCCTCAGTTCCTTCTTCTCTAAAATGGGCGTAAAAATAATGATTTCGCAAAGTTCACATAAAGATATGAAGAGGTGATAGCTTCAGGGTCTCCATCACAGGGCTAAGGAGGGTGCTGGGAAAATGTCAGTCATTCCCAGCCTTGTTCCAGCCCTGCCTGCTCCTTTCAGGCTGTGAAAATCCCACGGTGCCTGCAAAGCCCTGTTCCTCTGGACCTCAGTCACTGTCCTTGGAGGGACTGTGATGCAGTGAATGGGCTTCTCACCTCTCAGTGAACAGAGCCTTGTGGGGGAGAAACACAAGGAAGTTACAGTCATTACAGTAAAATTAATAGGACGAGAAAGCACCTAATCCAGATATGGAACCCAGGGCATATCTCAGAAATGCTCTAAGAATTCATAAGAATTCGCAAGGCAAGAGAAATTTTTTAAATGCCCTAGGCAGAAGGAAAGCCTAAGTAAAACTTCTGAGGTGTACCAACTAGAACTTTTGAGAAACTGAGATCAATTTTCAATATGGCAGGAGCATCAAATTCTAGACAGAGAGCCCAAGAGATGAGGCTGCAGAAGTAGAGCTGGAAAAATCACTGAATCCCAGGATGGATTTTAAATGGGGTGGGACAGGCTGATATCATCAGATTGACATTTTGGAAAAATTATTCCAGGTGTGCCTTCTTGGGTCCTCTTCCATCCTACAATAGTCTCTCCTCATTCAGAATAACTATGTCTCTGATCATTTATACCATTCACTGAATATGCAGTCACATATCGTTTATCATTTTAACTATAAATCTTCCTGTATAATTTTGTGTTTTACTTCTTTATCTCTTTCACAGTGCTCTGCAGACAGTAAGTGCTCAAAATTGTTGCCCTCTCTCGTCACTCCCTAAAGCCAGACTCTATCTTATATCTCTTTTATATCCCCTGCAGTATCTAGCAGAGTTGTACGTAGTTGAGTAATAAATCTTTTTAAACTTAACTGGGGGAAAAAAAACAGTGCTCTTGTTTCTTCATTCAAAGCTGCCCTCGACCCACATTGTTTCAGATAGTCTCAAATATATCTTCTAAAAGGGAAACCAACGTAAGTGAACAGAACACAGACACATGCCTCCCACAGAAGATACTTTCATTGCCAGCTATGATGAGCTTCATATTCAACTATTTGTCATCGCTATGACTTAAGAAACTCATATAACGTGGAGCCAACTAGTGCAGAAAGTCATGAAAAAAAGAGGAGAAGGTGTGCTAGCAGGAAGTAAGGATGCAAGTGGTCACGCTTTTGAACCCAAATGAAGACTGTGACAGATCATAGCCTGCCATCGGACACCTGGGTCACACCTGGGCAGACTCAGCCCTGCCCTGCGCAGAGCAGACACCTCTGACAGCTCAGTGAACAAAATGGCCCATTTTATCACCATTAGAAGAACACTTTCCAGGAAGGTGTGTGAAAGGGCTGGTCGTCTCCCAATGAAAGGTTAATTAAAACCTCGTCCAGAGATGGTGAAAGCAGTTGACATTTGGCCCCTTTTCTGAAACTGTATAGAAACAATGCTGAAGAAAGGAATTTTGTCGTGCGCGGGAGCAGAGAACTGCCCAATTCTGGTGCCCTCTTGACGTTTCCTAAAGCAGTTCAATGGGGGAAACATAACTGCTGCTTTTGTGAGTCAGCTCTTCAATGAGGTATATGATGCCTATTTTTCCCTAAATCGTGTAATAGGTAACTTGAATTCTCTTCAATGACTCATAACAATGCTAACGGTAAGTTACTCTGAACATAAGCAGAAGAGGTGGGAGTGTTAGCTCTAAGGTCTGAACACAAGCCACACCAGCTACAGATGGTGAGAATCTCAGACAGTGAGATAAGAAGGTTATTCCAGTTATTCTTTTATATTAAGAAAGGGAGAAAGTCATTAAACTGCCTCAAGCAAACATCATTGTGGGTATAAGGAAATGAATATTCTTTAAGAAAAGGTGGGGGTCACAAAATATTCTATGCAGATCTTTAACTATGGTTCTCCCTCTTAAAAAACACATTCCCTAGGAGCAATCAACCGTCAGTGAGAAACTCTGTGACCATAAATCAAAAACTGCCATTAAAATCATATTAGCCTCAAAATGATTGCACTGGAATGGTAAACCCTGCCGGGGGGTCTGTTGGGGTCAGCTTGGGCATCTTGGAGCCCAGGAGTGACTTCTGGGAGAACTAACCAGGTGAAGAATCTTTGTTGTGGATTTAGGGTAATCAGAATACAGCATTCCATCTTCAGTAACTCAGTAAATGAGTGGGAGAGAAAGCTTTGCCTGCTGTAGGGAAGGCTGTAGAACTTGAGTGCACTTTTGAGTGTGCACCTGCCACCCGGGCACTGTGCCATTGAATGCAAGTGGGCTGTAACAAATTTTAACGTAATGATAATGATACTGACAAGAGTGATCATAGTCATAGCATCAATCACCCATTGGTTATCTGTTAGATGTTAGGCCCTTGATTCTGCATATAGATGACCTTATATTTTCACAGGAACCCTCAGTTTAAAGGACATCACCTTCGTGGATAGCCACAGAGCCCAGGATCCATCAATTCCTCTTTCCAACAAATTTCTTTCTAAAAACATATGCTCTAAAAAGGGCAAGGGAATTTGACAGGACTGATGGAGACCTAAACAGCTTTATGCAACACCAAGATCTTGGTGACATCTCTTGGGCATCGGCTCATTCTATTTAGACACAGAGCCAGATGAACCTTCCATTTGCATATGAAAAGTCAACGTCATAAATTGTTTCCATTCCTCATATGCCAACAAATTAGACACCAGAGCTTTGTAATACCTCATCCACAGTTCAAGACAGAAGTAAGGTGAGAACTATCTGTCCCAGTGGGGTTTTGGCTATAACATAAATCTAGTTCGCTTCCCTTTGAAACTGTGAAGTCCAGGTATCACTAAACTTCTGAATGAGCTTAATCTATCAGATACTCTCTCATTTGAAGCTGTTCTACTCTAAATCCCACCAGCTTTTTTTTGCAAATCATATCTGGCCTTCACTATCAAGCTTCCTGCCATTTCCTTTGCTATGATCATTGAATTTCTTTTGTCCTGTCTGTGGTCCCTTGGCACACATTCTGTCTGCCCTGTCTGGTCCACAGCCACCGGCCACATGTGCTATTGGCACTTGAGACATGGCTAGTTTGAATTGGGATGTTCTGTAAGTGTAAGACAAACACTGAATTTTGAAGACTTAAAGTGAAAAATGAATGTATAATAGATCAACTATATATAAATATATTAATAATTTTGATTACCTGTTGAAATGATATTTTTATATATTTTGGATTAAATCAAGTATTAAAATCAATTTCACCTATCTCTTTTTACTTTTTTCATATGACCTCTAGAAGATTAAAAATTACATATGTGGCTCACATTTCTAGCTTAAATTATATTTCTATTGGATAGTGCTGATCTATATCTTTCCAACTCAAAGTGTGGTTCATAGGCCAGAATCATTTGACCTGGCAGCTCATTAAAAATGCAGAATCTCAGGCCTTCTCCATGACCAACTAGCGACATATACCACTAATTTCAATACCTTTAGCATCTGTAGCCATAGGTCATCTGGTTCATGTATACATGTTACTTCTCAACAAGATGCATTTTGGAGTAAAGACCACAATTTGCATTTCTTGTATAATTCTCATAATACCTATAACAGAAGGAACACTTAGAGACACTGAATAAATTACTTGACAATTAAAAATTTATTCAGATGGTTCCACAATTTTCCATATCAATTCTTACATGTATTAAATTTTGGTCTGTGTTCATAATATTTTACAAGATGGTGAATTAAATCTTCAAATACAAATAAATGGAAAATAGTATGCCTTAATCATGATGTTAAGCTCATTTATATACTTTGTATCTCTTTATCCCAAAACCAACTTTGGAGAACTGAAGGAATTTACTAAAACTTCATAATGTCATAATTGACTTTTCTATATGAGAAATCACATCAAGTTACATTAACAAGCATAAATTTATTATATTATTCCTTTCTTAGAGTTTCATCTGAGGCTAAATCTGCTCTCTTCTTATCAATATGAAAATCATTATAGGCATGTACATCAAAAGCTGGAGTAATTGTAAGCAGAACTGTAGATGCTCATGTGCTTTCTGTATATGATGAGAAAAGAAGTTGATAACAATGGTTTTTAAAAAGAGAGGGATGGAAGAGAGGAAGCTAGAGATGGGGATATATTCAGTACAATTTCCTACAAAGTTTATATGTACTATTGGACTATAAAGAGCTGTCCTAACCTCAGTGACAATCAAGTGAGGTAGAAGATATGAATGCTCTTTGAAAGTCTTAGAAACTACACCTCTATGGTGAAGAACTCCATCCCCAGTGAAGACCAATATTCAGCATGATGACTTTGAGACCTCGGCCACAATTAATTATCAAGTAAAGATTCTGTTGTAGACACTAAAGTCACTAAGGAAATAAGGTTAACTATGTTTGAAATGGTGGCGAGTCAGTAGGACTGACTGGAATACCCTTATTATTCCAGTTTAATTGATTGGAATACCCTTATTCCCTGAGCATTCTATTTATTTGAGGTTTTTCATCAAAAGGTCCCCCAAGTTGGGTTTCAGATCCTTCCAGAGATTAGGTAGTCTGTGATTTTATATTTAAAGACTTCATGTTAGTCTTGTTCTAAAAGTGAGCCCTTGCAGCTAACCTTTAAAGTAGTTTTGGTGTATGGTTATTATTGTTGTTCAATCTCAAGACAACTAAAATTTCCATTAGCCTATAATGTTTTACCATAACTTCTACATTTGTTACTGTAATTTCCCTATGATGTCAGGATAATGTAATGAACACACCCAAACTTGTTTGTTGAAGGGAGACCAAAATGGTTCAAGAATCTTTTACTACCTCACATTTCCACTGAAACCCTTAGGGCAAACATTTCGAGCCCTGCTTACAAAAGGAAACTTTCTTGAGCTACAGAAAGGCAAAGACCCTTCCCTCCCAGTATAATACTACTTCAATTCCCTCACCAATGCAAGAAAGAGAATGTGAAGAATGGGAAGAGGGAGAATTTGGTAATTCTTTTCATGGGGACTCATATATTCTTTTTGTGGGCTACTGGCATCATAGTGTTTCACTATAAATATTTCCAAGTGTATATAAGTTCTCTCAAGTCTTTGGTGACAAGAATACCATTTATACCCATATGTGCTTATACCTGGTAGAATAAGATGAGCAAAGAAGTTTATATACCCATTTAGTAAAGAGCTGAAAGTCAAAGAACTTCATCTCTAACTACCCAACTATACTCTAATCACAATGGAGCCCGCAAAAGTACAGAGACAAGAGGAAGTGCAGACCACCACCAGCTGGCTCTACCCATGTAAATGCTGAATGTGAGAGGTACTATCGGCCACCTTCTACCCAGGGGCACAAAGAAGACCAGACTGCAAAATCATCAGTGGGTCAAGTTTAGGGTATCTAGTCCCTCACGTCAGGCTATCCAATTTCCGCCTTACAACTGACCTCTACTTCACTTTCATATTCCCCGTTTAGAACTTCTCAAACAAAATAAAGAATAAGAATAGGAGGAAAGAGCTTTGGGGAAATTACCATCTCATGGAATTTGGAAAACAGAGTTAGGCATGTTCCAGTTAAAGGACAGATGAGAGATGGACTTGTGGAAGCTGGAGTAGGAAGACGGAAATCAGGCATAGGACAATCAGAACCCTGGATTGTAGAGGATGAAAAGGGGTGACGGAAGGGTATGGTTTATTCTAGTATTTTACTTTCTTCAAGGTTCTTGGCACATTAAAGCCAATAATTTGGGGGCATGTTATGCAGCTTATAAATACCAATTGCCATTGCGGTAGTAACAGAAGAGCTGTGGGAAGAGCTGTGGGCCAACATTATCTGTTTTAATGTTGACTGTAATTCTGGTCTTTGGTAATTATTGTTTCCTTCCCCCAACCCCCTAAACTGGCTTGTTTTTAGCAGCACTGTGCATAATTTATTGCCTTTGGCATATAAACTGGAAGAAAGCTAAAACTTTAAATACTGGCTGACCAAATGAAAGGCAATTTTATTACACAAAGAAATTAACAAAATAAATACTCACAATTTAAAAGGCTAGTCTTTCCTTTTGTTTGTGTTTTTAAACTACTTTCAACCACTAAGGAAACTCCTAGGTTTACAAGACCCATTACTCCACAATTTCTATTTCTTAGCTTGATAATAATAAGTAATCTACAAGCTTTAGTTTTCTACCCTACTAACACCTCCCAAATATATAAGCCTATAAAGTCACAGCCCAGCATGCAGATTGCTTTCCCTACTTTTGATCTATCAAAGCCAATTAAGTAGTTAAAGATCATTTGCACAGTCAAAATCTTAGCTACATAAACATCATTTCCATGGCCCATTTCAGCCGGAATGTGTAAGAAGAAAATATCGCAAGGATAAATATTCTCTTGCAGCTAGTATTATGGATACAAACAAAATAGCAGTGAAATAAATAATTTGGGTGATGACAGCTTTCTAAATGCATAGGTTGTACTGGCCTTTCTCCTTGGATACTATAAGGAAGGTCACTAGGTAGTCCAATTAGTAATCAGAAGTGATTCTCTGGCCATTCCTTTCATACTCTTGCTCTACTGGAATCTGTTGCCCTCCTTCCCCCGAGGGACACTGCTTCCCCTGCCACCCTCTCAAATGGTGTCAGTGGTTTTCTCACACAGTTCTTGCCCCACCAAGTCAAACACGGATAAACGATCTCTTTGTTCCTCCTTGATGCTCTCAGACCATTCTCCCTCCCTCTTAGGAAACCCTCCAGCTTTGAACCTCAGCAGACTGTCACCTACCCTTCATTATTGTTGTCATCCAGTGACAACTCCCCCAGCCCCACCACACACACCCACGTCATTTCCCCTCATTTCTTTTTCCGGGCTCATAGTCACTCACTCTTGTACTTACCTGCCTTTCTTTTGGTTGATTATGTAAATGATCCCCGTAACAACCTGACCTCTTAGTGCTTTGGGTTTCTCTCCTCCACTCACCTAGTACTCCCTGCTAACTCTCCCCTGGCCCTAGGGTCACACCATAGACCCTGTCATCCCCAACAATGAAAGTTTCCCATTAGCCCTGCTTCATGCTCCTCATTCTGCTGACCACTTCAAATTTTTCCAGTTCATTCCTTTTAGCATCCCAACCCCAATTTTTTGACTCCATCACAAACTCTAATGGTGATGATCTTCTAACCTTTCAATGACTTTCACCTCTTAATGTCTTCATTTCCCTTCTTATTGACTTCAAGCTCCCTCACCCACCACTCTGTTGTAAATTGCTTGTACTCCTTTGCTTCTCACTCCTCGCTTTGATATGCTCCCCTAACACAACTGCACCACCTGCTCCACCCCAGTACTCATGCCTTGGAATGTGGCTGGAGCAGAATATGCAGCCACCTTGAACGGGTCTCACTCCCAATTTACGAGTTTCAAGTGGCTACTTAATGTGGCTAGGCAATCATATTATTAGACATGATTATATTATATATCAGAATATGTAGGGGCACCTGGGTGGCTCAGCCATTAAGTGTCTGCCTTCGGCTCAGGTCATGATCCCAGGGTCCTGGGATCCAGCCCTGCATCGGGCTCCCTGCTCCATGGGAAGCCTGCTTCTCCCTCTGCCACTCTCCCTGCTTGTGTTCCCTCTCTTGCTGTGTGTGTGTCTCTCTCTCTGTCAAATAAATAAATAAAATCTTTTAAAAAAAAATAAAAAAAGAATACATATCTTATCACACCATAGAGTATATTTTAGAAGCATATGCCTCAATCATCTTATATAACCCTAGTGCATTCACTCATCCACTCTTCTAGATGACTATTTCATACCTCCTCTTTAATCTGGAAACCCCAATGTCTCCTTCACTATGCTCATTCTTGACTGTTGACTCCTGTTTTCTACTTTACTAAAAAATAAAAGCAGTGAGAACGGAAGCTCTGCAAATTCCCACCATCACATTTTCCCACCTACCAGAATCTGCCCTCCCACCCTGATGGACTCCCACATTCCTGACTTAAGCCAATACTTCCATTTGTGTGTTACATTCCATCCACTCTCACAACCCAAACACAATGCTGCCAAAATTCTTCCCATGATCTCCTACACCGTCCTATCTCCTTCTCAACAGGATTATTTCTGCCAGCATACAAATATGCCAGTTTTTTCCATATTAAAAAAAATACTTTCTTTACTCCCCTTTCCCTAATAGATCCTGCTCCATAAGCAAAATTCCTTGGAACAACTGTGTATACTTTTCTCTCATTTTTCCCCCATTCTTTGTTAAAGTCTTTCCGATCAGCCACCAAAATTGCTTTTGTAATGGTCACCAATTCCAACCACGTTCTTGCATCAAGTGGTTAATTCTGGTTCATATTTACTGGACCTGCTGAGCAACATTTAAAAGAGATGGCCACTCCGCCCTCCATACATTCTCTTCACTTGGCTTGCAGGAAATCAGGGTCTCTTTGGTTTTCCTCCTAACCCTCTAGTCATCACTTCTGTTTCCTTCCTCTCCTCCACGACCTCTTAAATATTGCACTGTCCCAAGGTGCAGTCTCTGGCCCTCTTTTATTATTATTATTATTTTTTTTGTATATTCACTCCCCTGGTGATTTCATCCAGCTTTAAGTTTCCCTGCCATCAGGTTTTGGAAGTATGTCTTCTAGCCCAAAGCTCTCTTGATTTCCAGACTTGTATATCCAACTAACAACACAACTTGGATGTGTTTAGGCATCTCAGATTCAATATATCCACAAACTCTAACCATCCTCCTCCCCCTAACCTGCTCCAAGCATAGTTTTTCTTAGTCCAGTTGCTGGCAACTCTGTCTTTCAGATCTCTTAGTCCTGAAACCTTGACTTTACTTTTTTCTTCCTACTCAATGTCAGGAAATGCTTTGCTCCTCCATCCATGTGCACCCTCAATGTGACCACTCCTCTTGACTTTCACTTCTTCCACTCTAGTCTGAATCACCATTATTTTTCACCCAGATTACCAAATAGTCTTGTAACAAGTCTTCCTTAAGAAGGCCATAAGGTCAATTGATTAGAGATCCTGATGTGGTTAAGACATGATTGGAAGTCAAGACGCTAAAGCCGAGATACTAAAAGGGAGGTATTAACTTACAGGACTTGAGTCTCAGCCTGGTGTATTGTCAGCTGGGCCTGCTGGCATCCTCTTTGAAGCTCATGTGGTGATTGGCAGAATTTATTTACTTTCAGCTGTAAAATGTGTCAGCTTGCCCCTTCAAGTCTAGTAGGAGGGGTCTCTATCCTCTAGACCTTCTTTTAAGGGCATACCTGGTTCTGTCAGGCCCACTCAGGATAATCTCCCTTTGATTAACTCAAAGTCAACTGATGAGGGACCTCATTTACATCTGCAAAATCCCTTCATCTTTGCCATATAACATAAACTCATCACAGGAGTGAAATCCCATCATGTTCCCAGGTCCTGCCCACACTCAGGGGAGGTGCATATATAAGAAGAGTACACCAGGGGGCAGGAATATTGAGGGCCATCTCAGAATTCTGCTTATCTCACTAAAAAACTCAGTAGGTTGGAATAATGAACTCTCAGTGTCCTGAGCATATAAGAGGGAAGAAAAACAATAGTGTAGTATAAGAAAATACATATTTGGTCTTTGTATGCATTCCTGGCACAAGAGCTTTGAAACCCCTTGGAAATTTCTGAAGTTGTTTTGCCAGTGAGGTGCTTTTTAGTGAGGACCCCAGATATCCTCTGGGGAGGGGAGGGGCTAGAGACTAGATTCACTTACCAATGGTCATTGATTTAATCAATCTTGTCTGAGTAATAAAACCTCCATAGAAGCTCTTGAACAATGAGTTTGGGGAGTTTCTGGGTTAGCAGACACATGGATGTGCTAAGAGAGGGGCATGCCCTGAGAAGGCATGGAAGCTCTGAGCTCCACCCCTCTATTCTTTGACCTATGCATCTCTTGCATTTGGCTAGTCCTGAGTTGTATCCTTTCTAATAACACAGTAATTGTAAGTATAGCACTTTCCTGAGTTCTATGAGTCATTCTAGTGAATTTTCAAACCTGAGAGAAGATTATGGGAACCCCCAAATTTGTTGTTGACCGCACAGAAGTATGGGTGCACAGAAGTACTGGGGACAGCTGGGACTTAGAGATGGCAACTGAAATGAGGGCAGTCTTGTGATACCAAGTCCCTTGACCTGTGGGGTCTGTGCTAACTTCAGTCAGGTGGTTAGTGTCAGAATTCAGTTGGGTTGCAGGATTTCCCATTGGTATCAGAATTGATGTTGGAAAATAACAGAAATAGATTCAGTTCTCCAATTAACTCTTAACAGCCACCTAATATAGAATTTGAGATTAATCCAGAAAGAGTAATAAAGACACTGATGCAAAGAGGTAACAAATTCAGCAACGTATATAAAGGTACACACAGAAAGTATCATCAAAATCTAAAATAATAATCACAAACAGAACCAGAACAAACACTGTGTATTCCCTTAGTCATAAAAGATAGTTTCTTCACAGATTTCCGGTGAGAAGGAACTCAAAGTTGAAACCAGAAATCTACTACATGCCCTTTGCATTTTGTTGTATGGATTCTGCCAGATTTAACTGGATAACAGCATGGCATGAAGGTTTGATTTCAGGATGTGAGTCCTGTTGACCTCAGTGTCATCTGGTAATTTTCATAGAGCCCTGAATTTGAGAATCCCCCCCACATTTGGGGAAGAAGGGTATCAAACAGAAGTGAATGAAGGACAGGAGTGGCTATTGTAGAAGTCAGCCCATTGTCACTGGGCCAAAGAGAAAGAGAAGGAGAGAGAGAGAGAGAGTTCGAGGGAAGGCATGATCAACAGTGCCAAAATCTTGGGGAGACAAAAGAAGGTGACCACTGACTAATCATTACAAAGCCTTTTCAGGAGGCATCCTTTTATCAAGTCTCTTTTTCAAATGGAGATCTAAACATGAACACAATATTTCAGAAGCTGTGGGCTGGCTGCAGAGTGTGGGGAACCAGTGCTGCCTTCAGTGGCCAGGCCGACCATTTCTAATATTTAGTCTTGGAACCAGTTTCGCAGGTGCTCACCACCAGAAGCCCCTGGACTCTTCTCAAGAGATCACCAGGCCTTTTCCCAACAAAGGCAACACAGATTGAGCAAAAGGGATTCTGATTAGATGCCACTATTGAACGGCCTGGAGAGCAGGAGAGCTGAAATCCACAGTCAGTCAGAGGTACTGACTTTTAATATACTCTCTGGTTTCAGGTTCAGGTTTCCCAGGCTGGGGGAAGCTGCTGCAGCTACAGTCATCAAGTGGCTCCCCAGTGAGGGAACAAAAGAACAGGAGCGACACGTGTAGCACCTCATAACTACCGCATGACATAAAACTGATAGCTTTGACCTTCCTAGTCGGATTCTATAACCTCAGGTTCACTAGATTAGAAAACAGAAGTTAATAATTCCGGGGCTCAACTCTACTCTTCTGTGTCACTTTGAACAAGATACTTGACCTTTTGGCTACTCCTCTATAAAATGATAATAATAACATTTGGCTACCTACCTCTTAGTGATTTTGTTATTTCTGATTTTTTTTTCTTGCATTCCCATAATGTGCTGGTGAGTGCACAATACTGCTCTCCAGACTTTAAGTTCATAGGGGAGCTAATATGCACAGGGCACATACATCATAGTTTTAGTGTGGCTATTTACATCTACAGAGTTTATATTCCCACAGCCACCTCCTAACAACTCCACCTTGAGCATGTCAGCATGTAAATGGCACATGCACACACAGCAGTGGTTGCTCAAAGTTCGTTACACACCGCATTTTGTTTTCATTTCAGTTCTTCATATTGAATTCATTGCTCAAGGGAAAAACCTATGCCTAGGAAGTGATTTAAAGAGAAACTTCTGTCCCTCATGCGGCCTAAGTTAGCATTCTTGTCTTCATCGGCACAGGCTGCCATCACAAAATATTATAGACTGGGGGGCTTAAACCACAAAAGTTTATTTCTCACAGTTCTGGAGGCTAGAAGTTCAGGATCCAGCTGGTTCCATTTCTGGTGAGAACTTTTTTCCTGCCTTGTTGACAACTGCCTCTTGTTATGTTTCCATGTAGCCTTTTGAAGTGTGTACTCCTGGGGAAAGAGTGAGAGCAAGCTCTCTGGTGTCTCTCCTCCTCAGGACACTTATCCTATTGAATCAGGGCCTTATGCTTATGATCTTATTTCATCTTAATTACCTCATAAAAACTCTATCTCCAAATTCAGTGACATTGGATGAGTGAGCATTGGGCTTCAACATGCGAATTGTGGAAGAACGCGGTTCTGCCTGTGGCAGTTCTACAAGAAGCATGATTTATGGGAGGTTTTCAATGAAGGGAAGATCAAGAAAGATCTTGATGAAGTGGAAAGTGAGATGCTAGTTGAGGTGTGTTTAATACCATGACAAATTGGATTGACTAGACCAAAGGCTCTCAAACTTTTTGGAGAAGTAGACTCTTACCTTCAAATTAGATTTGACAAGGAAGCCCAGATGTTAAACAGGTGAAAATGGAGTAGTTCTCCCTCCAGCTGAGGTGAGAGGCTCTTCACTCCACTCCAGGACTTCAACCTCCTCCGAGACAGTCACAAGAGGGCCATCAGAGCACTTTATGGAAAACAGTCCTAAATATCTGTAATCATAAATCAAATTATCCAGCGCCAACCAAGGACTCCATCTCTTGTTAATTTCATCTGGGAAAATCCCTAAGTCTACCAGAAAGTGGACTGTTACTTAGCTCTTCACGTGCCTATCCCTTTCTCTCAAAGATGTGATTGCTTGCCAGAGCTTTTTTATCTTTAAAATCTTTTCCAAAGACTTATACCTGAAATACAGGAATATGAATTTTATGATGGATAATGAACATATAATAACATAGAATCACAGAATCTTAGAATAGGACAGGATCTTGGAGATGACCTGGTTAAATCCACTTGTTTTACAGATGAAAAGAAGGTCGAGAGAACCTCTCAGCCTATCAGTATCTGAATAGTGAAAAGAATTTACATCTCTGCATTCCCAGGCCAGCCATCTATTTGCTAAGGCCCATGTCTTCTCAGAATTCATTTCTTGCAACCCCCGGTGTTGATCACAAGGACTCATATTTGGAAAATTTTGTGAGCTAAATTTTACTGGAAGTCCAGAACCTCAACAAATTCAAAGTAAACCTGAGATGCTCATCCAGTGATTTTCATTAAATATCTGACATTTATCTTATAGAGGTGAGTTTATCTTACCACAATTCTTCATTGCAGTCATGGGAAAATAGCACTTACTGTGTGAAGGTAAATATTATGGCAAGATAAATATTAACTTTTGAAAGAAACCACTCGAGCTGGTTAAAAATCACAAATGGCATCAGTTGTCTAAGGTTTACGCTTTCACGTTGTCTCCAGGGACAGTAGAGTTGCTTGAACTAAATCAGATTTTCCCCTAGATTTAATACTGGGGTAAAGGTAGCAGATACTCTACTCAATACAAAGGAATGTCTTAGTCACTGCCAACAGTGTGCGGTAGAGAAGGGGTTCGTCCAGGGATAGTTGACCTCTCTCTACATGGCCACAATTCTCTTCGCGCTACACTTATCCCTTCCGTGCCTATAAGTATTGAATCTGAGACACACAAATCCCTCCTGACTTAATCCCTGGCTCAGCAGTGTTTAAGACATCCAGAGATTTTCAAACAGTTTTAGTGAGAAGATGACTGGGCAATGCCCTCAAATAATCTATACACACTGTTTGCCCCTCCTTGTCTCCTGGGGAAACAGTCCTACTAGAGTGGATAATTAATCTGCCCCTCCTCCCTCACCAGGCCCCGGAGGGAAAAAAAAGATGGAAGAAGGTCATGTTATACTCTATGCAGCAGCTGGAACATCCTGTTATAACTATTTGGAGAGCGCTCGGTAAGCCACTGCCTCACACGGTAAAGGGTGTCCCATCCCGCTCTTCTCCAAAAAAAAAGTGTATCTTGTCCTGTCTTCAAGTTACGATGTTTTCAAGGGCCCCATGGTATGACTTAAAGAATAGAGAAGCATCATGCAAATGCTTACACCCAGCTCCTGAAACAAAAGAAATTCTCCAATGATACATATCTCCTGGTGGGTTTTCTGCTTTCTGTGCAAGCATAGAGGTGACCTCCCACAATTTAGTGATGGGGGAGCCACAGGGAAAGAACCACGTTAAATGGAAGACACAAGGTGTCAGCTATGTGAACATACAGAAATTGGCTTAAAAACCCATTAAAGAATTTATTGATGAAAGGAGTGTTTTGTGTATGTGTGCATGCATGTGCACATGTGTGGTTTCATCTGTACCTGCTTAGGGAATAACTGGCTCATGCAAAACATTTCCAGTGGAACTGAGAAAACTAGGCAACCTGTTAAGGCCCTAACTGCTCTGAGTGTTCACTGGCAGGTGAAACGTAAAAATGATCAACAAAGGAGAAAAAAAGTTATATTGAGAATTAAGTATAGTCATATTATTAAATGAATATACAAAGTTTATCTAAACAATTTATGGAATTTTAGACCCACAAAAGATCACGAGATCTTATTCACTTATTCTGCTGATGATACCATAGATTAAAATAATTTGGGATCTCCTTTTTCAGAACTGTGTCTGGAGACAGGGATTCATTCTTTTTAACTCTCTACCGCGGTATGGTAATTCTGCCTCTGATGGCAGGTTTTCTTGTTTTGAAATGGTCAGTCAATGGTGCAGTCAATTCTTTTTTTTTTTAAAGATTTTATTTATTTATTTGAGAGAGAGAGAATGAGAGCCAGACAGCACGAGAGGGAAGAGGGTCAGAGGGAGAAGCAGACTCCCCACTGAGCAGGGAGTCCGATGTAGGACTCGATCCCAGGACTCCAGGATCATGACCTGAGCCGAAGGCAGTCGCTTAACCAACTGAGCCACCCAGGCGCCCAGTGCAGTCAATTCTTATAACCATATAATTAATAAGAAAAGATAATAGTGTTACTGACAAACAATGGTTAAGAAAACATAAATTATGAGTGGATCATTTAAACAACAGTGAAGCATTTTCTTAGAAATTATACACTGACTCCAAAGGAAATTCAAATAGAGGTTTCTGGAAAAGTTTGAACAACGGCAGATTTCCTGGAAATGGTCCATAGCTTCCAAAAGAGATAATTTTTGAAAGACAACATTCAGTTGTAGGAAAAATGTTTGCTATTTAAAAGTAAAAAGGACCATAGCTTTATGGTTTTACCTTATACAAGTTGCATAAAAGCAATGACAATTTCACAGACTTGTGGAAGAGATCTGTTCATAGAAAGACCTTGCGGCAATGATGTTGTAAAATCTATTGTTTACGTAGAGTATTGCAAAGAAATCCAACTACATAGAAGAAACGCAAAAAGAAGGCAAGTGCTTGTCCCTGAGGCAAAGCTGCTGGGAAATGGGAACAATATGAGACATGAGCCTCCTGAGATTAATGAGTCCAGGAGGGTTCACTTTTGCTACAAATTGCAAATCGGGTCTCCTGTGAGGTAGTTTCAGTTTTGGAATTTAGGGTTCCCCAAGGCTTCTATTTCAAAGAATGAACCATCTATGATGACAAATTGTTGAGGGTCCTACATCAAATCATATCTTTATGTGCATGGTTGGGTTTTAAATCACTCTTTCTCGAGGAGAAAAATAAAATGACAAATTTTAATTCAATGCCACAGGAAATATTTAAGTAGTAATACTAATAGAAATAAAGCAGGTACAAAAAGGGAAAAGAGAAGCACGCACTTGCTTTCTCATTCGGGGTGTAAGAAATACAGGATACTCTTGGGTACTGGGAACGCCGTTGAGGAAAGAGAGAGTTTTGTCACTTTAGGATTGTGAACATGTTCAGACGTTGACTTCGGTGTCGGAGCTTCTGGTCCAAAGATAAAACAAACTCTTGACTTTTGTGGAAGCACATCAAATTTAAACTTAAGGTGACAAAATGTTACACAAGCCATAAAATTGCTCTTAGCAATAAAATGGTGGCATTAGCTATAGCTTGCCTGGGTGCATGTTAACTTAGCATGTTCAAGCTGAAGGAAGCAGGGGCATGTTTGCCAGACAAGGGACAGTGAATTAGGCAGAGACTGACCCAGAATGTGTACAAAGTAACTTTTAAAACACACCCGAAGTTCCCCATTTAATTCAGTGAGTCAGCACATCTGAACGACTTTATAAACCTTCAACTTCACTGATTTCCAACCCTTTTTTCTTTAGATTCAGTTATGCAAACACTATTGTTTAATTATAGACGTGTTAAAGTATGGCTTATTGGTCTTTGTGTTAAAAAAATACTGGTCAATTGGATTTGCTTGAGATATTCTGGGAAACAGTGGCAAGGAGAAAGCAAAATGACAAAAGGGGCTTTTTATTTTTTTTTTTAAATCATCTCATCTCCCAAAGAAATCAGATTTCTCTTCTGAAATCTTCCCAGTAGGAACCATGGAAAAATGACAGGGGAGCTGCTGGTTGGTTTTTCTTGATGCTAAAACATATGTTGTTGTGTCATGTCCTAAACAGAAAACTGAAGCATCCCTTTCAAATTCTCAGCACCACTGACACTTCCAACAAGTGCTTTCGTACTGGTTTTGGTCTTATCTGTTTCTAACAGACAGCCTCATGCCTTGGAAATTTGACCTGAAATAAAAATTCAGCCCCAAGTATCTGCTGTCAATTGTGCAGAAAATAGGAGATGACAGCAAAGTCACTTCTGCATGCTGAATTAGAGCTCTTTCCAACATCTTCTAATGTCATTATTAGCACTCAAATACACTGTATCAAAATGTGTCTGGGTAGGGAGACGGACTGGGCAACATCGAGTTTCCCTCTTAGTCAATTTGATAAGCTGTTTTTAATACATACCTCTGCATCGGGAATTATTTAGGAAAGGCACCTAGCCTGTCACAGAGAGTTGTAGATGCAGGCGTTCAAAACGGACCAAGGGCAGTCAATCCAGTTACAATTAGCTACTTCCCGATTTAGGGCAGGGCAACTCTAAATCCAGCCTTATAGAATCTGTAACCCAAAGAAGTCAACTCAACTTGGAAATTCTCTGAACTCGATGGCTCAGAAGTGATAGTTGATTTTGATTCAAGATCTTTCATGATGGTTTCATCAAAGAGATAGCTGTCATTTCCCATGTGAATTTGTCCTATGTATATAGAATTATGCTGAACTAATGAGACTAATTTTATAATTAGCCAGTGTCCTTCTTCATTTATTATAGGCAAATTGCATACGTTGTGATAGGTGAATGAACTTTGAGTTTTCACCAAAATTTCCCTATCTCATCCCGAAAGCTCTCCTTGAAATATGTTGATAAAGTAAACATAATGAAATTATCCAACATATAATGTATTACATAGTTTCCATACAAGATAACAAGATTTGTTCTCATGACTTAGAGAGGAAACCTAGGATAAATGGATGGAAACCTGAAGTCAATGGAATTAAATGAAATACGAAATGGGATAGTCTCACATTCCCTCAGAGTCATGGGAAGGTATAATCGTTTATTTCAAGAAGGAACAAGTTTCCTGTTGTACAAATCTGTCAATTGTTTGGATGCTCAAGAATGGATTGAACATCAGCAGTAGCTCTGTTAATTGAATTCAAATGCCCCTTCTCCAAACCCTGGAGATCTATGATTCAATTATTCTTTGATTCAAAATAAATCAAGGTCATTTATATTCAAGCAAAGTACTTGTGCCATTTCCAAAATCCCAGAGAAAACATTCTAAAATTCTAGTTAATTAAGAACTATATGCCTTGCTAGGTGTCCGACACTTTCTTGAAATAATAAGACCATACCTGATCACTACTTCCAAAGTGTCTCTGATGTCCTCAGTTCTTGGCGTCTTGCCTTTTGTCCATTCTTCACTGTTTCATGCATGCCATTGGACCTGACACCTAGTACTTGTTCTTGATATTAACCTTAGCTTCCACTCTTGATTACAGCATGAGCTCACTCCTTGAACCATGTTTTCTTCTGGCTGCCTTGGGTAAATATACCAATGAATCCATTCTAGGGGTCAGGAATTGACCCCACTACTGTCCATACAGGGCTGTGCTTCTCCTAAGCCCATGAACTGGACATCGACATAACAACTATATATACTCTAGTTTATGCAAAATGCATTTTAGCAAAAATGTGTTTAATAGATATAAAATAATTTTAAAATAAAAGTGATGTTCAAATATTATATTCTATTTAGCCCTGACCTACACCATACAGAAAGTCTAAGGATTGTCAGCAACATCCTTTGTCTTCCTCCCTCTTTCTAGCTTCCTTTTACCCAAATATTCTACCTATACACACACACACACACACACACACACACACACACACACATTCACACACATGCAGGCAAGCATATGCCTACACAGACACAGGCACACACACATTATTTAGTAAGAATTCTCAGTTCCAAAGATTCGATTAGCCAGAGAATACAACAGCTCTCCACACAACAGGAGATTCTCAAAACAAGCCTCATGATTGATCTGTGCCCAGGCATATGTTAGGAGGGGTAGGAGTCGGCAGTTGAGTCAGATACTCATGAAATCATGAAGAAATTTATCAGTTACCCTCGGTCCAGTTATGCAGATAGATAACATTCTGGAGGCTAGATCTGGACAAACCTGCAGAAGGAATCTTCTGTGGCTTCTACTGGAGACAACAGAACTTCTCTGACAGAAGGTGCCTATTGCACAGGCTTGGGAAGAAAAAATACACTTGTTGAAAATTTATTACGTGTCATCAATGTCCTGGGCACACTTATATACTCTCCTTCACTTATTTCCACCTCACAGTGCTTTACAAGTTTGGTATAATCATCCCCACTGTTACAGACCAAGGAAAGCATAAAATCCTACAACTCTTCCCTATGGCTCCTCTGTTCACTTAGAATTCTCTCCTCCCCTCCCTTCTCCACCCATCACCCCAAACTGAAGGCTTTCAGGTTTTCTACTCCCCCCCATCACAAGAGAAGAGAGCAGTCCTGGGTCGCTTCAGCATACAACGTACAGGTTTTACCTGTAGACATGGGGAATGAAGTAATAGAATAAATGCAGCTAAGGGGAAAAGCTGGATTCGGAGGAAGAATCTATGGTCCCCAGATGGTGTCTGAAAAGCAGAATCTGAGATGAGCATTGAGAGCTGACATAGCAGACAGAGGTCGTGGACACAAAGAAAAAAGATTTGCGGGTCAGAATGATCAAAATGATCATCGGTCCAGCCAGATGCTGGAAATGGAGACATCACACTTGGCTTCCACAGCACAGTTGAGCTCCTAGACCCTGTCTGGTATAACTCTGAATGTGTGCAGGCATGATACAGATACCATGTGATCGCTCAGTAGTCACTTACTCTCCAAAGATTCCCAAAGCTCTCCCCAGTCCTGTGGCCCAGGCAATTAGCTACTGCATCCTTGGCGTCTTGGGGCAACGCTTTGTATCTATTTGTATCAACCCTTACCTCACTACCTTGTGATTGCACATACTGTCTACATGCAGAGCTCCTGTTTGCATGCACTATGTCTTAACCAACCTCATTCATGGTCCTGAAGATTACATATCAAATGCTCAATGAGCAGTTGTTGTATGACTGCATGTGTGAACGAAGGAACTTTAGAGTTACTCTGTACTTAAGTGTAGTGCGTCCTAATGCCTTCTTGATAACATTATACTTCTTCAATTCTTAGAGGCATATTTATGTTATACATCTTAACATTTTTGAAATTAGGATGTTTTTGACAAAGGGATATATACTTTCAGGTAACGGGTTCTCCAGCTCCCTCCCTTGCCACACACACAAACTGTTATTAAACAGTGGTATGCCTTCTGTATGTTAGAATCAAGGAAATAAAGAGTATATTTTTATGAGTGGAGGAAAGATTCTTAGAGGTACAAAGTTTTATTCCAAAGAACGACCTTACCTCTTTTAATGGTCCTTGGGCCTTGTGGCCATTGGGAGGATATAACCTGAGATCTTCCAAAGCTCTTGCCCTATCACCTTCCGACAGCAGTGCAACCGCACCAGAGAAGTTACAGCCAGTTGCTTTTGCACCCAGCCCTCAAGCGTGCTCTGGGGAGAATCCTCTCCTATGCATCTTGTGAGTAAGGAGTAAGAAACAATACAAAGCTGTCAGACAGCAGGCTATTCAACCACTGGCTGAAGGTCAATGGTACAAACACTAAATAGGAAACATGCAGATACCACTTCCGAATTCCCAGTCTTTTATCTGTGCTGTTATCATGACAAAAGCACTTTTCTTTCCTATATAATAGTATTGTTAGTATGTCTCATCTCCCTGTCCCAGCTTGTTTTCTTAAGGGCTGGGACCGTGCCTAATTCATTTTTACAGCATTATCAGATAATTATTAGAATAGCAGGTAATATTAGAGGGCTTATTACGTATGAAAATACTGCGCTATGACTTTGCATATTTTATTTCAATTAACTTAATGAATCTTTATATAACCTGTTTATTACCTCCATTTTTTATATGAAAAAAAACTGTGATTTAGGGAAGTTGAATATCTTGTTCCAAGTTGCAAAGCTAGTAAGTGACGGATTAGAGACACAAACTCAGGTCTGACTGATTCAACAGCCTCCCACTTTATTATAAGGAGTTTTAATTCAAGTTTATGTTGTAAAGGTATACCCTGAATATTCCTGTCTTAAAATATAAGGTGCTGTGCTATCATGTTTTGTAAGCATCTTTCAATATAGTTAATATAAGACTTAACTCACAAATATTATATGAAAGAATAATATATGTGGTATTATCTCTAGGAAGAAAAATTGAATTCCAAACCTCGAATGTCTTTACGCTAGTTACACGTTTTAGGGGTAGATGAGGCTGTAGAGAGCAGAGAGACCAATTCTTGTCACTTTTGCATATTAAACAAAACAAAACAAAACAAAACAAAAAAAACAACCAAACATGTCCTAGTCAAATAGCAGGTTAGTGGAAGAGACATCCAGGGATGTCATCTCCCTAACTTTATCTGAAAGGAAACTTGGTTTTCTCTCTGACATCTTGTTTTCCTAAAGAAGTTTCCATGTATAGAAACTTTTTGGTTCCATGCAAAAATATCTCAGCACTGATTTTGTAATGCTAAAAATAAACAGTGGTTCCAGATGACTATGTAGTCATCACAAACTATTAACGATTGCAAATCATTTAGAAAGTGTAAAATGCAAATAAAAGATGGGCTAATACAGTAAAGCACATCTTTCACAGTTCTAGGAGTGCTAGGAAGAAATGTAGAAAGTAATGGAAAAGTTTAAGTTGAGAGGATCTAATAAATTATCTTGGAAAATGCTTGACATATTTTAATTCTAACAACAATAATGATAGGGTAAGCTAGGAGCAAACTGTGTACTCTGCCATCATTCTAGGAGTGTGGCCATCATGTTGTGACCTTGCCAATATGGAGGTTTCAACATTTTTCTATTCCCTAACTACAATGGACACTCTGTCTCGATCACTCATCAGGGTAATCCCATCTGACATCTTTTTGGTTTGGGGCCCTGAAAGTTCAGATGACTGCTTCACTCGCCCCACAAAGAGGATACTATGCCCTTTCTTGGCTCTGGGATGCAATGCCTTCCTTGGTGGACCTTTCAATGACCTTTGCAGGTGTGTTTTCCAAAGCCCTTTGCTTCTTTCCTGAGCTGTATTGCTCTGGTTTTTGTTCTGGTTAATTTCTCTACCTGACACACTTTTTCAAGAAATGTTAGCCATTGGTAGTTAACCATATTTTATGCTCATTTAAAACCTACCCTGGCCATTAAGTCATCCAAACTTCCTCAGCTGGAATTAATTTCTCACTCTACACTATGCCTTTATACTTTCATTAGAGTACTTTATATTATTATTTTTGTTGATAGATGCTACTCCATAATGCCAGCGAATATTTTTTCGTTTTTCTTTTTTGACCCTCTGACTGTGCCCAAAAGTGGTGTGTGTGTGTGTGTGTGTGTGTGTGTGTGTGTGTATTTTAAGTAGATGCTCTTTATACGTCTGTTTTATTGAATAAAATGATCTTTGTGAAATTTTACATCCTAGGCAACCAAAAAAAGCTTTTTCAACACTCAGATTGTTTGAGTTTCACCTCTTGACTCTACCCTTTTAAGCAAGCCTCAGCCCAGAAGGATCTCTAAATTTATTATCATTTTATAGCAAGATCTCACCAGCTCAGATGGTCTACAATTGGAACCGAATATGGTATTTTCTAACTGTCTCTCTGCCAGGTCCCTTTATTGAGCAGATAAGACGTTTCTGCCCCAACAAATCTCCACTTGGTAACCCAGAGGCCACTGCACCTTCTGGAGACCGTTGCCTCCTCTGCTCTCATAGAGAGGGCTTATTTGATGTTTGGACCAAGATATTATGAAGACAAGGCTGAATTCTTTTATTCAACAAATATTTCTCAAGTGCCAGTAAGTTTTAGGCACTCAGAGGAACACAGAGAGATCATAGAGACCCTAGCTGCCTCCAAATATGTTGAGGAGGAAGTTGGACTTTGTAGTGAGGTGGACACAGTTCAAATCCTAGCTCCACTGCCTCCCATGTGTCCGTAGGTAGTACTAAAATGATAACCACATAGAGAGTGCACCAGCGCTGTAGGGACACGCATTCTTTGCCCCTGTTATACGGCCACCATCTGTGACTATTGTCAGCTATGTAAATATTTTAAGTGGCTCAAAGTAAGAAATTGTGTATTTTACAATGTTATATATCCTTGGAAAATAGCAAAGTCTCTGGCATGAAGTGAGTGCTTTAAAAAAAAAAAAGTTTGTTGACTAAATGGACCAATTGTCAAAATATGAGATAAGAACAGTAAATGCTGAGGAAATTCAAAGAAAGGTTGTTTGCCGTAAGCTGGAGGGAAGGAAGGCAGCGAGGCCCTCGTATAGGTAAATAGTGTGAATAGGATTGAGACTAGCGAGGGAAGACTGGATAACAAGCTTCTTGGGGTTAGAAATTGTGTCTTTCTGGCTCACTGTATGTCCTCAGCTTCTAGCATACCTTGTAAAAGTAGTAGTCATTTAATAAATACTGGTTGTATGAGTGAATGGCTTCTATGTGTAGGAAAGACTATGAATAACAATAAATCAGGATCGACCACAGTATGTAGTAAGAAAAGGTGAGATGAGAAGGCAGTCAGATGACCGGATGGGCAGGCAACGGGGAGAGATGGCCAGCAAGGAAAAAGTGAAGTAGATGTTGGGGATTCTTGAATGTCAAATAGAATATGGGGAATGTGGATCCGTCTGGGGGTGTGTGTGCAGGGGTGTTAAATGCAGACCTGGAAAAGGGCGGGAAACTAGGACATCAGGTCAGGCTCAGGAGGTGATGAGGCTTGGGCTGAGTAGTGGCGGAGAGAGTACTACACTTGATCTTAGCCAAAAGGCCAAGAAGCGATGTGGCAGAGAGAATAGAAAGGAATGACCAATAGGCTCAGTGGCTGATGGGATAGGAAGGCTGGCGGAAAGTCCAGCAAGACTTTAATGTGTGACCCTCTCACCCTGAGAGGGTGGTGGTGCCCTGGAAATGCAGGATATGAAAAGTTGTGTTGATGTGCGCGGAGGTATGATGTGTCCTTTTTTGCATGTTGCCTCTGAGCTGATACAGGAGCCTCTACAATATTTGTTGTCTTACTCACCCACTATTTTTCAAGTGTAAATATGTTTGGGGGTGTCATGGGGATACACCCTTAACATTCACAGGAAAAAAAATTATTTTTGATCACTGAAAATTAGTCTCTAAAGAGCAAAGGCAAAGAAAGAAAAAATAAAAATCTTATTTCCAACTTCATTATTCTAACTTTTCTGCCACAATTCTATGATCCCCACTTATAACCCCTTACTGCAAATATACGTCAAAATCCCAAATATTAAAAACAATCAGGAATGAAGTTTTCCCTACTATTGCTGGTTCCTCCTCTAGAATTGCCAGGTAGGCCCATAACATGACTACAATGTTGATATGATAAAATAAATGTCATTGTCCTGTAAAATGTAGACAAAGGGTCCAGTGAGAGTCAGGCAGTGCTTGTTCTAAAGGGGCAAGCTATCATGTAAACTCTCTGGCCTGCACCCTAGAAGTTTAGTCCTGCTTATCAAATAGAGCCAGCTCCCAACTAGTTTGGAAGGACCAGAGCTAATGCATTATATGTGTGCTGAGATCGCAGGAGTCCCCAGGGCGGGCAGGCAGGACTTAGAGTAGCTGAAGAGGGGGGCGGCAGCGGGGGGAGTGATGAAAAGGAAAAAAAAAAGTTTTTGTTAAGTGCCCATATCCATCAGGTACCTCTAAAGCTCTTAAACATCAAGACCTTCCTCAGATATCTTTAAATAAATTAACTATTTTTCACATAGTCTAACATCACCAGTATTTCAGGACCTACTGAAAAGGATGAGCCAAATGCCTTTTTTCCTCAGTAAAAACATAGTGATTGAAAAACTTCTCATTCAGACAGAAAAGATCAGGAAGAGAATACGACTCAGATATGAAATGCAGTTTAGTTAACATTTCCCTTATCCACATGTGTGTATTTAAGATAGCCTCTCTAATCTTATATAAATGATCTTTTAAGATTTAATTTCCTTTTTCTTGTTTAAATATGTATCAAACCCTACAATGGACTTACCATAAAAATAAATCAAGCTACATAATGTCAGAAAATAACACTTTATGCATATGAAGTTCTAGTGCCATGAAAATCGTAATATAAACCCTCAGTGTAATGCCTGTTTTATCAGCCCAGTGAGATTTAAAATCATGACCTTCTTTTACCTGAAGCACTCAGAATTATTTTGAATAAATACTGAGCCAGTGGGCTGGCATTGTTATCTGTCCTGACTCTGGGTAAACCACCAAAAATCTCTGAGCCCTAGTTTCTACATCAATATGAGATGGAGAAGTACACATTTGGGTGGCTCCTTGAGAGGGTGAAATGCAACAGTGTTAATAAATTTCTCGACACAAGGCCTGGAAGCATGATGGAAACACTCAAAAAGAGGAGCATTCACTAATTAATTTGAAAAGTCCTTTTCATCTATTAAAACCTGTTATACTTGAATAGAGGGGGCAGTCGAATTTTAATTTTAAAAAATTCCCCTCACATTTTAAAATTTAGCAAAACACATCAGTGTGAAAATTCCATCCTTCTTTGGCGTTCAGTGAATGAGAAACAAATTTGCCACCATGAAGTTGTCCATAAAACGACCTTTCAGTGATTACTAAAGCATCCACACATGTCACAACAAAGCATATTTCCACTGGGAAATAAACTGCCATCGGAGGTACTTGGACTTCGGCCTTCATAGGAACTGGGTTGTTTTGTTTTGTTTTGTTTGGATTTGTATAGACTTCTGTCTACAATAGTAGATGTGAGTTTGCTGCAAAAGAAGTCAAAATAGACCACGTTACAAGAACCCTAATGGGAAGCGTAAGTGTTGGTAACACTATGTGATCTATATCTCAGAAAACAAATTAACACCACACACTTTCAGGACATATAGACAGAGATCAATGAAAAGATGTTCTTGCAAATGGAATATTGAAAGGCAAGCAATTGTACACTTCTGCCTTCAGCATCTTTCCAGTGAAAAGCAAGTTTCAATAGACCAGAGGCTGCTTTTTCTTTCTTTTTTCCTCTTAACGTAGAGCTGGTTTGACTTGTAGGTACCACAAACCATCCTCTCTTGAAAAACTCACCCTTAGGAATTACACCTGTGAATACAGTGATTACAAATGGGAATTTGTCTACACTGTCCATTCCAAAATCGGAAGAGAACACTTACTTTCAATCTAAAAGACCCCCTTCCACTTCTCTTGTGTGCGTGTGTGCCGTGCGTGCATGCGCACGTGTGCTCACGTGCATCTCAAGTTCCCTACGTGAGGAAAACTGTTTCGACACCTGAGTGTATTTATATACTCATACATGTAGATACACCTACACACACATGCATCCCTACAGCACACACTGGGGGCTCGGGGGCGGCGGCTGCTCTTCCATCTGCCGACAAACGAGATGCGCTGTTGAGCTTAGGTGGATGGGGGTGGGGGAGCGAGCGCTGAGGGGAGGACACAGGCTTGTGCTTCACATACTTTTTTTTGAAGCACCATCATGCTACGAAGGGGGCTAATTTATGCCTCAAATCAGTTCATTATATGTATTTGTATCCTTTTCCTGTCATTTGAAGCAACATGATGAAATTTAGAAAATTCATAGAGATGTTATTTTTTCATCAGAACGCAGTGCTGCACCCCACGCCTGCTCTGTGGTTGGAAACAGGTCTCCTCACAGCAGTTTCTGGCGATGCTGCAGGTGCAGCAGCTGATAGTATTAGCGAATCTGGGAAGCGGCAAGAGTCAGGGGATGGATGGGTCCGGTGACGGGGATGGTCTCTCCCACACTGATATCAGGTCTGGCTTCTCGGGCTACTCTATTAGTAAAAATTTGTGTTCCTGTGAAATGAATTTTTTTAAACCACCATCCAATTAGCTGAAAAAGAAAAAAAAGAAAGAAAGAAAAACTCTATTGGATAAATTGATGTCGCGCTTTTCTAAAAATCCAATTGCCTTTTGACTGGTTTTCTGTTAATTGCTATTAGGTAATGGGAGGCTTCCAGCACATTTTTTTTCTCTCTTGTCAAACACAAAACAAAACTAGAGAATGAAAGCAGCCATTACAAGCAGCTTCAGGTTTTGTTTTTTGTTTTTAAGTCAATTATAACTGAAAGGTTTGTAGCTGCTATTATTTTGTTCGGGTCATTACCAACGTGATCAATTCTGTGGGTCCCCCAGATGTTTGCCCTGATCATCAGGATAAAAGTTCATTTGTGGTGCCTCTAAGTGATATGTCTTCAGAAGACAAAAAGTTTATGAATCAAATGAAACTCAATCTGTATTGTGCTCAGCATGAAAACTGACCCTTTTCTTATCACATTTCTCCTTGGACACATTGTCCTTGGGGCATTGTCCTGTTTTGTCTCGCTCTCCACATCAGCCAACATCAAAAGTATCTTTAATTACAGAAGATAATTATAGAAACTATTTATTTTCTGGTTCTAGACATCATTCACATTTTCTAACTTATGCGGCCTCTTATTTGAAAGTCCCCCGGTGACACTTTATTCTTTGAGTCAAGAGATGGTGCCTTTATATATTCCCTGACTACGGAAGAGTGACTCATCTTTCCATTTTACTGAGGCATGCACTTTTGACTCCATTGATATCAACCTAGACGGGGTCTGTAAATGTACTATTAGGGTTTTTTTTGTCCCCAGAAAAATAATAAGCATGAGCAGAGAAATTAGTTAATTGCTTCTATCCCCCAGCAGGATGTTAGACATGAGGCAATGGCGTTTCCAACTTCTGAGTTAAGTTCTGCACTTTCCAATGATGAGTTTGAAGTGATAATGGAAGATGAAAAGAGGATTTGTGATTACCGGGATAAAGTGCTAATCTTCACCACAGAACCTGCTGCAGCCATCCCTAACATTTACTCGGAAATGCTTTCAGCTTTTAAATCCACCCTCCAAAATTAGTAGGGGGTTAAAGCAGAACCCATTGGGAGGTTACATTTATTTAATATTCCGTTCCTTCTTGGATGAAATATTGCAGTCTATCCTCATAGGTATTTGTCAAACCATTAGAGTAATGGTTTATAGCTATTAAACGAAATTGCAGTTCTGTTTGTAAGTTCCATTTACACAGGATAAGCAAAGTGCCTTCATTTAGATTTAAAATACCTGAAATCTTAGCTGCAACATGTGAAGATTATGTAGACTGTTAACTAATTCATCACCGGGGTGTGGACACGGCCCGGATGAACCTGCTCGAGGTGCCCACACCCAGAGTCTCGCCGGCATAGACTGTGCCGTTCACTTCCTCCGGGTTGGGAGACCCGGCACGGGCTTGATTTTTTTTTTTTTTTTTTTTTTTTTTTTTTTTTTTTTTGGTAACAGCTTACATTCTTTTGTTTTTCAGAATCAAATGAAAAGGGTGCTTTTAATCATTGTTTCCAGCTCGAGAATATTTGATGTAGTTCCCTCTGATAATAAATGGAGAAAGTGCCTGGAGTTAAAACCAAGCTTACCTCAGAACCCTTCCACGGGCCTTTTCCCCCATGCCTTTCACTTTATAAGCAATTTGCACAGACACTGCTGAGTACAAAGGAGCTGCGATAAATGAAGTCTTTAGAACTTGACCCCTTTCGCTAGGTGATGAGTTTGATTGCTTTCAATAGCAGAGACACTCTTATATTCAAATGATTAATTACCAAAACTCACATTTTTGGTTGTAAGGGATCCTCCCCTTTCCTCCAGAGAGTAAGTTAATGCGATGCTAGCGGCTTCCTGGTTAACCGGGCCAGTTACCCACCGAGTCTCATCGCAGTGCCCCACTGCCGCTCGATACTCGACGCACACGTATGCACACATATATGCTAGTATCCTTAAACGGTCTCTGTCGCAAGGTGCATAAAGCGCCCAGCCCAGACCCTCCTGCCCAGATACGCCGGTGTGGGCATTCGATAAAGGTGCCCCTTCCGGGCGTATCTGTCCCACAGGTGCAGGTCCGCGGCTTAGCGACCGGAGCAGGGACTGGACTGCAGCTCTCTCTTCCCCACCCGTGACCCCTTCTTTCCTGCAGGGCCCAGTATGCGTGGTTGTTTGAGGCCGTTCTCACCTCTCCTAAATAACAACCAAAACAACTGTGGTGGCCATGAGAATATACTGTTCCGATCTCACCCTTCAGAAAACATAGTTGCTTGATAGCCTCAGGTACCACCCCTTTAGATCCACTATCACCTTTGTGCCAAGGCCACGCTCCCCCGGCCGCTTTCTTCAACAACTAAGCATGGCAGGGTACTAGTCTTGACCTCTTCCCCTATGAAGCAGCACCCCTCCAAAGAGTTAAGTGTGGTTTGAAGACTTGCCATTAGCCTGGCCCAAACTCCCTTGGAACTGTGCTGTAGTCTGAGATTCTCCTGCCCAGTCCTTCCTTCCCTGCCTTCCTCAGGGGTCAGATGAGCTCTCCCTGCCTTCGCTGGCTTCCTCCTCTGTATCCCTCACAGCTGTATCTCCCACTTAATCTCTCATTCATTTAATCCTATCTTGATATCTGCTTCTCAGAAGACCCAACGCAACAATTAAAACATGAGAGTCTCTCCATATACCAGACATCAATCTGCACGCTTTACTTTTGATTTCTCATATAACCCTCCGACGACAATGAAGGAGATGCCCTTCGCAATCTCTTCACTTTATAGAAGATGCAACGGAGGCTCACAGAGGGTGAACGGCTTTCCCACACCAAACGCGTTGCATGAGGCAGAGCTAGGATTTGATGATAGGTGTTTTCAACCCATTGTTCTGAATTACTCTACCAGCTTGTTATCTTTCTTAACTTTGATGGGACTGATAGAAACTAGACTCATTTTAAAGTTGGAGGCAATTTTTTTTCTCACACAGAAAAGCTGAATACTTTCTTTGTCAGGAGAAAATCACCTAAATGGCCCATTTAGTAACCCAAATGCAATGCAATTTATACTTCTTATTCTAGGAGGGAACTCTGTAATAATTAACTAGAATGCAGATGCTTTTAGACTGAGAAAGTAAGTGTTTTGTTTGGTAATACTTATTATTAGAAAATTAGCCAATTTGGGGATGGCCTGTCCCCAAAGTCTAGCAGGGGATTGTGTCTCTAACATTCACGGCTGCTGGGAAGGGCAAGAAGCTGCTCAGTTTCTATTTTCAGATACCTCACTGAGGCTGGCTTCCACTCAGTCTCTCTCTCTCTCTCTCTCTCTCTCTCTCTCTCTCACACACACACACACACACACACACACACACACACACACACACACACTAACTACAGAAGAAAATTGCATCAACTTCTGAATGAAGATCCTCATGGGTTCTGGAAAACTCTGAGACAGTTAGGGGACTTCTGGACCTCTTGGAGAGTGGCGGATCTGTGGCAAGCCTTCTTTCCTGGAGATAGAATTAGGACACCTGAGGTGCCTCCCAAGTGGCGCGGAGGATATCTCAGTTATAGTAAAGACTGCTGCCATCTATCGAAAGCTTATTCTGCATCAGGTACTGAATTCAGTGCTTTGCTCACATTAAATATACAGCAGAGCATTTAATCCTTTCAACCGTCCTTATAGGGTTAGTACTTTTATTGGCGACCCAGTGTCAACATTTATGGAACCGAGGCTTAAAAACTTTGAATAATTTACTCAAGGTCCTCCAACTAGAAGGAAGCAAATAATGGGACTTATCAAAACCAGGTCTTGCTGATGCCGGGCTCCCACTGAATCATTGGGAGATACTTCAGCTAGAATTCAGAGTTCCAGAGACTCCCCTCTGCTCAAGCAACATGTTTCAGAAATTCTGTACTCAAGGAGCCCATGGTATTTTAATAACCTCGTCCAAAATGAGAAAGGAGTCACATGCAGTAGTTTTCCCAAATGGTTTATACTGTGCCAAACAATATCCTGCAGTTTTTAAAAGTGTAAAAAAAAAAAAATTAGAAATACTGACATTATAATACAGGTTAATAAAATGAGGTTCTGTTGAGAATCTACGGCACTCAGACTTTAGTGTGTTAGGGGAACTACCTAATAGGCTTTTTAAACTACAGATTGCTGGGTCTCAGGCATGGCTTTTCTTATCCAGTCAATCACAGAATTTGCAGTCATGACAAGTTCCCAGGTAATGCTGATGCTGCCGGTCCAGGGAACTTACTTTAAAAACCACTGAAGGTCCCCTTTTCCTTCCCTCATACCTTGGGTTTAATGTTAGAAAAGGGACGAATTAGTTCAGGTTCCTGAACTAATGAGAAAGATAAAGCACCAGGTAATAGAACAAAAATTCAGAGCTGGGACAACAGGATGTGGTGGGAGGAGGACCCCAGATTATCATGCCCTCAACTCTGTCCAAGAAAATTCCACCCGAGAGAGATCAGATGGGTTTGCGGCAGAGTAACGCTAACCCTGGGGCAGGGCGGGGTTTGCGTCTGTAATAGTGCCGCTTTGAACAAGTAAGACATTGAGATAACAAGAAGGGTGCCCTCATAAAGCAACGTGTGGTCCTTTTATTCTCTTTGCCTCAAGGAAATTTCAGTCAGGTCCCAAAGATTCTCTGGACACTCTTGGCCATTAAGATGTCCTCTGGACGCGTGAATCTCCAGGATGTCTACTGATGAGTAAATTACCAAGTAGCATGTAATATTCCAAGCTCTGCCCTACATTTAGATTTCAAGCTTCTCCCCATTTCCCCAGCTTACATCTGTGTCAGGTTAGAAACCTATAGTGGAGAAAGGGATCACAAGTGACTTTGCTATTTCTCTGTCTAAAATTCTATTCTACTTGCCGCACTGGGTGGGTAGCCAGTGGCATCCTCAAGGGTAAAAGGGTCATGGAGGAAGGAGAAAAGATGCTGTGTAGGAAATCTCACTTTACCAGCACCAGTGTAATCTGTGTTGCTTTCCTCGGACCCTTGATTTAAAATCTAAGGGGCCTGGGTAGCTCAGCTGGTTGGGCGTCTGGCTCTTGGTTTCGGCTCACATCGTGATCTCAGGGTTGTGAGATGGAGCCCCACCGCCGGCTCCATGTTCAGTGGGGAGCCTGCTTGAGACTCTCCCCCTCCCCCTGATCATGCTCTCTCTCTCTCTCTCTCTCTCTCTCTCTCCCCTCCTCTAAAATAAATAAATAAATCTTAAAAAAAAAAAAAGGTCCTCTCTCCTGCAGGCTCGGGCGGCACATATGATGTGGGCAGCATCCCCCATTTGGCTTGCAGCCCATGGCTCCCCTCAGCTTCTGCACCCGAACAGAACGTGGCAGCCTGTGTTGGCTGAGGTTCCTTGAGTCCTTGCAGAAGCCCTCTCGGGCTTTGTTTTTAAATGACCCGAAACAGACATTTTTATTACAGATTGTTTATCTGGTCCCTGGGAAACAGAAACTCATGAACTGTTGTCAGGAGAAAGCGGTCCCTTCTCAAATGCAGCCCCCTGCTCTGCTGCCACAGGTCACTTCAGCTAGTCTCCAATCTATAGATTTTTTTTTTCAGGTTTGAATCAAATGTACCAGGCTCCCTGATTCCAAGAACCACTTATAAAGCTCTCTAAGTAATGTCTTTGAATTTTTTTTTCATCTGGACTTAGACAGAAAAAAAGGATATTTAAACGTAGTGTTACACAGCCATAGAAATCGAAGTCGTCTCATAGACTACTACAAAAGCCCTCCCTTTGCTAAACTGACAAAATTACCTTTAAGTCACGGCCAGTGAAGCTATCCTTGAAGTAGCTCACTAAGACGGCAGGTGTGGGAGGACATAGCAGTTTAGCAGATGGAATCTCTAAGACAAAGGGACAGTGATATTCTAGAGTTTACTCCTGAGGGATTAGTGCTTTCCTGAAATATCAAGTAAGTATAGAGAAAACAACAGATCCCTATTCTCCGGTACTTAAAGCAATTTTACTTTTCTTCAGTGGCTGGGGAGCAACCTTAATAAATAATATAGTTTCCTTGGGTTTTAAAGAATCAGGGATATGAGCTAGACAACAGGGAGAACAGATAGGTGTCTTCCTCACGGAAGCCAGCCAAACACCCAGTTTACCCCCCTCGCCCCGCCAAAACCTTGCAAAATTCCAGTGAAATCACAGAATAAGTGTGAAAATAAATCCAAAACAGCACTGGAAAGCTAAGAAATGAGTGGAGTGGAGCAAGTGAAGTTGTGAGAAAAACAGATAGTGAGGAATTCGTAGAAGACGTAAGAAATCAAGGAAGCGGGAACCGACAATAGAAGCGGCTTAGACAAAGAGAGGGTGTGAAGAGTCTGCCAGAGAACTGTGTGGATATTTCAAAGTGGAACTGGCAGAAGAGTGGCTACCTCGAAAGGGTACAAGAGTCCTGCCCCTAGCCCCACCGATTCTCAGAACATCAGAGCCTGTCCAGTTTTCTAAAGTAAGACCTCTGACACTGAGGACTGTCAGAGAACATTCATTCTGTGACTGGAAACCATTGTCTCCATTATGGCAATCACAAAGAATAAATAGGGTGCCCCTGCACCCAGAAAACAAATTCCCACCACACTCCACAGGAAAGCCCACCCAGGAGCATGGCAGCTCTTTTCCTAAACAAATTGTGGGTTAAGGAGGAAATCAAAACCAAAAATATCGATAATTTAGAAAGCAATGGCAATAATAGCACTACATGGTAACATCTATGGGATGCTGCTATACCTTATCCCAACATCAGTACATGAAATTTCTCCTGACCTTACGCTGGAGCCCAGTGTGTGTGTTTGTTTCTTTGACGTAGAACGGACTTACTCCCAGCTGCAGCCCTTCAGATGAGCCACCTTTACAGATCATGGCACTTCAAGATGCCTTCACCACCGTGGGGTTTGTTTTCACCCCTAGCACTAGAGATTTCCTTTCTTGTTACGGTGAGCAGAAAGGTACTTTTACAAACGCTCCTTTAATTTAGCTTGGACTGGGAACTTCCCACACAGCAGCTCATTCTGCCTCCTTGAAGAGAATCTCTGAATTTATTTCTACTCAAAAATGTGCCTAGATGAGATTTGATTATTTCCTTCTTTATGCCTTATTTATCACCGCAAGCTCTCTAACTCTACTAAGTTATCTGCTGTTTCCCAAAGCATGCTTTTATTTCTTTATTTTTTGTTATTTCTCTATTATTTTCATATGGGAAACATGTATTCACCTTTCACAATACTGTTGGAGCATCATCTTTCCTGTGAAGCCTCTCTGGGATCCCTCAGAAGAAGTTAGTCGCTCCCTCCCCTGTGCTTCCACGTCTTTGTTCATCACAAACGTATGGCAGCATTTTTGCTTTTGTATTCACTCATGTGCCTATGTTCTTTTTAGGCTATGGGCTCCTCTTTGAGACTGACAGACTCTAAATCAATATTTTGGTAATCCTAGCACCCAGGCTGGCATGGTACAAAAAGTAAGTAGCCACAAACTTGTGTAGAATGAATGAGTGACTCTCCAGGTAGAAGGGGTCAGTGGCTATGGAAAGGAAAGACATGCCCTGTCTACCTGACAGGAGTAGAAATTACTAGCAAGTAATAAAAATTGGTTGGAAAAAAACTCAGATGCCTAGGGTCAAATCCACAGTGTATTGGGAAGTCATTTCAATATTTTAGTCAAAGTAGAAGCTTGGTAATATGATTTCTTGTAGAAATACTTAAAATTAATTGGAAGAAAGAAAAGGCTAAACGTTAAAGGGGTCAGTGAAGAGTAAAAGATGAAATTCAGAGTCCTTAAGAAAGGTGGGTAGGACATCCCTCAGGATGGTTAATAAACTCCAATAATCTTTCCTACTTCTTCCCACAAGCTCCACAGGATACAATTACCTTTCTGCTGGTTTTACCTGGAATCTTTGAAATACCCAGTTTGCCCAGGGGTTGTCAGGTTTTGAAGTGTAGCAATGGCTAATAAAATAGTCCAAGAACACTTACTAAGTGTGAGTCTCCTCCTTGTTTTCAAGGTGTGTTTGCTTTCTACGTGATTTGTCCCAGACTGCTCTTGACTCACCATCGGAATGACATTTATTGGGAACTCCCAATAAATAGGGATGTTTCCCCCATCAACACAAATAATATTGCTTTACTTTTCTAGAAAGATAATTACCTACCTGCCGCTCAATTTGTAGCAATGAGTTCATTGTTCTTTACCTAAATTCTAGATGCTGACATTTGCAAAACACCTCTGGCTAACATAGTTATTAAAAAACTTGTAGGTGTTCAATAAATGTCTGTTGAATGAGTGATTCATTAATATGTTTTAATGGTGTTGGATTGTCTCAAATTTCAGTTTAAAGTATTCTGAATGACATACCCTATTTATTCTTTTTTTTTTAAACTTTTTTTTAAGATTTTATTTGCTTATGTATTTAATCGACAGAGAGAGACACAGCGAGAGAGGGAACACAAGCAGGGGGAGCAGCAGAGGAAGGAGAAGCAGGCCTCCCGCGGAGCGGGGAGCCCGATGCGGGACTCGATCCCAGGACCCCGGGACCATGACCTGAGCCGAAGGCAGACGCTTAACGACTGAGCCACCCAGGCGCCCCACCCTATTTATTCTTAATATAATTTATATACAATAAATACCCAATCTTGCTTCCAGCTATAATCAACCAGTTCAGTCAATGATTTTAAATTCTATTTTTTAAATACTCAAAAATCATTTATCTTACTCCACATTCAAGTGAATTAGCAAGATCAGAAGTATCAGATGCAGAGTCTCTGAGTGGCTAAAAATAGATTATAAAAACATATATTAAATGATTTTATGGGCAAAATAATTCAATAATCTTCATCATCACCAAAGATATAAATAATATGCCTTAACCTATAAAATACTACTACACTAAAAACTTGCATTTCTAGATACTTTGAAAACCAGAATTTATGAAATATGAGAATTTCTCATTCACTGGTTCACTAATTAGTGAAAAAATTATACTCACACCATAACCAATGGTAATAACCATAACCACAACCACACCAGATCACCAATTTCCAAAGAAAGAGAATAAAATACACTTATGCTTGGTTTAAAATAATTTGATTTGTGGATTCAGATTTTGCTTGAGGATATCGTGGTACCTCAAATCTGTCAACAAGAACTTTAGTTTTTGAAGAACTGTATTAAAGAAAAACCTTGTTGTCTTAGCTTTCAGGATGAATGATACTTTATCAACTATTTATTAGACCAAGTAAGACTTCCCAAATACAATCTGAGCAGCCAGTCTAAAATTTGAGAGCCAGAAGCACGCATATTTGGGAACTTAAAAGAAAATGAAGTGATTGGGGATTTTTTTTCACATAACAATCTAAAATGGCAGTGCATGTTCGCAAACAGAGTGATTTTAGAAGATGTACCCCATCTCCAACAACCTACACAATAAAGTGATTTAACATGTGCATTCGGCAGGCTTCCCAGGGTCACCATCTTGCTAAAGTCAACTCCACTTGAGTCTGGTATTTCTAATCTTATTTTCTTGGTATTTTTCTGCCTGGTTCTGTCTTTCTACTTCCCTGATTGGCTTTTATTTTCTTGACTCTTCTCCTACCAGGTGGTAAACAAATCCCTGCTGAGTGGTAAACAAACCTTGGGGCTAGGCAGGACCTCTGGGAGTTGCAGCTGCCACAGTTATAAAAAGAAGCCTAAACTCTTAAAGGGATGAAGAACCTTTAAAGGAAGTAGAGAGCAAAGCCTTGAAGTTTTTCTTCAAGGTTTTCACCGTTTGTACTAAAGGTGGCTGAAAAGAAGTCAATAAGAGAGAAAGATAGCTCCAGGCAATGGAACATGGAGAAGAGCCATTCAAAGCATGATCTTCAAAAATGTTTTCTTTGAAAGAAATAACAAAGCCCTAAGTCAAATATTATTTTACTGGCAACCACCACATTTTCTGCTATTGTAATAATACTTTTACATGTTTCTATGGCGCCTTGAAGTTTACAAAGCTCTTTCTCATATATTATCTCATTTGATGATCTCAACATGCCCCAAACGCCTTTGCAGTCTTCTCTCCATTTTCTCCTCTACCCAGCTCAGGGTCCCTACCAGACCCTACGTACTACTGGCTTTGAAATTTTTGCTATGCTACTTGTCTTCATACAGTTCAAATTTCCTCCTCAGGTTGGCATATCCAAATCCTATGCGACATCTAAGACCAAACTCAAAATATTGCTTCCCCTGAAAAGCTTTCCCTGGTGACCCATCTGCTGAAATCTTACCTTCCTTTGTACACTGTGACAATAATGTCCATGCACGTCACTCAGTAATAGCCATGTTCTTTGTCTCATTAGATCCATTCTATTATTGTAGTTGAAGTCCCCTATTATTTAATTTTTTTTCCCACTTGGTCTTGCCTCTTTAACATTTTATAAATGTCATGAAATCAGGTATGAGAACCTGAGCAATTAATTTTGAACAAACTGGGCCTGATGGGTTATGTTTAGTTGATTGTAGTTAGTCAGTCAAGATTTCTCCCCTAGTGCCTAAGGAACAGAAAATGGAGTGGACTCATGGACAGTTGGTCTCTACAGGGAGTAGGGATCAAAATGGAGAGTTTGTGCATTCCTCTGTCACATCTGGTGCTCTGCTTAATTATAAGTTTCTTAAAGGTAGAGACCTTGTCCTATTAATAGAATGCATTTCAATAAATTAAAACAGAAATAAGAGAACAAAGAAGGAAGGAGGTCAACCAGTAATTAAGAAACCAGAATGGTGGTGGAGAATGCCAACAGTAAATACTAGGAAGGTAGGACTAAGTGACCAAGGGTGAGAAATTTTGGAAACAAAAAATGTAGTCCTATGGCAGGACAACTCATGAATTCTTACATCAAATCTCCAAACAGATGGCTTCAGACCTAAGTGGGAAGAACTCCGAGATCTAAGAGCAAATTGAATGACAGAGGGTTAGGGTAGGAGGGACTGTAGGGCTTCCATCCAAGATTACTTGTGATAATCTTAAAGGTCATGGAACAGAATGGGCCAGGAATCAGGTTCTGTGTCTTCTTTTAATTGGAATTCACAGCAGAGAACTGCATACAGCAAGGGCTCAATAAATACACACTCAATTGGGATATTGAGACATACATGTTAGTTGTGTGTGTGTGTGTGCATGCATGTGCGTGTGTGCAAGCACGTGTACGTGTGTGTGTGTGTGTGTGTGTGTGTGTGTGTGTGTGTAGTGTCTTGTAGATTTTCTGTTTATTCTAAGATCGACATGTCAACTTCATCCAGTCAGGAAAATCTCTTGTCAATGTGAGGAGAGTTGAATTTGGAAGTAAACACTATTCAACACATCCTACCCTCCCTGTATCACAACTCTTGGGAGGCTATCATTGGTGGTTCCTCCTTCTCTTACTCACAAGTGAGGAGGAATTCACCACACAGTTCAACACTCATTTGTCTTTTTAATGACTGCTGGAGACCTCATCACACTCTGATGGTTGTTAAAATGTTGAGGCAAATATACTTGCATAAACTAAGTGGCAGGTACGTGTCAGCCGACCCATGAAGGATACTGATCCTGGCAATTAAGGCACTAAAAGCAGTGAATACATTTGCAAATTACCCCCAACAATTAGCAGTTTGGAACAACAGCATATATATGTGTATTTTTTTTCTCTCTCGAGGTTTCTATGGGACAGGAATCTGAGTGTGGCTCGGCTGAGGGGTCCTAGGTCCAGGTCTTCCAGGAGGTTATACTCATGTTATTGTCCAGGGTGGCAGTTACCAGAGGGTTTGCTGGAGCCGGAGGATCCGCTTCTAAGATGCCTCACTCTCATGGCTGGCACATTGGTGCTAGTTGCTGTAAGAGGCCTCACTAAGTTCGTAGTCACACCAACCTTTCCATCAAGATTCTGAGTGTCCTCAGGACATGGTAAGTGATCCAAGAGAACAAGGCAGAAGAGGTAATGTCTTACATGTTCTAGCCTCAGAAGACACACACTGCCACTTCTGCCACATCCTGTTCATCTCAAAGGCCAACTCTGATGCAGTACCAGGAGGGGAAGATCACTGGGGTCCATCTTGGAGGCTGGTTACCACAAATGTGATATAAACTGACAACCCAAACAACATCACCCTTTGGCATGGTACAATTTTCAGAAACACCGAACAAAAACTAGCACCACTTATATCCATAAATAACCAATATAGTACCATTATTATCTAAGATTCAGGAGTGAAGAACTTCAAACAAGTAAATTTTTTAAAAGATTTATTTATTTGAGAGAAAGCAAGTGAGCATGGGGGCAGTGTGGTGTGCAGAGGGAGAGGGAAAGGGAATCTTAAGCAGACTCTCTGCTGAGCACAGAGCCTGAGGCGGGGCTTGATCCCAGGACCCTGAGATCACCAGCTGAGAACTGAGCCCAAACCAAGAGTCAGACACTGAACTGACTTCACCACCCAGGCACCCCAAAACAAGTATTTTTTAAGTCATATACTTCCTTAAAAAATTGTTTGAGAACAAATGGAACTGGACAATGAGGTTTCACCATGAATTGTGGTGGGAAAATGCCAGCATTTTCATTTGCTGAATGAAATGAATGAATCCCATTCATTTCTGCATGGGAGCACCAAGACCTACAGAGACCATCACAAATGATGGTTAAAACCAACACCAGTCCATCACAAAGTAGAGCAAAACAGTATTCTGGGCTTCATGTGTCCTCATTGGAAGAAAAGCGAATCTTCCTCCTTTCCTTCCTTTCTAAAAATGGTAATTTGAGATTCTTTAAGATAAATCCATAACCATTCACAGAAAAAGATAACTCAAATTGACTAAACTTTCAACAAAATTCTCCTCCATTATATAAGCTATAATATTATAGCTGGGGTAGATTGAACCCAGAGTAAACCGGAATCTCAAGGGTTAAAAATATTTAGCATTCAATTGCTAGTTCACTTCTTGCCCTCTGATAACCAGGAACAAAATTGCTTTTCTGTTGCATAAAGTATCTTTCAAATTCAATTGCTTATCTCCTCATTCATTCAAGAAAGAGAGACCTCAGATTTACAGGAACCAGAGCCCATAATACAAATATAGTATATTCAACATACAGCAGACATCTTCTGAAAAATAACCAAAACACAGTCTATTGATTTTAACCTTCTATATCAAGGTATTCTCCAGTGGTCTCAACTGGATGCTGGCTATGAGAAATTCCAATTATTTGAATTTCTATATATAGGATAAGCATTTAGTTATCAACACACACCATAAAACATATTTTCATCTGTTATTAAAGCACTATTACTATGTGGAATTGAATGTATTTCTACTGTGAACTCAACTGGCAGTGAAGCGGGCCAGGCAGCATTTTTTGTAGGAGATTCTCTTTGCAGACCTGTTTTATGAGCACTGTCCTATAGCAACCTTTGGATTTGCTTTTGGATAAATAAAACCTCATGGGAAGATTTTTGATATTCCTTCCTCTTCCTTCAGTCCCTTTTCACCTCCTCTTAGATGCAATTATTCATCGCCTTGGTTTTAATGAACTGATTTGTTGTCGAAAATTGTTTTTTCTAGTAATCACCGTGCCCAGTGTCTGCAAGCTTGTACAGACGCTTCTAGCACAGGACGATCTCTTCCAGAATCCCGAGCTTACTTAATTTCAGCAAAATACCAAACAGTGGGCCTGAGATGTACATGACTTCTTATCGCACTGATTCCAATTTTGATTAAAACAAGTTTGCAGACTAGGAAATGGAGCCAAATTAAATGTATTTCCAGAATGGCATGGAAGTTGGTGATATCAGTGTTTGCTAGAATCTTCTAAAGAGCATCACTGCTCTTCATGGTTCAGAGACTAGCAGAATTGGAGCCGAATGGAGAGGAGAGATGAGGGAGAGAGCCAGAGGAGAGCCGGTTTCATCAGGAAGGTTTTAAAAAAATCTAATTCAGCATCCTCTTTATGCAAGAACTGAGCAGCTGGTTTCTGAGAAAGCGTGGTGGGTTTTCTGAGAAAGCGTGGTGGGTTTTCCCATGTGCTTCTATAGATGATTTACCCATTTCTGGATGCCTGCAGAAGAGCAAAGAAGAAGGGGAAGAAAAAATAAAAAGCTCTGGGCTTTATTAGGTTTTACTTTTGTTTTACTGTTTAAACTTTCTAATGCTTGTGATTCATTGCAGAATAGAAAAGGGTAAGTAGAAATGCAGATAATCAAGTTGAAAAAGAATAAAATAAAAGCCTTCCACAAGCCCAGAATAACCATTATTATTAATCTGGTGCATGTTCGTCTAGGAGTTTCCACTCATCTCTTATTTGTACGGATGAAATCATGCTACCTATTCAGTTCTATATTCTAGGTTGTTCCCTGTTAATTTACTATTACCTCCTCATTATATAACAGTTACAGGTGTCCCCCGCTGTCTGAAAGCAGAGCATTCCTGTGAAAACTTTTGTAAGCTGAAACGGTGAAAGCAAAAACAGTATATGGAAAAAAATTTTGAGAGTTTCCCAGACCCAAAAAATAACCTCTCTTAGGCTTTTCTAATACCTCAGGACTGTTAGCTCTGCTAACAGATGCAAAAAATAAATCCAGATAAAGCACAGATGCTCACAGACACAGTTCAAAGATACTGTGGCTTGATGCCCCGATGCTGAGTGTAGTTCAGGGAAGGAGGTTGGCGGGGCTGCTCTGCGGCTGGGGGTGCGCGCGGCCTCTGGGAGGGCTTGCTGCAGAACAAACGCCCAATGTCTTTTTTCTTTCTGCTTCTTTTTCTTCTTCTTCTTCTTCTTCTTTTTTTTTTTTTTTTGTAAGAGTAAAAAAATTCTCTTTGGATAGCTTTTGGTTAGCGGAAACAGATACCAATGTAGATCTTTGGTAAAAGTGAAATGGTGTAAGTGAACTTCTGAAAAATGGAGAATACCTGTATTTAATATTTTTAGCTATGAAATAATTCATCCTACAAATGTGCCATAATTTTTTGACCATTTTGGTTTCATTAAATACTTTATCTCTAAATATATTATCAAACATCTCAATAAACAACTTTACATTATACAGTTTGGTCCATACTTC
Organism: Zalophus californianus; assembly: GCF_009762305.2. NCBI lineage: Eukaryota > Metazoa > Chordata > Mammalia > Carnivora > Otariidae > Zalophus > Zalophus californianus. The sequence continues at coordinate 80,445,900 of NC_045598.1, read as the reverse complement.
TAATTGTATTCCCAGAAAGGATTTCTAGGTTAGGAATTTGTGACAGCAATTTATTTATGTAAAAACACTCTCCCTCATGATCATTCCCTCAACAAATAATTTAAAGGGAGAGAATATGAAACTTAATCAAGCCCAAAATAGCCTGTATCCAAAGTTTTGGTAAAATCCTAGCGTACTTGCTTTTATATTTTATCCCTTTCTTTTTTTCTTTTTTTTATTATTATTATGTTATGTTAATCACCATACATTACATCATTAGTTTTTGATGTAGTGTTCCATGATTCATTGTTTGCGCATAACGCCCAGTGCTCCATGCAGAACGTGCCCTCTTTAATACCCATCACCAGGCTAACCCCTCCTCCACCCCCGCCCCTCTAGAACATTTTCTTTTACACAAGTATATTTTATACACAGTGAAATACTCTGCTTTTAAGTGTTATCGTTTGATGAGTTTTGACAAATGAATATACCCGAACACCATACTCCTATCAATATATAAAATATTGACATCACCTTAGAAAGTTCCTAAGGGCCCCTTCTCAGTCAGTTTCTATGCCCAAGAGAAACTACTATTGTGATCTTTTCCACTATAGGTTCGTTTTGCATATTCTGGATGCTCATACACAATGTATTCTCATGCGTTTTGCTTCTTTCCTTCGGCATGTTTTTGAGACTCATTCATGCTACCGCATATGTTTGTATTTAGCTCCTTTTTACTGTTGAGTAGCATTGTATGAATAAACTAAAACTGGTCTATCCATTCTCCTGTTGGTAGAAACTTGGGTTTGACTTTTGTAAATAAAGCTGCTCTGAAATTCCAGTTAAGTCTTTTCTGACATACTATTTCCTTTTTCTTGGGTAAATACTTAGGAATATAATTTCTGTGTCATAGGGTAGGTTATGTTTAACTTTATAAGAAACTGCCAAACTCTATTCTAGGTCCTTGTACCACTTTATACTCCCTCTAGCAGTTTGTATGAGTTTCAGATTCTCTAGTTCCTCGCCAACATTTAGTGTTTATAGTCTTTTTAATTTTAGCCATTCTAGTGGGTGTGAAGTGGTAATTAATTCCGACCGTATTTACATTTCCCTTGTGACTAATAATGTCAAGCAGTTTTTCTGGTATTTATTGACCATATTTCCTTGTAAAATGTCTGAACTGTTCAAATCTTTTGCCAGTTGTTTTATTATTGAGTGGAAGGAATTTTTTGTGTATCTGTATTTGAGGACCTTATTAAAGATACTTATTTTATTAAATTAAGTGTTTAATATATAATACACATTTTAATGTGTAATATATATAATATTTTACTATAGTCTCTGGCTTGTCTAATATTTTTCTTGCTGATGTCTTTTTATGAGCAGAAGTTTTTCATTTTAATAAAGTATAACTTACTATTTTTAAAAATTATTATTCCTGTTTATCCTGCTTACAAAATCTTTGCCTACCATTATTCTTCTGTATTATCTTCTAGAAGCTTTGTAGTTTGGGATTTTACATTAAAGTCTAAGACTCATATTGGATTAATTTTTGTGTGTGTTATGAAATAGGACCAAAGTACGTGGTTATCCACCTGGAATCCAGGTGTTCCAGAAGCTGTTGTCATGACCACTTTTTTTTTTACTCGTCACTTTGGCATCTTTGTTGAAAATCTAATGACTTATAAATGTAGGTCTAGGGTGCCTGGGTGGCTCAGTTGGTTAAGCGACTGCCTTCGGCTCAGGTCATGATCCTGGAGTCCCGGGATCGAGTCCCGCATCGGGCTCCCTGCTCAGCGGGGAGTCTGCTTCTCCCTTGACCCTCTTCCCTCTCATGCTCTCTATCTCTCATTCTCTCTCTCTCTCTCTCTCTCAAATAAATAAATAAATAAAATCTTTAAAAAAAAATGTAGGTCTATTTCTGGAGTCTGTGTTCTGTTCCATTCACTAAATCAGGAACAATTCAAAGCAACAGCTATGGGACTCTGCAGTCTGCAGTGACCACTTCCCCTGCACCTCTCAAATCTCTGAGATATCACACCTGCCAAGGCATTCTCTGCCACTGGTGTCCCGTCACAGTTCATTACCACTTACACCAACTGCACCACAATAGCAAGTCAAGGGCAATCAGTAACCCCCTTCCTCTCTGTGATGGAGTCCTCATTGTCTGTTGGCCAGTGGCTGCTCCAGCTCAACATCCCATTTTAGAGTCTACATCCCAGGACCACTCCTGGCACCAAGTAGACCCTGAAAGAGCGATTTGCAAGCAGGAGGTTGACTGGAAAGTGCTCTTGGGAATGACAGCTAAGGGAAAGAAAGAAAAGCAGGAATGGATGGAATGAGAAGTTGAGTTGTAATGCAGTTGTAAGAGGCCCTAGTCATCCCAGCTGTATGGGTGGCTGGGAGGGTAAGAATCCCCTTCAGAGATGTATCAAATTGAGGAGAGCAACCTTGGGTGAAGCAGCTTTCTTCCACTGAGGTAACAACCCTACCCATATAAAAACACCAGCTTCCATTAGCTGCAGAATTAAAGAGAAGATACTTAAAAAATTAATTACTGATTTATCAACATAAGTGTAGATGTCTGCCATGGTCCTTCTGGCCCACGAACAGACAGGATAAATAAAAGGAGGAAAGATGGGTTAATTCACTGCCTGAGTGGGTTACCCATAAAAAAAGCACATTCTGAGAAAAAGACTTGAGTTCAGGCAGTTTTTTTGGGGATTGTAATCCATAGAAGTGCAAGTGAGGGAGGAGGGCAGCGAGACAGGAAAGGGAAAAAGAAAACCCGGTAAATGGTATGCCAGTGAACAGGTTACCATTTTTGGAAACTGGGGCTCAATTCTGCTGGAATCTAGTAAAATATTACTCAAAACGTCTCATAGAGGAACAGGAACACTCGAGAACTCCTTAGCCCAACTGCCGTCTCTCGTGGCTTAAAGATTGCCCCAGAGGCACTTCTTGGCTACCCTGCTAACCAAGCTGCCATGGCAGCAGAGAAAGCTCTCAGGCTGAGAAGTCGAGATATACAAGTGTCTGAGATAGAAAGCTTTCAGTGTGTATGCAACTCAGACATGGGCCTAGGGAATGTCAGCTGGGCCTCAACGGTGCCTACTTCAGTCCTCAATACATTCTTAATCTGCTCTGCAGGTCGTAGACACAGGCACAAGTGCTAAGGTATTTTGTAGAATGAAGAGACCCACTACCCATCAAGGGGCTCATGTTGCCCATTATCTAAGCAAGGATTCAGGGAGTTGATGAGTTCAGCTCTCTCATAGTGTTTGCTTGGACTCCTTTATTGGCAGGTGTTACTCTGTTATATCAAGGTGATATAAGCATAGTAACATATATTTACTGATGTACTTACTTGGGGGTGAGCATAGTTCACTAAATAACGTATAATAGTGGAGGTACTTCTACAATGTGACAATGTTCTAAACATGTTACATATATATCATCTCAATGAATCTTCAAACATTAAAGAATTAAATATAGTATGAATATTATTCCACATTATAGATCAGGAATTTGAGACAGAGAAATTGTGTTAGTCAGCTATTACTATGATAATGCTGCATAACAAACAACCCAAAATGTCCATGACTTACAAAAACAAACATTTAGTTTTCTTATCAGTAAGTTTATGGGTTGGCTAGGATGGCTCTGTGGGCTAAACTGGGATTAGCAAACTAGGCCCCGGCTACAGGCAGCAGTTTGGGTTTAAATCTGCTCAAGACTTCTTTCTTCTGGGACCAACAGCTACTCAGAGCATGCTCTTTTCATGGCTGATGGCAGAAGTAAAAGAGAGCAAACCAAATCATTAAGTACATTTATGATACTCTATGTTGGTTACATTCAATCAAAGCTTCTTCTTGATGACATGGCTGAACAAAGTAAATGACACAGCCAAAAGTTATATCATTCTTGTGGAAGAACACAGATCCCATGGAAGAAGTGGAAGAAAGTGAAGCTTTGCAGAGCACCAATGCAATCTACCATAATATTAAATAACTTGCTCTGGTTACGAATAAATGGTAACCAAAACCCAGTTCTTTTTTTACTCCTGCTCTAAATCTTTACAATATTCTGATTCATCAGGAAGTGCTAAAGGGAGCTGGTGAAAATTCGGTGAAACTTAAAAGCTAACCTTTTAGAAATACTTTCCAAAATTCATGTATATTTGAAGACTGACTGATGGGCAAGTAGGAGAATGGGGAAAATAAGGTTCTACTCTTAGTACTGGGGAGGGCATGGTTTGCCAAATAAACTAGAAAGTGGTTAGGAAATTAAAGACGAACAATCCAAGAATGTCCAATAAAAATAAGTCGAGAGCTGGTTTTAAGTCCTCATATTGCTACCGTTCATACTGTTTCAAAGTGGTTTCTGGACCATTCCATGCCTCAGCTTCCTCCACTGAATATGAAGGATAGTACTTAGTGCACTTGAACACTATGCTTTAAATATACCCTTTAAGCTGATCTGAGAGAACTTATGAAAGAGGCCTACACACACTATGCCTCCATAGCATATAGGTAGCCAGAAATGCAAAATTGGGGTGAGCATCATGTAATCCAAATCAATAATAATTTAAAAATCAGTTTGGATGTTCACGATCCATAAAGAATTCATACAACTCAATAACAAAAAACCAAAACATGAAAAACAAAACCAAAAAAACTAATCCAATTTAAAAATGAAAAAGGACCTGAACAGACATTTTTCCAAAGAAGATATTCAAATGATTAACAGGTGCATGAAAAGGTGTACAACATCACTAATCAATAGGGAAATGCAAATCAAAACTACAATGAGATATCACCTCAGGCCTGTTAGAATGTCTAGCATCAAAAAGATAAAAGATAAATACTGCTAAAAATGTGAAGAAAAGGGAACCCTTGTACACTAGTGGTAGGAGTGTAAATCAGTACAACCATCAATAGAAAACAGAATGGAGGTTCCCCAAAAAATTAAAAATAGAACTACTATATGATCCAACAATTCCGTTGCTGAGTATATATTTGAAAGAAACAAAATCACTCTTTCAAAGACATATCTGTAGTCTCATGTTCACTGCCGCATGACCAAGACATGGAAACAACCTAAGTAGTCACTGATGAATGTATAAAGAAAATGAAGATAATATATATATGTATGTGTGTGTATATATATATATATATACACACACACACACACACATATATATGGAATACTATTTAGCCATGAAAAAGAAGGATATCTTGACATTTGCAACAACATAGATGGATCTTGAGGGTATTACGCTAAGCAAAATAAGTCAGACAGAAAAAGACAAATACTATATGATATCACTTATATGTGGAATCAATCAAACAAAAAAACTCATAGAAAAAAATATCAGGGCGCCTGGGTGGCTCAGTCGTTAAGTGTCTGCCTTCGGCTCAGGTCATGATCCCAGGGTCCTGGGATCGAGTCCCTCATCGGGCTTCCTGCTCAGCGGGAAGCCTGCTTCTCCCTCTCCTACTCCCCCTGCTTGTGTTCCCTCTCTCGCTGTGTCTCTCTCTCTGACAAATAAATAAATAAAGTCTTTAAAAATAAAAAAGTTTATAAAAAAAAAGAAAGAAAAAAATATCAGATTTGTGATTGCCAGAAGCAGGGGGTGAGAGGTGGGGAAATTGGGTGGTCAAAACATACAAATTTCCAGTTATAAGACAAATAAGGATTGGAGATGTAATGTACAATAAGATGACTAGTTAACAGTGTTGTAAGGCATATTTGAAAGTTGCTAAGAGAGTAAAATGTTAAAAGTTCTCATCACAAGGGAAAAAAATTTATAACTATATGAGGTGATAGATGTTAGCTAAACTTACTATGACAATCATTTCACAATATAGATGTACGTTTTCATTATGCTGCACACTTTAAACTTATACAGTGTTGCATGCTAATTATATCTTAATAAAACGACAAAAATCAGTTTGGGGGATACATTTAATAAAACAAAGCTCCCACTAGCTTGTTGACCCTAATGAATTTTCTTTAATTCTTTCTTAATTTGTTAGAATTCTCTACAAATGCTCAAATTCCTTCCTGATATTGGGTGTTTAACTTGACAGAAAGTTAGCTGAGTCAAAAATTTCAAACACACTCTTTCAGGGAAGTCTGTAGTTTACACAAAGTATTATTTGGCTTTTGTAAGCTATTCCACCAAAGGGCAATGAAATACCATTCCAAGAATATCTCAAATATCAAAGAAGGGAAAGGCCCAGTTGACTTTTTTTTCCCTCTCAAGCTGATTAAGAAAAGAACTATTTAGATTGTTCCACATACACTGCAGAGCCCAGTGTGAAGGGAAAAACACTCTCCCGTTGTTGTACAAGGCCTAATATCTCACAGCCAGTAAGCTAGACTGTCAGGTCCTTAAGGCCTTGGAACGTGTATTCTTCTCATGTGTATTTATCAGAGCACCTAGTCATGCTTTGTATATACAAAGTTTCAAATAAAGTTTTGTTGAATGAATGAATGAAAAATCAATAAATGAATCTCAATGATTGTTGTTCTCTTTGCATCCACATCAGTCACCCTGTGCAAATACAGAATGGATGTAATGTACCGAAGTTATTTTAAGATTTATTTATTTATTTTAAAGAGCAAGCTAGTGTGTGTTGGGGGTGGTATGGAGGGGGGCAGAGAGAGAGGGAGAGAGAGAGAGAAGCAGACTTCCCACTGAGTGCAGAGCCTAACTTGGGGCTCGATCCCACAGCCCTGAGATGACGACCCAAGCCAAAATCAAGAGTCAGATGTTCAACCAACTGAGTCCCGCAGGCACCCCAAGTACCAAAAGATTTTTAACAAGAAGATATGGCTCATGCTTCTTAAGCATGGGAGTCAGATATTCATAAGGTCAAGGAGGATAAAAGGATGGTTGGATACTTGTGGGGCACCATCAGGCCACTGGATACAAAATAGTAGCCGTTCCCCCAAGCAGAGCCAAGGTGGACCAACAGATGGAGACCCAGGCAATGCAAGACGACCCAACGTCAATTACGCAATAGATCCTCCCAATACCAGCACATCTAATACGACATTCCACAATTTAAAGAGAACTTGGATGATGTTTATATTATAAATACATTAAATGAAACTTAGGTTGCTTGAAGAAGGAATAAAATAACTCAGGCTAGTTAATCTTGTTTGCAGACAGTCCAATTTTGACTTCTCAGGTCAAACCAGAACTCAGGGTTTTATTCTTTACTTACCTCAGAGTAAAACAAAGTTTTTTAAGGGCAAAGCATCCTAAAACTTGCCATTATTATGACAAGCTACCTATTTCCTATCCGTGAATGGTAGGCTCGCTCTCTCTCTCTCTCATATATATATATATATATATATATATATATATATATATATATATACACATATATAATTATCTCCATTTTATAGATGAGAAAAGTCACACTCAGATCAATATCTTGCCCGTGTATACAAGCAGCAAATAACAGAGCAGCATTCAGACCAAGGTCTAACTGATTCGGAAGTCCATGTTCTTTGTAACTGTGCAAATCATCAGGCGGTCAAAACACACTTCTGTGCATCAAAGCTTTTCGATGTCCTTACCTGGAAAAAGACCTGGCTTGTGTCAGATTATCTGACGTCTCTCAGTCAGAGGGGATTTCTCAGGGGGAGAGAGAGAGAGAGAGAGAAGCCGACTTCCCACTGAGCACAGAGCCCAACTTGGAGCTTTGTCCTTACTCAGATGAGTATGAGTTGTCCTGCACTTTGCTTCCATTTCTTGATTACCACTCTCCTTCCTCAGCAGCTCCCCGAACTCCAATCACTTACTCATAGTACTTCTACCCGTTAAGCATTGAAATTTTCTTGCTCTTAGCGGCCCCCTTCCGTTCAGCCTCTCCAGTTTCACGTATCTGCAGCCAGCTTGCAGTAGGCCTGCCATCAAAACACACCCTTCTACCTCCCTCAGCGTTGACCAAGCTGTGCCTGCCAGTTCATCCTCGAGGATTAGAGTCTACCACAGAGCCAAGCCCATGGCACTCTCCCTGTGAGAAAGTACCATGACTTGGTCATTTAAAATGTCCACTGTTTCTACTTTTGTGTTGTCATCAGGCAAGAGAGTGCTTCCTGAAATAACCCCTAACTTGAATCACCAGCTCCAACTACAATTTGGCTTTTCCATTACTTGGCAAGTCTATTTCCACCTGTCACTGAGTCCTGGTTCATAACCTGAAGTGGTATTCCAAACCCTCTCCTCTAACAGCTCACAGCTAAACTAATCACACTCTCTCCCCACCCCCCAGATTTTCCCACCTCTCCCTTCATCAACACTGCCTACCGATTCAAGTTGATTTGTAGTTGTGTTTAATATCCCAAAGGAGAGATTTTCATGTGTTCTTCCCTTTTCATTTCTGCATCTATCTGCTGTACATCAACTATTCTCTTCAAAAGGGTGAGGCTTTGGAACAAAGGGACATGAATTCAAATCTCAGCTTTACAATTTTATTTGTAGCTATACACCCTTAGGCAAATTTCTTAGCTTTTCCAGGATCTGGTCTCCACATCTTTAAAATGGAAAGAACAAAGCCTCTTGGAGAAAGCTTATGAGATTCCAACACAACAGCTTGTAGTGGGCACATTTGGGGGGGTTTCTTCTGGTCCTTTTTCCATCTTCAGTAATAAAACCACACTCTCCTTTTGGCTTGAATGAGGCTGACTGTGCCCGTGGGATGGGACAAAAGGCTCTGGCCTGGCCAAGAAGAGAACAAACACCTTTAACCACAGGAGTTGGCTCATGGACATGACCCAAGTGAAGCTGATCAGAGTCCACCTGGCAGCTCATCTGATAATGACTGGGACAGAAACTTCTCATAATTTCTGGGATTGCTAACTACCAGGAACATGCAAATCTAGAGTTGTTAGTGGTTATTTTTGCCATAGAAAGAGGAGAGCCAGCCTAAGAATGTCGTTAAAACAGAGGAAAGTAGAGCTGAAAGATTTAAATAGGCAGAATTCTCACACTGCTTAAGCACCCAATTCCTGGACTTTCTAATATTGTGAGGATATATGGTCCATTTTTCTTCTGTTAGCTTGAATAGTTTTTCTGTCACATGCAACCAAAACCTCTAAGAAACATCAGCAGTGTCCAGCACTGGGCTTGACTCACACAGTGTTACGTGTGCATGGCGTGCTGTTTTAATTTCTCTGCCACCTTCTTTGAAGAACCCCTCCCTCTCTACCCACAGTGCCCTCAAGGATATTATTCCCACACTTATCACTTTTCTCTCCAACATCTTGAGTTTCCCTGCTCATTTGATTACTGCTTTCAGTATGCCCGATAGCAAAGATTCGTTACTTAAGTTTTTTAACACTTATTAGTTTACAAAGCATTTTCATATATAATTAATCCTATGGGATCGGTCACCATAACCGGACTCTTCTTCCATCAAAGTGTACACCCCCCTTTTCTTTCCTAGCGCTTACCTAAGTTTACCTCACCTGAATAACTATGCTCATTAAACTATATTCCATCTATGAATCCTGTGACTAAATTACGCTTCCTAAAATGCCACTTTGAGCATGCCTGTTTTCTACTGAGGAGTCAAAAATATCCCAGATAGCTTTTCAAATAAAACCTATCTTCTTCTCCCAATTAATCCAATATTTTTCCCCAATTGGCACCACTTCACTTATCCAATCTTATAATGGAGCCAGATAGTTCTACCTCTTACCAAGATCTACCTCTTATCAGCCATGTGACTTTGGTCAATTTATTTCCCTGCTCTGAGACTCTGAGCCCCCTACTGCAACCATGGCAATTTCTTTACTGTTCCTTACTCATACTACACTCATTTCTTCCAGCTATATTAAAAACAACAACAACAACACTTTTAGGGTGCCTTGGGTGGCTCAGTTGGTTAAGCAACTGCCTTCGGCTCAGGTCATGATCCCAGAGTCCCAGGATCAAGTCCCACATCGGGCTCCCTGCTCAGCGGGGAGTCTGCTTCTCCCTCTGACCCTTCTCCCTCTCATGCTCTCTGTCTCTCATTCTCTCTCTCACAAATAAATAAAAAAATCTTAAAAAAATTTAAAAAAAAAACACTTTTAGGGCATAATTTACATAATATAAAATTCACCTACTTTAAGCTCATAATTCATTGATTTTTAGTAAGTTTACCAAGTCATACAACCATCACTATAATCTAGTCTTAGATATTTCTATCACCCCAAGAAGATCCTTTGTGCTCATTTATAGTTAATCCCATTGTTATCTGCAGCCCCCTCTTCTGTCTCCATAGATTTGCCTTCTCCAGACATTTAATCTAAGTGGAATCATAAGATACTTGATGTTTTGTGTTTGGTTTCTTTCACTTAACATAATGTACCAGACTTGTTTCTGCCTTCATCCTTTGTAGGTTCTCCATCACACCTTTCCCCTTCATCTCTACCCACCCAAATCCCTCACTACTGTTGTTGATGCTGTTGTTTTGAGGTACAATTGGAGACATAGCACTTTTATAACATTTTCTTAGTTTCATTTCAACCCACAATTTCTATTATCTTTATTCTGAATCTCCAAGGGGGCTCCAGGCTTCAGTTCTTCCTTAGTTGCTTCATACAGTTATCTTATTTTTCTTGCCGAGAAAAATGAAAACTCTTTATGGAAAGTGTCAGACACATTTGGGAAATAAATAAATGTTCCTTGAAAAAAGTAATGAATTGGGTATGACTACTTATACTTTTCTTTACCAAGAACAGTTTCCCAGAACCATACTCAAGCAGGGCTCACTTTAACAGATTTGATTCAACTGTAGGAGGGAAAGATCTGGAGGCATGGTCTGCTAATTTCTATGCTTCTTATGCCAAAACCACTTGCCGATGGACCGGGCACGGCCCACAGCTGTTAGAGACCCTATTTTCCTTCTAGCATCAATTCCCTCCACAAACTCCCCAATTTGGGGAACTGTCAATTCCTTGAGGATAGACCCAATGCCTGTCGATCAGCTTTTGTTCCCATCATGGTACAGAGCTACTATCTTGCATATGGTGGGTGCTGAATTAATATGTGTCTACCAAATGAATTCACGAGTGCATAGACAAGTGACACCTTCAAGTAAGCAAGGAGGACCTGGCTGCAGCACTCTTGGGAGACCTAAATAGTCCGAAGTTAGTATGAGCCTCAGTTAAGAACGCCAGTTGGGATATTACAAACGCCAAATAAAACCCCATACTCATTGCACATCAATTTGTCCGAAACACAAATAAATATGAAAGAATTTAGCCATGGAGACATCATGGAAAAAGTACAGACCCCAGATAAAAAGCAAGTGAAAAGCAGTTCTCTCATACTCAACGAAATCAAATCTTCCTACCCTTCCAGGCTAACTTGCCTATGCTTTACGGTTTTGTTATGTATCACTTCCTCTGGTTACCATTCCTTTATATCCCAGGTTTGGTCACCTTTCTATTTTTCTCTTATTGTATTTAACCGTACAACAAATATTTATCGAGTACCGACTGTGTGCAGGCATTGTTCTAAGGGCTTGTGATCCAGTTGTGAGCAAGAACAGAAAACAGTGCCACCGGGCATTCACGGAGCCTCCATTCCAGGATCACGGGTCGTCCTATTTTCCCACTTCAGTGTCTGTGTGTGAGATCCCCAGAGGCCAGAAATCAATCCTGCTATATGCACAACATCAACACAATGCCTGCACCGTAGTGGAACATTAATGCATATTAGTTGAACAGAGAGAACAAATAAACCACCATTTATTGAGCATATCAATATCTCATTTAATCCTCACACTTGCCATAAGAGGAACATACATACCCCACTCTCATATCAGTAATATTTTGCTGCTCTTGTTCAGAGAGGTCAGTTAATTTGGCTAAGGCCTCAAGTCAACAAGTGAAAGATCCAGAATTCAAATGCAATTGTTTAACCCCAAAGCGATATTCTGCTCTATCAGAGCAAAAGGATAATATGAGAATAGCCATTAGGATGAAGATTCGGCTTAACTGGATTTGCATGGACCAGATGAGGACACATCTGACTTCCAGCATTTGGAATTTAATTTCTGAAGCAACCACCTATACTGAGAAAGGATAAGATACCAATTATGTAATCAGTGACAAGGGAACAGAACTGTTGTTTAGCCTTGAAAATTAATCAGCACCTCATTTACCATTATATCTACCTAAGCCAGTACATTCTCCACAAATGTTTTGGTTTCTCCAGTCCTAAGAATAAAATTGATGGGAATTTTTTTAAAATAAATAACAGCTGTGTTGTTTGCCCCCAAACCTAAAAATGTTGAAGTTATCCCACATGAAAAATTTATTGTCATTATTTACAGTGTTATATTGTTTTCTAATTATTACATGTGTCTAAATCTCATTCCCCCCCAAGCCTGCAGAAAACGCAAGGTCCCCGTGGACATAAATCTCTTTTATGCTCCACAGCATCTAACATGATGCTGAGTATAGACTTAGCTCAGGGTCTAAAAAATGGAGATAAATTTAGAAAATCTGGTCCAGGGCTGACTGTCTTTTCTGTCAAATTTTGCCTCCCAGATTTTATCCTGTTTCTCCATGTCATTGAGGACAACGCCGGTCTTTTGTTATATTTTCACATTATTTGAAAAGGCCACATCAGTAGCTATTCGTCTCATCACATAATAGAGAGAAAAGCAGATTTTATTTTAACATGAGCTTTGTTCCATTTAGTGAATCTGTTAGAAAATGTGCCTCCAGTCACATACATGGTGGGCTGAATCTGTGCCTGTGAGAAAGAAAGAAGGCTAGTGTGTGTGCACACTTGTGGGTGGGTGAACATCTTCATAAACCCCTCAGCCACTCTGGAGGGAGCTTACAGAATGTGCCATGGAAACAGCGGTTACCATGGAAAGAACGTGCCATGGTGACGAGCTGAAGAAATGCCTATGTAAAACCACCTTACCATGTAACCTTATACCTTCCAGCATTTTAAAAAATATGACAGGATTAGAGCCCAGGACTCTGGGGAGTCTCAGCCCCCTCAATGATCTTCCAAAACAATCTAGAAAGCGAGATGATAAACTGCAGGGCGTTGTGTACCTCACCAAAGGCCTGACTAGCAGTTAGGTGGAGAAATTGCCAACATCGTTTATCTATGGACTGCACTGCACACTATTAAATATTTCCTGTTAAAACCCACAAAGTATTACAAATGAAGAGAAAACATGGATAAAATTAACTTAAAGGGAATGGTTTCCCGACTTACTGAGATCAGAATTGATGTGTTTCATCTAACTTATCTGTTAATAGGCTTTCTTGATGCCCTCGTGTTACCATAATCTCCAAAGCACTGGACAAACCAGTACATTTGTTTATCTTTATCACTCTTTGCTTACTAAAGAACTTGCTTTTATTAAAGAGATCAATCACCTGCACACAGTTTAATAGCCTGCGCAGTACATCCAAGGTAAAAAAAAAAAAAAGGCAAAAAAGGGTAAAGGGTGAGAGCCTTGTTTTAACAAAGCCCTAAAAGCATTAAAGAGGCAATAAAATGAGCTTTTGATAATCTATATATGTATATATGAAATCTTAAAGGTAGAAAACTCGCTATCAAACTTGGTAATCTAAAACATTTCTGAATGGGAAAGTGAAGGCTTAAAAGCAATCAGTGCCTCCACTCTGCACTCAATTTTGTCTGGTTACTTTAATACGCAGCCAAATGATGCTAAGTGGAGAGACACAGAGTACATTACATGTCTCATCCCTGGCTCCTCTCACCCTTTTTCACAGTGAAGTCAGACATCTGTGTCTCACAGCCAGCCCCGAAACCAGGAATCCACCCTGGTCCCGTGAGGAGGGGGCATCCGAGGGCCACCGTCTTAGACCTCGGACATGGGGCATTGCTGAAACGCCAGCCGGCAGCTCACTGTCCACATCGCAGTGGGAAGGGATACTCCTCCAACTGCTCTCCTCCCGACGCTGAAAAACAAGCCTCTCCACAATCTCTTAGTGCCCGGAACATAATATCATATTTTATCTAGTCTTCTGGGATTGAAAATATTGATTGAAATTTTCATTGGAAGCTTTTCTTAAAAGACACTTTCTTCCAAACCTCTCTTTCTACTCCATTGCAAGTCAGCTATTTTTCTTGCCAAAATGCAGGAAAGCAATTAAGCTCGAGGGTTTTATAAGCTGCACCAGTTCAGGGCAAATCTATTGAACTTTGCTGAGAAATTCTTGTTCATTCACTGTGAAAATTTTGATGGTTTTATCCTCTTTCTTGATAGCCACTTAGTTTTAGAAACCTGGGTAATGTGTGTAGTGCAGGATTTTAAGAGAGGCCATCCTAATTAAAGTGTTGTGTGTTAAACCGGAAGGTGCTAGACATATTCCTTTGATAACTGCAATTTCAAGCTCAAATATATGTTGGAAAGAACTGAAGCTAAAATACAAAGGAAATTTAGCAGAAGCAGTGAAGGCAAAGAGAAAATATTAAGCTGATCTGCAAAGTGCCTCACAGGTTTTGAGAATAAAGCAGGAGCAAGTGCAGAGCCGAGGCTTCCTCTTCCATCAGCTGTTGCGGGTGATTACAGCCATGTTTCACCGAGAACATATGGCTGTGGTTATAGCCATCAGGCAGCATTTCACAGAGTGATGACACCATGTGTCCACCAACTAGCCTTCCTGATTACAGCTAATTAGAGAGGAGGTGGGAGGCATCTTTTAAATGATATTCAGACACAAGAATGCCCAAAGTTCGCAGGCCTATTTGCAAGACCAGGTGACAAGAGAGAGACTGATATGAAAAGTAGGAGAAGCCAAGAGAAGTGGATATTTTGCACAAGTCTGTCCCTAAGAAATGAGCCACACAGGACAACAACACAAAGAAAAGAAAGCATATGAACGCAGAGACAGGAGAGCCCCACGATGTGCTGTTGCGAGGTGTTACTCGGGAAACCTGCTAAAGCCAGAAACTAGCTGAACGTCCCTAAAGCACCTTTTCAGGGGAAAAATTCCAAATGAAAACTACCTTAACAGCATCTCTAAGAGTCATTCTGTAGTTAGCACATCGAAGCCGGAGGGTACTCAATATAAAATTACGCAGGGGCCTATTATATGCCATTGAATATGTGTTTTCACCCAATTTCGTGGTTCAGCAATGCTGTTTGTTCTCTCTTCTTTTTAACCCCAAAGTAAAATACAAAACAACATATGTCACCAGGTAAGTACCTAGCATGACTTAAGGGTCTCAGCTTTTCAAAACTCCCCTTTTTGAATTTGCAACATTTCCTCCATAAGCCCCTGGGAAACAGACTCGGCTGGAGAGGTTTCCAGAGGGACTGCCCTGGGCTTACATGCAGGTGAAGCCTTAGTTTAGTAATTCTTTTCCTCCTATGGGTTACAGACTTCCCCTCCAAAGGGGCGGCTCTGTGTGTGTGTGTGTGTGTGCATGCACGCGCACGTGTGTGGGTGTGGGGAGGTACCATTCCATCTATTACAGACACTTCTTCCTTCAGGCTCATTCAAAAGTCTGAGAACACGTCCATTGGTAATTGTGTCATTTTTTTTTTCCCTCTATTTCTCTGCTTTGCTGGAACTGGACCATAATGACATTAGATAGGCCGCATGATGGCAATTTAATGGCCTGAACTCAATCCACAGGTACATTGTTGTGGTCGCCTTGGGATCTGTTCTCATCGCCGCGACGTGACAGAAAATACCAGCAGAGCCAGAATGGATGGACACCTGCAGTGGTGCAGACAGTGCGTCGGTAAGTGCAGGAGACCCAGACGAGATGCGGCTCTGGAGGCCTCGGGGCAGCCCAGCACTGTGACGTCACCCTCACGGCCCCATCACCGCCCTGTCCCTGCTGTTCACAGGACACACTTCCCTCAACAGCATTCATTGACCGTGCTCTCTGCTCAGCACTGAGGACACAGGGACAAAGAGAACACACGCAGGCCTGGCCCTCAAGGGGCTTACTGTTTCTCAGGGGAACACACAAAAGCATTTAAATAAGCAAATGCTTATTTAACCCAACATCAGAGACACAGCGGTGATGGGCCGTGGCACATAGTAGAACTGTAGCACCGAATACCAGTGGAGCTGAGCTGCCTTTAAATGTCCACTATGGTTGGAAGGGGAGATGGGGGAGGGATTTATGGTCTAGAAATTTAAGAGCCTGATAGTAAATCCAAAGGACGTGCAATATTTTCAAAGGCCCATATGAATAAATGGATGGGTCCTGGACTCCCTCAAAGAATAAATTTGAAGATTAAATTGAAGAAATTCTCTGGGCATACTGAGGGGGAAAAAAAGGATAAATTCAAAACAGTGTGGTGGTTATACAATTAACTCAATATGACAGCAAGAGCCCTGGTGAATGCTTCCATGTTTTAGGGAAATGGACACCATGACCCTCTAATTTTTTTCAGGAAACCACACAATGGTGATAATATTTTTCACAGGTTTGTTAGAATCAGAGAGATTATGTGTGTGTATATTGTGTAAATGTGTGTGTATACATATACATATCTCATGTTATATATATTTGTATATAACAAATATATTTATATTAAATATAAAAATACAACAGAAATATAAATTTATATTACAATCTTTTGTAGAATCTAGGGCACCATTATAGTATTAGTAGATGCTGTTGTCTGTATGGCTTTTAATCTTGATTTGTTGTAGTTAACTCTAAAACAGAGGTCAACAAATTATGGCCCATCGGCAAAATCCAGCCCACAGAGGGCCAAATCCATTTATGCACTGTCCAAGGCTTTTATACTCTAACGGCAGGTTATGTCGTTGGGCAGGGAAGATACGGCTCGCAAAGCCAAAAATACTTACTATCTGGCCCTTTACAGAAAAGTTTGATGACCCCTGTTTTAAAATAATCACATGATATCAATCTACCTTTTCCTCTTTTTTTGTCTTTTGATAGTTGGTCGAGGGAGGGGGGCGTGGTTGGCAGAAAACCAATTCCTAGGAAAAGTTTTGTGATTAGGTAAGTGGAAAACACTACAGACTGTATTCCCCTCTGGGAGATTTAAAATGCACCTAGGCATATGAAAGGCTTTAAGAAGTCCTGTATAAAAGAAACCTATTTAATTTCCCAAACTGAATTGGTTATTTATTTTCCCTCTGTGAACATGTATTAACAAATATGGCAAATGTGGTGGATTGGCCACCCAAGACAACTCAGAGCCCACTTCCTCTGCAGTCCAGAGGTTACAACATTAAATACTTTCTAGTTCAGCCTGCCTTGTGTCTAACCTTGGCCATGTACCATAGTTATGGCCAATAAGATGTGGAACTCCTAGAGGCAGGTGCCCTTCCAGAACAAACAAGTGAGGCCTCACCTTTATTCTTTCCTACCTGCCTTTGCCCTCCCCTTTTCCTCTTGACCAGAGGTTAGTGGGGGGAGCAGCCACCTTGTGCTTCCAGGGTCAATGAATGAAGGCAAAGCCTAATATGTTGAGGAGAGTAGAGCCCAAAGATGGCAAAAGCCTGGGTCACCGACTGTATCCCTGATACACCTCTCTAAGCCAGAGCTGCCTACTCCTGGACTTTCTTACCGAATCAAAGAAACACTTTCTGTTTATGGCAGTGTAGGATATAGGGAAGTACTTCCCAGACTTTAATTTGGATACAGATCACCTGGCAATTTGTTACAATGCAAATTCTGATTCTGGGTTGGGGCCCCTACCCACCTACCAGGTGATGCAGATGCTTGTCCATGTGGAGTAGTAAGGTCATAGGGTTTTCTGTCCTTTGCAGAAGAACACCATCATAACAGTTAGGTCCTCTGGAATTCATCATCCAGGGAGAACACTTCGGAAAATTCTGAGGATTCTCATCATCAAGCTCCCTGTTTCCATGAGCCATTTAGAAGGTAGGCTCCACCTAGCGTACCCTTCAAGGGATTTGGACTTCCTTCCTGCATCATTTCTCATACAGTATATTTCTTATTATGGCCCAGGACACAGTACAAATCTACAGTGAACCAATGTGGGCAGAGGTAATGAAGAGATGAAGAGATGATTCTTTGAACACCATAGAATTATAGATTCTTCAAAGATTTACCCAGTCCTTTAGTGATAAGTAAGGGATCTAATGGTAAGAGAAGCCAATGGATTCCCCCAGGACACCCGGGAAATGGAGGGATACCCGGGAAATGGAGTGGGGAGGAAGGGAGGGCAGAGCTCAGTGGGAGTGCACCTGCAAATCAGGGTCTCCATGCAACATTATTGCCATTATGTGTCCAACATTATCTCCCACTTCGCACAGAAAAAACTTTCAGAAGAAAATGTGGGCTCCTCTGTACAAGTGTGCCCCTTCTATCACAGATACATGACATATCAAGAGGAAAATATCAAGTTCACACTTTCCAAACTCTTCCTGCTGCCTGTGTATTAAGTGACAGCAAAGCTAGCCATTTCCCTTCTCATCATGATTAACCCAGAGCGTTAGCAAATCCCCAATCTATTTAGAGATACAGATCCGCGAGGGAGGCTTTCCTCATTCTTTCTCTAAAATGTAGTTCCACTTGACCTGTTTGGGGCTTGGGGAGATTCCAAATCTCATTTTTTTTTTCATTTTTCCAAGTTAAACCATGGATTTGACGATGGGGCATGTGAAGTATTTCCTACCATCTTTATTAATTAAAGGAAAAGTTTTCATCTTAAGAGTCTTGAGAGTTTTAAGAGCAAATGAAAAGTAGACGAAATTCAGGAAGGGCTAAAATAGCTAAAATGTTCTATTTTTTCTTTTTAATAATTGGTGCTAAAGAAGGAATATGGGCTTTAGATTTTAAATCCCATCATTGAAGGGAGGAAGGTAGCTTCTAAGTGTTTTGACATGCAGAGGAAGGGTTCAGGGGCCAGTCAGCAATAACCGTCCTGCTCCTGTGTTTGATCTCACACCCATGCCTGGGCTCTGCCAGTAGGCTTTTAACATAAAGTACTGCTCCTCCCTTCTGTGGCTCTCCCTGCTCATTGGGTTTATTAGGATTTTTAATTAGTCACCATTCAATTTCATTTTAAATTTGTATGATAATCCTGTTTCAAAGCTCAGGTAACTAAGGTCATATTTATTTATTTGTTTTTTTTTTTTAAAGATGTTATTTATTTATTTATTTATTTGACAGAGAGAGAGACACAGTGAGAGAGGGAACACAAGCAGGGGGAGTGGGAGAGGGAGAAGCAGGCTTCCCACTGAGCAGGTAGCCCGATGCGGGGCTCGATCCCAGGACCCTGGGATCATGACCTGAGCCGAAGGCAGAGGCTTAACGACTGAGCTACCCAGGTGCCAGATTTTATGACAGGAGGATCAGAGTCATAAAAGGAAGGAGACACATGACAAGGGAAGCAGAGGGCCAGAGTAAAAAAGAGATTTGTCAGAGATTTGAAGATTATATGCTACCAGCTTTAAGGATGGAGAGAGAGGCCATAAGCCAAGGAATGCAGCAGACCCCTTGAAGCTGGAAAAGTCAAAGAAACAGATTCCCATCTAGAGCCAATGAAGGTTTCGTGGCCTGGCTAGCCTCTTGGCTTTGGCCCAGTAAAACTCATTTTGGACACTCATCTCCAGAACTGTAAGATAATAAGTTTTTGCTGTTTTAAGCCATTAAGTTTATGGTAACTTGTTATAGCATCAACAGGCAACTAATACAAGATAAAGTTTTCCCTGGTTAACCCCTAGGCTTGTGGTACTAAAGACAAAGCTAAAAAAAAAAAAAAAAAAAAAAAAAAAAGTTTAAAAACCAAACATTTATTTTAGTATTGTCATGATTCTAATTAATTTTAAAGATATGCCAGGTACTCAATACCACTTTTCAATGAATGGATAAATAAATGAATCAAAAAAGTTTGAATTATACAAAGACATGCCGACCAAACTGTGTTTAACAGTAATTATTTAAGGGCAAAATTCCTGTAATAACAGTTTCTCCAGTACATAGCACAGTGGCTTCCCCAAAACAAGCCTTCTCTAAATGTTCTTTTACTTGATTAATCAAAAACAAAGAAGGTCCTAGGAATACCACGTAGCCACTGAGATGGAAAGAAGACAACAAAAGGGGCTGAGTAATTTCTTCCTTAGAGTATGCCAATATCCCTACAATCCTCACCCACTGAGATGATCAGAGTTTACAGACTATGGCCAGTTTCGTTTGGGGTAACTTTACTTCTTCGGATCACTCCTGATACCTAATTAGCAGCCAGACACTTCCTTATAAATAGCCATGTTTTCGGCACATTAGGGCATTTCCCCTCTCAGGACTGGAGACAGATGTTCAAAGGATGATCCTAGCTGACAAAGCAACATCTGGCATTTAGCGTCTTGCTGTGACTGATTGTCTGATATATCACCCCAAAGTGAGAAGCAGCAGAGCCCTAGAATGTGAAATGGATCATGCATTGCCAATGCTCCACTGAATGTGGACACTTTGTGTGTTAGAGCAGAGGGGAGAAAGAAAAAAAAGTTGTAGTAAAACATGATCAGTTTCATGACTCCAGAAACCAAACCTAAATAAGCATCAACAAGATTACACGGGAGCCATTTGAGAGATACAGAAAATGTAGAAGACTTGTATAAAAATATGCTACTATTTGGGGGTTGTTTTTCCTAAAGCCAGCAACAGTAGTCTGGCTATTTGGCTATGGTCAAAACCATACATTTTGCGATCAAGAGGCAAAAGGTCTGTGTCCCAGTAGAGCCCCCCATATGTAATGTTAAAAAGAGATGTAATCTTGGGCAAAGTACTTCATCTGTAATTTAGTGTCCAAATATACAGAAGTGGATTCATGGCTACCTTATTAGGTGGTCATGAGAATTTTTTGAAATTATATATAAAGTGCTAACATAGCATCTGGCACAGTTATGTTCTTAAGTGATGAGCATTTATTGATCAGTTACCATGTGGTGGGCTGTGCTAAGGGCTCAGGTTACATTCCTGAAAGTAACAGTGTGGTGGTTCCAAGTACAGCCTGCCTAGGTTCATATCCCAGCTCTACCATTGACTTTTTACGTAACCTTGGGAAAGTTACTTAACTTCTATGTACCTCAGTGTCCCCATCTCTGAAAGCAGAGAATACTATATCAACTTCACAATTTGTGGTCAGAAATAAATAAGCAGAGGGGCGCCTGAGTGGCTCAGTTGGTTGAGTGGTTGAGTATTTGACTCTTAGTTTGGGCTCAGGTCATGATCTCATGAGTCAGAGGATCAAACCCTGCATTGGACTCCATCTGAAGATTCTCTCCCTCTGCCTCTGCCCCCACATATGTTCACACATGCGTGAGCACTCGCTTTCTCTCTAAAATAAATAAATCTTTAAAAGAAAGAAAGAAAGAAAGAAAGAAAGAAAGAAAGAAAGAAAGAAAGAAAGAGAGAAAGAAAGAAAGGAAGGAAGGAAGGAAGGAAGGAAGGAAGGAAGGAAGGAAGGAAGGAAGGAAGAAAGAAAGAAAGAAAGAAAAAGAAAGAAAGAAAGAAAGAAAGAAAAAGAAAGAGAGAGAGAGAAAGAAAGAGAAAGAAAGAGAAAGAAAGAGAAAGAAAGAAAGAAAGAAAGAAAGAAAGAAAGAAAGAAAGAAAGAAAGAAAGAAAGAAAGAAAGAAAGGGAGGGAGGGAGGGAGGGAGGGAGAGAGAAAGAGAGAAAGAGAGAAAGAGAGAAAGAGAGAAAGAGAGAAAGAGAGAAAGAAAGAAAGAAAGAAAGAAAGAAAGAAAGAAAGAAAGAAAGAAAGAAAGAAAGAAAGAAAGAAAGAAAGAAAGAAAGATAGATAGATATGGGGCACCTCGTTTGGTTAAGCAGCTGCCTTCGGCTCAGGTCATGATCCCAGGGTCCTGGGATGGAGTCCCACATCGGGCTCCCTGCTCAGCGGAGAGCCTGCTTCTCCCTCTCCCTCTGCCTGACGCTCCCCCTGCTTGTGTTCTCTTTCCCTCTCTCTCTCTCTGTCAAATAAATAAATAAAATCTTAAAAAAAAAAAAAAAAAAAACCAGATATGCTCAACGAACTTAGAAACTGTGCCTGGCACATGATAAGCATTCATAAATGTTAATTAATGTTATTATTGTCCCCTTAATCTTTGCACCCCTTTACTGTAGATGCTATTATTAGATCTATTTGGTCAACAAAGAAGCTGAGTCAAAATAGTCTAAGTGAGCTGGGGATCCAGGATTCAAGTAGAGGTAGTCTTGCACTTGGTACAAAATTGGATTGAATTAGGTGATGCTGGAAGCCAGAGCCCACCACATCTTTTTTAACCTTTCGCCCACCCTTTCCAAAATGAACTGGCTTTATGACTTTGGCAAATTTCTTCAGCACTCTAAGTCACATTTCTATAACAGGGGAAATATTATTAATGCCTAATCAGGTGATAAGGATTTAATACAATGACCCAAAAATTTCTGTATCATAGAGCCTGACACATAGAAAGCCCTCAAAATATGCTAGCTACTGTAAGAAATATCAGTTGTAAAAGCCCTGAAGACTAGCAGTCATTTAGTGCCAAACTGCCTTTAGGGAAAAAAGTGCAACCAAGTTTAATTCTCAGTGCTTATCCAGAACATTTTTCTTATCCCGCGACATTGTCCAAGGACTTTTCTGTAGTAGCAGTCTGATAAGGGCCCTGGAAAGACACCTGGCCATGGGAAACAGTCTTTGTATCTTGCAATGCTGGACAATACCTGGGCTTTTTCTAAGGCTTACTTTTGCCTGGGTTTGATGATGAGCCAAGTGCCAGCTGGTCAAACAAGTGACTTTACCGGCCCTGGGGTATTCACTAGTGTAGACCTGGTGGCTGACATCATGGCACTGGGACACTGGTTGGAAAAGGAAAATCATTCAAGGTTAAACACAGGGTGAGAATGGCCAGTGATAAAGCAGCACAACTTCCATGGGGGCAAATTGTATTCTCTGAATCATTAGAACTCTTGTACTTTTCACACAGTGTCTAAAATGATGGTGGGATAATTGATTTTGCATTAGCGATTTTGAGCATAGTATGTAAGAAATATTACAAGCCTACTCCCTAGTTGCTTGCCAAAGCAACCTTAAGAAACTGATAAGAAAATCTATTTTTTTAATTTTTTTTAAGATTTTATTTATTTATTTGACGGAGAGACACAGAGAGCGAGAGAGCACAAGCAGGGGGAGTGGGAGAAAGAGAAGCAAGCTCCCTGCTGAGCAAGAAGCCCAATATAGGGCTCGATCCCAGGACCCAGGGACCATGACCTGAGCCGAAGGCAGCTGCTTAAAGACTGAGCCACCCAGGCGCCCCAGGAAAACCTATTTTTTTTAAAGCACCGTGAAGGCCCGTTATATCCCAGAAGCTGCAGAATAGGACTAGCCCCTCCTCATGGGTTGGAGGTGCTTGTCAACTCTGAGTTGTTGGCCATGTGACCCATCACGTACTCACTGGATTTGTGAGGTCTGGGGCCAGAATACCCAAAACCTGGCTGGTGGGGGCGGATCTAAGTAAACACAAATTTGGCTAAAATAGAGTTCTGCTGTCTCTGTGTGACAAACAGTTCCCCCAGTGAGACCTTTGCAAGTTGTGAGAAATGGACACCCTGAGAGCCACTGTCTAGAATGATGGGAGCAGATGCAAGTCTCTGTCACCATGACTGAGGTTCCTCTCCTCTCTCAGAGTCACTTTGGCATTTGGGAGGCTTATGGAGTGGAAGCCACTACTGTCTAGCTTGTCACGTTTGCCCCTAAGATCCCAAATTTCCAAGCCACAAGTAGTCTCTGCAAGATGGGTGCTCGGAAGTGCCCTATATGAACGCTGTGCTAGAAGCACCTTGCTTGGGGTCCAGCCTTCCTTGGAGCATCTTCCCCTGTGGAGCCCAAAGCCCTTGTGACCCAAAGAAGGCCCCCATCATCCCTGGCCTGATCTCTCACTTGACAGTCTCTTTTGCATTTTTTACAATAGGGCTAGGGGTGGGGGGTAGAGCCATCACAAGAATTGGAAAGTTGAAATTTTTCCTAAAGCCAGCCTCTGAAAACTTCTCATCTTAGGAGACTTGCCACCTCTAGGAGCAACCTATTCCATCATTGACCACCTGTGACAGTTTTTAAAGTTGAATCCCCGTCTTTTAGCCATTAGTCTCTGTTGAACCCTCAGCAGCACACTGACAACATCCAGCTTCAGAATGATGAAGAAAGTTCATCCAGAGTCCCACAGAGTAATGACTGCTAACAGCACCACATTCGTGGGGTCCTGAGGCTGCACCTGGAGCTTGGCTAATCATTGACATTTGACAAGAAACACAGTGGCCCTGAGGAGTTGTCAAAGCTGGACGAATCCATCTTTTAAACAAGAATCCTTCAAAAAATGTGGAGCCCTTTGAGTTGTCATTTCTTTAGGCCAAACAACACCAGCTCCTTCAGGCATTTACTTTATGACCCAACTTTTAAGTTCTTTCACAACATTGTTTTCTTTCTTCTGAGCATGGTCACCATTCCCATCTCTCTCTTAAAATATAGGGCCCAGAACTGATCACAGAAATATGAAGATGACTATGTGGGAAATGTTGGACAGTGAGTCTTCATCTCCAAAGATAATTCAACAAAGGGAAATGGGCTGTAGGAAGATAGCAGACATTAGATTTGGATATAATGAAGGAGTTGTGAATTTATTTTTAATTCATTAAGCTTTAGGCCTGTATGCCTTCAAAATGCCAAGCTCTCTCTTCCTCCTACTACCTCTGTCTTTACTACACTAATGCCAACTAACTTTTCAATTTTAAAGTGGCATCTCTTCCAGGCAGACTTCCCTACCCCTTTAGTCAGGGTTGGGTGATCCTTCCAGACTCCCACCGCACCCTGTGGATATCCCTATCAAAGCACTTTCTACCTGCTTTAGAATTGTCTGCTGAGCTGCCTTCTCTTCAACCTGATTGCTGGTGCCCAAGACACTGAATTATCAGACTGTAGCTTGCCTTTGTAACATTGCTTGGCACCAAGGAAGGGTGCAAAATTAGGTATTGATGGAAATGGATAAATCGAGTGATAAAACACTGGAAAGAAAACCTGTGGGACAACCAGGGAAGGCCTCCTGGCATTCATCGAAGGCGCGAGAGCTGATAGGTACATGTCCCTTGGAATTCTCCTTCCATTCATTTACTCATCATTCACAACGCAGGAGGAGAGCTCTGCCCCAGGCATTCCATGCAGAGGGTGGAGTCACATCTCTGGTAGCAGAGTCAGGAGACCAAACAGGAGTGAGAAACAAAACCTCCACCGACTTCTAGTCATCTGATAGAGACCTTCAGCAGCGGAAGCCCCTCTAGACTGGAATTTCTATGGTGGCCAAGGGATTTACAATGATGTGACTATAATAGAAACTGAAGAGGCAAGCGTGGAGGAGGTTTTCAGAGTATGGCTTTCAGGTTGTAGGAACAGGGGCCAGGAGGACAGTGTGGGGGATGGGGCTGGGCTTGCTCCTGAGCGCCCTGGGCTCCCCTTCTGTGCTGTCTACACATGGCAGGGCAGAGACCACGCCCTGACGCTCAGGCAGATAGAGCCACAGGGCACCACCACAACCCCAGAAGCACTTTGACAGACACAGGGAATGAGGAGAGCGGTGATAAAGGAAACCAGAATTCTAGAGACGAGGAAAAGTTAACCCACTGAAGGAACCATCTCAACTCATCTGCGAGACTCTGTTTTCAGAGGTGACATCATTGACAGTGCTTCAAAGCAGAATGAGGCCAGATTTGCCAAGGGACATGTGTGGGCTTCCAAGCCTTCCAATCTCTCCTCAGCCACACCCAAAAATAAACTTCAGGAGGAAAATTTTACTTGGCAGAATTGGATATTTTTGTCTTGCTTACCTAAACCATCACAAGTGGTTTTGTTAAAATAACAAAAAAATGCATGTTGTTTCATGAGCAAGAACAGATATTGTTTAGAAATTCCAGTTAGGTAAATATCGTGTTTTTTTTTTTTTTTTTTTTTTTCCAGTTTCCTAAGGTCTTTTTTGTAAAAAGCAAGTAAACCTATTTGAGATAGGGCCCGAATATTATTCAGTTCTGCTGGGGGCCTTTACTCTTGGCTGTGGCTGCAAAAGCAGATTCCCCGTAAAGGGGCCTGCGGGGGTGGCTGCCATTTACCCCCATGTTTTCATAAATGGAAGCAGCCAGGCAAAGAGCACAGCTGTCATCATTTCCCACACAGGCACCGGCGGCTTGGGAGCTAGCTACTTGAGCAAGGGCCAGTATGACAGGCAGGTTTCCTCGCATAGCAAATCTAAAATTTTATTAGCAACTATTTGGACTGTTCAGGCAGGTTCAATGCCTTGTGTATGTATAAAAATAGGTCTGTTCACTCTTCCTGCATTTGCCCTGGCTATTTCTCCTTTCTAAAACTAACCTATCATGGGCGCCCACTGTTCCCTAATATTTGCAATGGTCAGTGATCAAAAGAAGAGTGGAGCTGACCAGATGTAAAATGAAAGATTCACCAGATAGACCAGAATGAAAGACTCACCTGGAGTGGAAATCTGACAGGTTTGTTTATTTAGTCTTTCTCCCACGTGCATCTTTGTGTTGCAGGTTCCAGTTGGAGTGGAAATGCCAGGTTGCTCGGAGAGAAGGTTGTCCTTGTAATGTGTCTTGGCCAATTGGAAATTGGCAGCACTTGTGCTCTCTTGAGAACATTTTCTTGCCAAGCTTCTAGGATATTTCCCAAGACCAAGTAGATTGGCCAATTGGACAACATTTCACTGAGCACACAAACTTTTCATAGTGCAATCCAGACTTTACAGAACTCTGAGTTGTTAGCAAAGTAGACAAAAATAATCAAGCGTCACTCCTCCCTACTCAGGTTCTTCCAAATGTCACCATCGTAGTCTCCCTAAAAGTGAGAAATAACACAAATTCGCTCTAAAGTAAGGCTAATTAAGAGAGACGCCTACACTTAGAGGAAAAACAAAAATGCAGATGAAACCACTTTTAACAGATTAGCCAAAAATTCAATTGTGGTTCTTATAAGAACTTAACCTTTTGTTCAGGATCAGTTATAACATCATTAACTTTATCCAAAGAAATATATTTATCCTGGGTACAGAATAGAAAAGGTCAGGCACGAGATTCCAAAACTTTAAAAGAGAAAGATATATCTCTAAATTACTAAGTGAATTCAACCTTTTGGAAAAACATTTTATATTCATTAAGAACCTTTTCACTATGGGGGGAAAATTACAAAATCCACCAATGGTGAGAATTATGTGAGGGTTTGGTTCACTTGAATTCCTCTAAAATTATGGTGTCGATTCATGTGTAATTAAAACACCCTTGAAAAATATCCTCCAGCCTGTGTTGGGGGTGGGTCATTAAATAAATTAGATTAATTATGATTTTACAAACGCAAAGGTAAATTAAATAAGGTATCAAAACCAAATCCAATCACAGCTGTTTGGAAGGATTTTTGGCTTAAAAACTTCACTTATCACCAAATAATATAATCAGGCAATTACCAAGTGACAACTGAGTGATGATGATAGCATCAAAGCAAAAGGGCAAGAGTCTTAAACTCCCAGAAAAGTCCCTCACGGTCAGATCACAATGTACCAAAGAGGATATTTTTTTTGCCTGATTTTGTCTGACTTTCTGGTCAGCAATAGGTAAGCAATAGCTTTTCAGCAAATGGTGTTTCGACCCACAATCAAAATCCGCGGGAGGCACAGTGCGCACAGGACCCAGGGCCTGTGATGATACTTTTAAGGGCCCAGGACAATGTTTTTATTTATTTCAGAAGCATAGGGGGAAAGAATAAACTTTTAGGTCAAAGAAAATGTTTTAATATATAATATGATTCATTCATCTAGAAACCATGGCAGTCATAAAATATAAGTTTTACTTTTAATTTTAATGAAGCCCACCAAGGCAGAGGCAGCTAGATCCCATGACTTGATTATGTGGCCCTGCATAGACCCCTCCCACAGGGCCACAAGGTGAGTAGCTGCCTGGTGAGGGGCAGGAGCTAGCTGGGTGTCAGAGGGAAGATGGAAGAAAGGGGAAGGGGGGTGGATTGGGGTGTGTTCATCGGGCCAAGGGGGTGTATGGTTGAGGTGGTAGGCCCCATAAAGAGCTCTGTTTCCCACAGGGTAGCAAAGCTGAGGTTATATGAATAATCTCAGCAGCTCTGCTTTCTTCACCACTGTATCCCGAGTTCAGAAATGACACCTGATGCATAATTGGTATTAATATTTGAGAACATTTAAATGATTCCAGGGTGTGGTATGGAAACTACTGGCAGAAACAAGACAGAGCTATGTCCCCGTCATATAGTTCTTTACCCCATTTCTGTAACTACTAGCACCAGCCTGTACTGATTCCTCAGTGATATACTTACTTCTTTGATGTTCATCTATATCCATCCTTCCTCTCACTAAGAATAAATTCCCATCGAGACAGCATGGATCTCAGTTTAAGGCTTGGCTTCTTCACTAAACAGCACTATAACTTTGAGAGAGTTCTCTACCCTCTCTAAACCTCAGCTGCCTCCTGAATAACATGGATATCTCTTCCTACATCAGGTGGTCATGAGATAACAACGTGTGTCATGTGCTAAGCCCAATAAGTGTTACATGGTTAGGTTCTAAAGATATGACTTCCTTTTGTGTCAACTCTATGTCGCGTAGCATAGAACCACACTCAGTAATAGTTTTTACTAATGCTCCTGAAATCTAACCCTAAATATTTGCAGTGAGCTCATTTTCCACACAACTCTTAACAAAAGGCATTGTTAAGTTCAAGAGTCAGGATCAACGGAAACCAGACAGCTGCTTGGTAACACAACTGAGAGTGGACCCCAAACATCACTGGAGGGATGATGAGATGGATGGAATATGTGGTTGGCAGATGTTCTGATAAGCTACTTGGTAGGAGAGGTATGGAGACATAGGGAGGAGGTAAGAAGACCAAGAGGCCTCAGTAAGCTGCCTCCAGAGGTGGGTGGGTCCTCAGAGCCCATGTTTTATGGGGATGCAAGTCTGGGGCCAGAGCTGGGCAGCAGAGGACAACTGAAAGCTGCCACCAAGGACACACCTTTTTCTCGGTCCTTCCACCATGAGTCCTCAGCCTGGCTGCCAAATAGATACAAAACACACACTTTAAAAAATTGATTTGGGGACGCCTGGGTGTCACAGTCGGTTAAGCAGCTGCCTTCAGCTCAGGTCATGATCCCGGGGTCCTAGGATGGAGCCCCATGTCAGGGTCCCTGCTCTGCAGGAAGCCCGCTTTTCCCTCTCCCTCTGCTTGTGCTCTCTGTCTCTCTCTCTCTGACAAATAAATAAAATCTTTAAAAAAATTGATTTGAAGGTGTGACAAATATTTGCTACCTGGGACCATCTCAGCCTAGACTCAGCTGAGGAGCAATGCATTACAACCCCTGCCACTTGCTCCTCTCATCACTTTTCCCCCAGCCATGTTTCCCTCAGTTTCACACAGATACTTATTTTCCTTTCTTCTGGTATCCCTCCTGAGCACCTTTTCTTCCTTCTTTAATTTTTTTCACCTTCAATAAATTCATTCAAGCACATTAATATGTTTGAGCATCTATTATTTAATAGTATATAATACTATGAGATACTTTGCTAGGCAGAAAAAAAGGGATGCTGTGTATTTTTTGTTAAATTTTACTTTATTCTTTTAATTTAACATTTAAAAATTGAGACATAAATGACATAGAGCATTATATTAGTTTCAGGTGTACAATATGATGATTCAATTTATTTATATATTGTGAAATAATCACCACAATAAGTCTAGTTAACATCCATTGTCATCAAGGACAGATGCTCTGTATATTTGAAACAAGGTTTTAATCTTTTCCCTGACAAGATATTTAAGACCCTAACCTAAAAGCATGGAAGCCATCAATCCACTCTGTCTAATTCATTCACTCATTCATTTATATATATAAAAGAAATTATTGAACACTTCCTAAGTGCCAGGCAATGCTTTAGGCCATCCACATAGGGCACTGAATGAGACAAGTCTTGTGGAGGAGGAGATGGATACATATATAATGGCCAGTGGAGGTAAGTGCCAGGAAGAGAAGGGGAGCCAGGTCTAGGGACAAGAGTCACAAAGAGCTACTGTACACGGTGTGGAAAGGGCTGGGACAGGACAGGAATTTCCCTAACTACCACACTTTTCATTCTTTCTCACCAGTCTTCGCCTTTCTCCTCTGATATTCTTCCAGGACTCAAGTTGACTCAGTCTTTCATACCTTCCAAGGTGGTTTCCTCAGTGGTTGGAAGAAGCACTGGCTCGATAACCTCCAGCTTTGGATAGCAGCGGCACAACAAGGCAAGGACTTAAGGGGACCTGTGGGCTATGGACATGGCCAGAGTTGTCTTGGAAATACTGGGGAGGATAAAAATGTTTGACTCTCATGGGGTTTCCAGTGAGTATCATTGAGCTCGCAGCCCTTCGGAGCAAGAAGTAACAATTGAAGGGAAAAAACTGCTTAGAAGAGAAGCCGGTAATTACTGGCATTACTTTTTTTAAAGATTTTATTTATTTATTTGACAGAGAGAGTGAGAGACAGCGAGGGAGGGAACACGAGCAGGGGGAGTGGGAGAGGGAGAAGCAGGCTTCCCGCCGAGCAGGGAGCCCGATGCGGGGCTCGATCCCAGGACCCCGGGATCATGACCTGAGCCGAAGGCAGACGCTTAATGACTGAGCCGCCCAGGCGCCCCGGCATTAATTTTTTGAATAAATATTTATTCACCTAAAAATTAATAATGTTGAAAATTTCAAATGTTTTATAGCGATATAGTCATTAAGCTTCTCTGTCTGTTGTATTCTGAAGTATCAAGTGAGTGTTTCCTCCCATCTCTCCACATATCAGTGTAAATAGCATCCAGACATTAAATATTCATCAGCTTAAGTGTAAAACTTTCATTTAAAATTTTTAGTATTAAATTCTATCTCTTTAATCCAAAACATTGGTAGAAATATTCCTAAAATGGAGAGGGAAGAAAAAATTCTACCCAATGCTGAGGGTTTTGCAGATATAATAAGGACTTGTTTTAATACATTGTAAATACAGGGGGGTCTTATGTTTTCAAATGGACATGATGCAGTTAAAATGCCACCTATCAGCTCCATAGGCTTTATATCTTCTAGCCCCATTCTCTGTTTAGACAAGGAATATTTCTACCAATTATAATAAGCAAATGGATTAATGTGATTTGGGGGCCTTATAGTCACATCTTCGTTAGTTTTAAATTCCTCCACTTGATGTATGAAATTGTGGTGAATTTATTCATTTCAGAAAGTGTTCCACAATTATGCTGTATCCATCTGAACCCTTTAAATTAAGTCAATTAAGTCCCACTTGCATTATTATTTCTGTTATAGACTGATGATTTAATTTTATCAATTTCTCTCCTAATGGCCAAATCATGCATGTACCAGTTACACTTAAAAATCACACGTTTCTCTTCCCTTGTTCTATCTTGAGCCTCTTCTTGGCCTTTCCCAGATGCTATTAACAATTACTTTTGAAAATACAGGAAATCTTCATCTCCATTCCAATAATATTGAATCTTTGGCAAGTTTATAAGTAATCTTTTTCTCCCTTGTATATATTCCAGATATTTAAGCCATAAATTAATTGGGTTTATTTTCACATTCTAGTCATTTTCATAAGAATCCTCCTCTTAATTTTTTTAAGATTTATTTATTTATTTATTTTAGAGACAGAGAGAGTGCATGAGTGGAGAGAGGGGCAGAGAGAGAGAATCCTCAAACAGGCTCCCCTCTGAGCGCAGAGCCCATTGTGGGGCTTGATTTCACAACCCTGAGATCACGACCTGAGCTGAATCCAAGAGTTGGACGCTTAACCGACTGAGCCACCCAGGCGCCTCCATCTTCTTAATCTTTGTGATATAGAATTTGTACCTTAGAAGACAACCTTAATGCTCCCTGGCCCAGGCACTCCACTTACAGTAAAGACTTCTGAGTTATTTTGACTTAATAACTAAGCAAAATGGTGTGAAAAATTAAGTCAACATGTTATGTTATATGATCCCTTCTCTGAATAGCAGAAAATTCTAGAAAATATAGACATGATGCATCAAGCAGTAGCTGTTCCATTAGGACATGTCAGCTATTTTCCCAAGTCATTTAATTCTGTTTCACCTTCTCCTCCAGGTGTAAGTCTCTTTAATTCCTCCCCAGTGCCCCCCTCCTCCTTATTTTCCTTCCTCCATTGTTACACCTGACCTTCCTCTGTCATTTTGACTTCCAAACAGCAACTTCCGTTGGGTTCCTGAGGCCTGTACTCTGTGCCTTACTTTGGGCTGCCTCCCGACGTTTAGAATAATCTCCTACCCTGACACCCTCCATCTTCATCTTCAACTAGTTTCTGGAAGCTCATTTCTGCTGGGAGCTGTATCCTGACGATTTTTCCTATCCAGCTGCATTCTCCAGACCTCTCCTGTGAATGCTGTCCTGGCCCAATCCAAGTGCCACCATTTTAGGAGAAAGACACTACGTGTTTCCATTTCTTCTAAAGTAGCATGTTTGATTCTAAAAATAATATCTCCCTTCAATATAAGAATCCTGAACTCAGTGTCAGAGCCTTTCACCCAAACCATGGCCAGATTTGCCAAGTCAACTTCCATTGTTCCTTCAGGTATTTCTTTCCAGTTTTCTAGAAGTTCTAGGGCCAAAAGCCCCCAGAAGTTGAAAAGCAAGGATAGATATTTCTTATAATAAAAGGATAAGAAAATCCATTGCACACATTGTATGGGTCATTTTGTGCTAGCAGCGAAAGAGCTGACTCTTCTTAAGATATAAAAATGAAAAGATGGGTGATTTAATAAAAGTTCTGAGGCTTCACTGGTCTTATCTCCCATCCCTTTTATTTTCAGAGATATTTTGAAGGGAGTTCACACAATAGCAATAATCCATCATCAGTTTGGTGCTCTAAAGCTCAAGCTATCCAAAAGTTTTCCATTGGCATTTCATCTTTAAGAGGAGTAATTACTCCAGTTATTCTCCAAATTTCTGATCACTCTATAGTATGTGCACAAAGCCAAAAGTGGTATTTGGTATATGTGTGTGTATGTATATGTGTGTGTGTGTATGTGTGTGTGTGTGTGTGTATATATATATATAGAGAGAGAGAGAGTGTGTTCCCAACATAATTTTCATTCCATTTACACTCAGGAAGAAAAAGGTCTCTATGTTTTCAGGGGTTGTCTATAGTATTTTGTTTTTATGGGAACATTAGAAAGAGGGAGCCAATTATGCAAGACTCCATTTAGTTTTGATTGCCTTACAATACAAGCTGCTGAGGTTTTATAGACTCCCACTAAAGAAAGAAAAAGACTTACCACCTAATTCCAGATATCTTGTGACTTATGAACCTTCAGACATAAAAGCATTGAGTCTCCAGGGCAAGAAAGAGCCTATAGTGGAAACAAGAAAATCAAGCCAATCAGTAATGAAGATCAAAACTAAAAATGTTCATTCCTGAATAAACTTTTTTTTTAAGTTTTACATTTGTCCTTTTTTATTTATTTGTTTTGAGTCTACTTACATCTGGTCAGAAGCTCCTTGTTGTTCATTTCCAGTGGTTTTTCTAGCCCAGCTAACAATGAAGATACATTATTTACCAGGCAATAGTAGGACTCAATTTAAAAAAAAAAAAAAATTAAATAATTTTATGTTATTTATTAACTTAAACAAAGGTCACTTACTCAAATGCCTTCAGGAGCCAAACTGACAGCCTTTTGCATCACACAAGGGCAAGGCATCGTTCATTCACGCGGCACTCCACGTTAGTGCTAGGCTGGGATTCATAACCATGTGGAGCTGGGAAAAGCAGCCGTGCTACAGCAGGTAAGGTCAATGTGCAAAGCAGCCCTGGATGAAATGGTATGAAGCAGAGGCGCCTGCCATCACCTGGAGGGCACAGAACCCTGCAAACAAAGCAAATGCATGTCTGCAACTTGAATTTTGGCTCCCAGGTCACCAGTTTATGATATCATTCCAGAATTATTTTAAGGAAGTTTTATTGATGGAAAACTGAATTGTATCTCCTGTTATATTAGAATTATTACGTTTCAGTGTTATGTCTGCTTTGGGGGGACTTTTAAAATTCCTCTTTGATCACCTGATATAAGGAGAATTTTTAAATCCAAAGGCAGTACAGTAGTAAGGTCCATCCTATACCAAAAGCAGATGAGTCGCTACTTAGATTTTCTATTATTATGGAAGCATAATCTCTTTGTTCCCACAGCAACACATAACAACAATGAAGATATTATTTAGCATAAAATCTCCAATGCTTCTTTGCATCTTCCTCCTGTCCGTCCCTACCCAGTGATTGTACAATGAAATGCAATCTTGCTCAATCTTTCTCAGTCTCAGGGAAGGCATGGCGCTTACCTACAAAAAGGTGATAGTTTGGAAAAGTAACATACATGTACGCAAAGGACTGTAATAAGAGGAATACGGAATTGCTACACGAGTTGTTTTTAAAATGTGGTAATGGGTACTATAGATAAAAGGGAGACATTCAGTGATATAAGAAAGGCATTTAAAATGGTCCTCGAAGACGGTCCAGGACAAAGTCATGTCAGGAAAGAGCTGACTGGCATTGGACTACACACAGCAACCATGTTAATGAGGCATGGAGGCTGGAACCTCTGTGAGCAGTTTGCAGCATGTAGCCAGATCACAGGGAACCTGTGGGCAAGTAGATGGGACAATGAAATTCTAAGAAAGATGGATTGAGCTCTTTCCTCACTGGCTGCTCCATCTCACACTCCATAGCTCTTTTTTCCTCTTCATCTCCTGCCCCCATTTAGATAATGGAGCCCAGGGCTCAGTCCTTGGACATCTTCCACTGTCCACTCATATCTTTTATGAGCTTACCCACTCTCGTGGCTTTAAGCATCACTCTTATTCCAATGACTCCCTGGTTTGTGTCTTCAGTGCATGTCCTGGACTCCACACTTGCATATCCAATTGCCCATAGACCATCTGTACCAAGAAGTCTAACAGGCATCACAATACTGAGTCCTAAAACTGCCTGGTGTTCTTTCTCAGGTCTACTCCTCCAACCTTCCCCTTCTACTTGATTTCCTTCCAGATGCTCAGGTCAAAAATCTTGGGGTCATCCTCGACTCCTCTTTTTCTCACACCCACGGACAATTAATAGAAAATCCTGTTGACTTTACTCTCAGAATACAACCAGAGTTTGACCACTCCTCATCACCTTCTCTGCTACACTCTAGACTGAGCCACATCATCTCTCACCTGGGTTCCAACATCCTCCTAACAGACATCCCAGCCTCTACCTTCCCCTCCTAAACATATGGGATTCTTAGTGCAGGAGCCACAGTGATTCTGTTAAAAGGCAAGGCAGATCATGTCTTTCTTTGATTTGCAATAGTGAAAAAGCCCTCCTCTGGCTCACAGGAGAGCCCCAAATTCCTCTAATGGCTGGGCAAGCTTTCGTTCCTTCAACTTCAGCCAATGTGGTCTCCTTGTTACTCTTGGTGTACCCCCTCACAGCCTTCGTGTCATCATTCAGTCCTCCTTGGAGGCTCTTCCTCTGGACATCCACAGCTCCTCGCTTTCTCATGACTTTTGCTTACAGGTCACCTGCCCACTGAAGCCTACCCTGCCCATCCTGTCAAGAATGGCATCCTCTTTGATTTCTTTTTCTTTTTTGCAAGTATCATATATATTTCATATATTTATCATGTTTATCCTCAGCCTCCCTCTTTGATGTAAGCTCCAAGAGGGCAGAGATGTTTGTGGGTTTTGTTCACCATTGTATCTCCAGCATCCAGGACAGTGCCTCTTATGCAATAGGAACTCAATAACTCTTTGGTGACTGAACCTTAAGTAGTTTTGGGCAATGAGAAACCACTGAAGATGTTTGAGTTGAGTCTGAAGAAAGGGAAATGAGCAACAAGTCTTTGCCGAAAACTTGCATTTTATCTGTGGGGTAGAAATGGCATTTCAGAGGCAAACTGTTCAAACACAAAATGTCAGAAAAAAGCCATGATTTCTTCCCCTACCCCATGGTAATTATATCTGTTTTCTCTGACTTGATAAGTTTATCAAGACAGTTTGTCATTATTTAAAAAGTAAGGACATCGGAGTAAAAAAAAAAAACAAAGTTAAATTTCTTTTTTTTAATATTTTATTTGTTAATTTGTCAGAGAGGGAGAGAGAGAGCACAAGCAGGGGGAGCGGCAGGCTTCCTGCTCAGCAGGGAGACTGATGTAGGACTCAATTCCAGGACCCTGGGACCATGACCTGAGCCGAAGGCAGATGCTTAACCAACTGAGCCACCCAGACATCCCCCAAAGTTAAATTTCCGATTCTAATAGTGTTGATTTCATCTATAAAATGGAGGTTATAATCAAACTTCTTTTTTATGGGTTATAAGGATTAATAATAATTATTAATGTGTATAAAAGATCTAGCAGATAGTAGGTATTTATAAAATCTTAGTTCCTTTGATTTAATAATTAATTAGAGCACAGCCAGCCTCTTTAACTTACTTGCCAATTTTTTCATACTCTATTCACTAAAATTCTTGCTAATGTTATGGGTAGAAATTATCAACCAACATTTGACTAACATGCTCAGCAATAAAATGTGCCTGCTATACGATTCCTTCTGCTATGTTTCATTAATTTTTCTATGATCCAAGCTTTCACATTGTGCACCCATCTCTGACTATCCCATCAACTCCCAACCTTTTTCAGTCCCCTGGAAAAAAAAACTATTTTATCAAGTACTTTATTGAATTAAAAGTGCATTCATTTTTTAGTCTGTATTTCCTTCATAAAGAAAATTGATTTGAAAATTAAATTTAAGAACAAAAAAGATAGGGATTACCACATCCCACTCCAAATTGCCCATATAATTTTTGTATTAGGCAAAGTAGACCAACCCAGTGGTTCTCGAACTTTTTGGTCTCACGACCCCTTTACATTCTTAAAGATCATTAAGGACTCCCAAAGAGATTTTGTTTATGTGGGTAATATCTACTAATATTTGCCCTATGAGAAATTAAAACAGAGACATTTTTTAACGCAAGAATATGCAAAGACCCACTTTATTAGACATCAGAGCAATGACATCATCACACATAGCATGTAGAAAGCTCTGCTCTACGATCACGAAAGAATGAAAGTGAAAAAGACAAACAGTATCTTAATATTATTATGAAAATTGTTTTAACCTGTCAAACCCTCTGAAAGGGCCTTAGGGAATACCTAGGGGCTCCTGAACCACACTTTGAGAACCACTTGCCTAATCTTTGGTTGGTAACACATCAACCCCAAATTCTCAATGACTTAACATAATGAATATTTATTTTTATTCACATAAAGCCCACTGTGGCCTGGACAGGTCATGTGCATCTTATAGCTATATGATCTGAAGATGTGGCTTCATCTCAGCAAGGGAAGGGGCCCCTAGCTGGCTCCTAACTATGCTGATCCAAAAGCACATATGTCACTTTTACACACAATTCATGTGCCAGAAG
Source organism: Zalophus californianus (assembly GCF_009762305.2). Classification (NCBI taxonomy): domain Eukaryota; kingdom Metazoa; phylum Chordata; class Mammalia; order Carnivora; family Otariidae; genus Zalophus; species Zalophus californianus. Next base: position 80,408,397 of record NC_045598.1, on the reverse strand, counting down.
TAGTCACATAAATATTTGGTGACTGAATGTACAAAGAAGAACCTTAAGTGGGTTCAGGCAGTTAGAAACCCCTGAAGATATTTGAATTGAATCTGAAGAAAGGGTAATGAGCAACAAGTCTCTACTGAAACCTTGCATTGTATCTCTAAGATAGAAATGACCGCAACCCACTGCAAGGGAGGCTGACAAACTAGAAGTCCACTGTACTGATCTACTTTAAAACTTCTGCGTGAAATACCCTTCTCCAAATATAGCGTTTGGAATTAGCACATCTAAGTTCCATTCAGTCTGTTGAGCAGACCCTAGATTTAAGGCATTCAGCCAGATGGTGACCAGAGAAGTGAAAGACACATTCAGCGCAGGGATAAAGCTCACTAAGAAAATAAAGAAGGGAATGGATCCAGTTACAAAATCATCGCAATCTAGGATTTGTCTGATTTAGTGAGCCCTTACTATGTACAGGCTGGTGGTTGTATTTTTTTGTCTCATTTAACCCTCACAAAAACCTGATGTGTTATGCCATTATTTATGTCCATTTTTAAAAATATTTTATTTATTTATTTGAGAGAGAGAGAGAGAGAGAGCACATGAGCAGAGGGAGAAGCAGGCTCCCCGCTGAGAAGGGAGCCCGATGCAGGACTTGATCCCAGGTGAGATTATGACCTGAGCCAAAGGCAGATGTTCAACTGACTGAGCCACCCAGGTGCCCATTTATGTCCATTTTTAAGATGGAAAAATTGAGACACAGAGAGATTTGAATAATTTGTCCAGGGTCCTCTGGCTAACACAGGGTGAAGCTAGGACTTGAGTCCAGATCTGCTGGACATGAGACAGCACTTTAACCATGAGGGCTCACAGTACTGTCTCCCTCAGATATCTTTTCCTTGAGAAAATCCTGCATCATCATTAATGATGTTTCATCAGGTTAACTTTATCTCCCAAACAGGGTAAAGGACTTGTGACCCAACTGCTACAATCCAACAGCATCGATGTCACTTGGAAAATCAAAATACCAGTAATGGCTGTGCCTTTGCTAAATCTCATTCACTACATTTTCACTGTTTCCCTTGAGAGGTCAAAGCATGGAATGTAAAGTGCATGGGGTACTGGGTTCTAGAACAATCTCTGCACGGGACAAGCCATGCCGCCTCTCCACGCACTGTTTTCCTCATTTTTAGAGATGAGGAAGAGTAGGAAGTGCAGAAATGTGAGAATCAGACAGACCTATGCTAGATCCCAGCAGTGCCACTCTTTCTGGGAGCTTGGCAAGGCATTTAAATTGCCAAGTTACCATTTCTTTATCTGTACAATGGAATCAATAATGAGGTCATTTAAACACTAATGTGAGATAATACATGGGAAGAAGCCTTGAAGGTACATGCACCAGGCTCATGTCTCCCAACCCTACCCATTTCACCCATTCCCTACTTGTGTGCTTCAAATAGCGTGCCAGCGTCTGATCCCATACAAAAACTGGGAGATTCCATTCTAGTTTTTTGTTCAAATTAATGCACCTGCAACCCCTCACCAGGGCATCCACCTTGGTAAATATAAGAAAGACCCATTCATAGACAACCATTATATAATATTAATGCTTCATTTCATAGAAAGTTTTTTTATACTTTTCAAACAAGTTGAAACACACATCAAGGCAGGTTTTTTCTAAGAAGAAAATGCACAAAATTTAGAATGTAGAGTTTCATTCTGATTTGCTTAGATTGTCCAGTTCCTTTATTGTGAAGCAAGTATAGAGTCCATATAATATGGTGTTTTACAAGAGGTAAAATGTTGAGCATTGGTGCAAACTTTTTGTAAAGCTTTTTGTTAATATGTGTCAAGAGCCTGAAGTTACTCCAGGAAGTTCTATCCTGAGTAAAGAAAGTAATCATAAATATGGAAAAGACTTTATATACAAAGATGTTCAACATGGGATTATTTAAAGTAGTTAAAGTGGTATAATCTAAATTCTCCAAAATTGGGAACTAGATATGCAAATGAGGATAAATTCCAAGTATGGTATTTTATGATGTATATGAAGATTTATGATGATACGGTATATAATTTAGGAACACACTTAGCTGCCAATAACAGAAAAACCCAACCAACAGTAGCTTTAACAAAAAGAGGTTTGTTCTTACATAATGAGAAGCCAGGGGGCCAGTGGCCGCTATTTTTAGCATAGCCGCTCAGTGATAACATCAGAACTCAGGCTCTTTCGGGTGGTTCAGTGTGTCACTGACAAGCCTTAGCTTTTTATCCTTGCTGCTCATAGTAGTAAGATGACTTCTGAGGCTTCGAGTATCACATCTGTTTTCAAGGCAGGGACCTGGGGAAAATGGTGGTATCAGAAATGTCTCCTCTTGTGCTTGTCTCTTTCACCAGGAAGTGAAACATCTTTCCCAGAAGACCCCATTTGTGGCTCACGGTCCAGCACTGTTTCTCATGGCCACCACTAGCTTTCAGGGAGATTGAGCCAGTGGTTGTTGACCTTCCCTCCTCTCTAGCAGAGGCAGGAATGGCAGAAGGAAGTAGTCATCAGCACTATGCAGGGGAGGGACTGAAGGCGGGTGGGAGGGAGAACGCAGAATGGGAAGGAAGTTGAAGCAGCCATACTGAAACATGGCGGTGGGTTGGGGAGGATAACTTTACAATCTTGTCCCAGCCTCAGGGTCAATGTTCGATTTCTCCCAAGGTGGGGGACTAGAAAGTAGACTGCCTCGAGGGAACCTTTAAATGGAAGCTGGACAGTGAAGCTGATGGAGGGCTATTTCTGTACCAAAAAGTTCTTTATTTTTACAGAACTTTCAGCTAGCTATCTCACTGTTTTGAATCTCTCCAATCTGTAAGGTATCCTGGAAGTGTGATGTGGTATAATACGATGGTTAGGACCAGGCATTGGAATCTGGCAGACAGGAACAAAACCTATGTCAGCCACTTACTCGCTGTGTGACCATGGGCAAGTTACATATCTTCTCTGATCTTCAGTTTCCTCATCTTTAAAATGTAAAAATAACAACAATAACATAATCATTATTGTTGTTATTATTAGTTATTATAGTAATAACTACCTTCCTCTTTTATTCTGAGGATAAATATGACCAGGAATGTAAAGCACATAGCTACATGCTGCAAGTCAGCTGATCTTATTTGAGATAGATATTAATTTATCTAGTAAGACAGGAGACTAAGTAAGAGAGCAGACTAAGCAGAAGAAGAAATATTAGCAAAGGATGAAAACAAGTAAGAGAGCAGACTAAGCAGAAGAAGAGTATTAGCAAAGGATGATAATAATACATAACACTGCTGAGACTATGTCGGAAAGTGTTTTACTTGCATTACCTCGCTGAATTCCCACCACAAGTGGCGTGGTGGTACATTAGTCAGGTTAATAGAGGTTATGCTGTGGTAGAAATCACTCCCAAATCTCAGTGGCTTCGTAACTACAGAAGTTTATTTCTCACTCACGCAAAATCACGCGATGGGCATAGTCGCTAGTAGCAGCACTCCAAGCTGCTTTGATTGTTTGGGATCGTGCAGCCATGGTCACTGAGGCAGGGCATACTGACCATGTTTCTAGCTTCTGTGAACTTGATGTTTTAACAACTGCCTTACATGCATATGCTGGACATGCCTTGCTCTGGGCAACCCAGTGATATGACTGAGTCACCTTGCTTCCTCCTGTCTCTATTGTCACCTTCTCCCCAGGAAGGGTCCTTCTCCCAAGGGCATACTCTCAATTAAAAACCAACCAAACAACACCACAACCACCTCTTCCGTTGGGCTCTCATACCCAGGACCACTGTCCACCTGCCCTAATCACTCCAGGGCCAGGAACCAGACAACTAGGGACAGCTCCTATGTGCTAGGATCTGCTGAAACAATTCAGACTAGCCAACCCTAGGCCTGCCTGCCCTGTATCTTCATTCCTTCCTGTAGAAACTACAAAAAAAGCCCTTGTCCATAGTTCCTTCCTTTCCCTCTGCCCTGTGATGCACCCTGGGACTTCCTGTGTGACCCCTGCAAGGCACAGTGTTTGCCTCTTTCTCCTGGAAACCGGGAATAGTAAATTGTCTTTGCAATGGTGATCATTTCCTTATTGGTTGGCCTCAGTATACCTCAAATTTTCTGTTAATACACTATATTTTAAAACCCAGGGGAAGAAAGAACATGGAAAAAACACACTTTAGCCCTGGAATGCTTCCATCCAGACAAGTTCATGCCCATCTGCACAAGGATGAGGAGGTGCAGTCCTTCTGTGTGTGCAAAGAACACACGCTGTTCATACTGGTGAGCAGGGCTTACATCAATCACAGATGGATTTGTAGTCAACTTCAGAGTAACAAACGGTGAGCTTTTACCCAGCGGGGGACGGGGATGGAAACAGATAAACATCTGACCCCCGGTCCTTAGAGACCCACATGTGAGCCAATGGGCAAGTTAGCTGGGCACTTATCATTTAGCCCTTTTGTTCGTTTTACCAAGAGTTTACCTTTGGTACCAAGGAAGCCCACCAAATCCACAGATTCTCCGTGACTTACTTTAATGAATTTTCATCACCATGTCAAAATAAAAATTTGGTATCTTCCCCTTTTCAAATTCCTAGGAACCTAATAGTCTTCCACGAGGTTTCAAAAATAATTGCCAGCTGGCTTGCCCTCCCTCCATTCTCTCCTATTGTGCTCTGCAGTGATTTTCCTACCCTGGGCATTCTGAGACGCATTGCTCCTCTGTGCTCTTTCCTCATTGACTATTATTACCTTAAGTATTCTTCTTGCTATTACCTTTGTCACCAAGCCTGCTCCTAAGACCGGCCAGGACTTCTGTCCTTTTTCTATAATTTCCTATTTGCTCTTTTTCCCTGTTAAGAAACCAGTCCACATTTTCTTTTTGTCATCTTTTTTTCCCCCTTTCTTGAATATCTTCAACATGCTATTTTTCTCTTCTGTGACTTTTCCCCCTTTACTAACAGCGTCTATTCTATGGGCCTGCCCCCACCCACTTGGTCCACACCTGTCTTGCTTCCTTCTCTGCCACCGTAATTTCTCATGCATGCCTTTTCCATGGTCCACTTCCCATTCTGATGTCTTTTAAAACATCACCCTTGTCTCTACTTATGTTTCTGTTAGAAATTATTATAGCATTAAGTCATTAAAATCTGTATCACTTAGCTGTGTCATTTTACTGCCACCCTGTCAGAGACCTTTGGCTATAACAATATAATGGAATATTATTCTCATGCATACAGTGAAAAAGAGAGGGGCAAAGTGACAGGAAGAGAAAACAGAGACTGAACGTAAAAGTAAATTACAAAGGGTCTGCACAAAGTGAATGGAAGAATGAAACCATCAATCAATGAATTTTTTTCAACATAGATGGTCATTTCAAATTATTCTGGTAGGAAAAAATATTCTGCAGGCCAGCTGGCTGGCAGAAAAACAAAAACTATCCAACCCCTTGTCCCTCCTAATGTCATTTTCTTCCTAAATTATTTCTCAGTTTATCCTGGGTTTATTCATTTATGTAATATATATTTACTGTGTGCCGGGTGGAAATGAGACACATTCTCCATTTGCACATACCCCAGAAACTCTGGGGTTTGGTGCAGACCCCAGCTCTTTTGGTATCTGCACAAGGAGGTTCAGAATTTTATTCAAATTAATTTCCAAAAATGATTTGTCATGAGATCTGCTGGGCTGCAGGAACTGTATTTCTCAGTGGGCTCCAGGTACTTTCATCACAAATCAGAAGGTCTAAGTTGGTGGGGGCTTCTGGTCCTTCAGCCCCTCTGCAGCCTGGCCAAGCCAGCCACTGTACACGACCTCACCGTGCTCCCTTCAGCAGTAGAAGGGGAATGGTTCAGCCCACACATGTGGAGTTTGTGGAAGACTTTCAGAGAGAGTGATAGGAGGAAAACAGAGAGGCCTGGAGAGTAACAGCTATAGTTTAGGTGAAATGTGCTAAGGAAGGAAGCAGTGGAGAGAAAAGATGACTTTAACTGTTATTAAGAATACACGTTCAGGGCCCCTGGGTGGTGCAGCTGGTTGAGCATCCGACTCTTGGTTTCAGTTCAGTTCATGATCTCGGGGTTGTGAGATCAAGCCCCGCATTGGCTCCGTGCTCAGCAAGAAGTCTGCTTGGGATTCTCTCTTCCTTTCCCTCTGCCCCTCCCCCCTGTGAGCTTGCATGTGCGTGCTCTCTCGCTCTCTCTCTCTCAAATAAATAAATAAGTCTTAAAAAAAAATACACTTTCTTCTTTGTAATATCCGGGAAGGACTGAAAAGATTTGAAATATGCATAATTACTTCTGGTTTCTAGGTTGTGTTTCTTTGCATGAGACAACATAGACAGATTGGACCACATGGGGTTTCCGAATTTATTTGGATTACATTTGGATTACCTATGACCTTAAGCAAGTCACTCACCTCCCTTAGAAAAAAAAACTTTCTAACCTGGAGGAATTGATGATGAGATGACACATGAAAACTCTGAAAAGTGATCATTTAATCCACAGACGGTAAAGAGGAACTGGAGGCTGATACTACAGCTCACACAGGTAGCTCTTCGGCAGGGCCGATGTGTTCTCTGGCCAGCCTCCATTTGGATTGCCTGGTGTCCATGCTGTGTAGGGTATTAAACATGTTTAATACCACCCTGGCCTCAGATGATTCTTACATATAGTTACCTGTTCAGGTAACTATCTAACCCTAGAGTCAAGGATTGTGGCGGAAAAACCATCTAAACAGAACCTTTTACATAATCATCACAATGAGACTGATTCCTGCTGGGAATTCTACATCTAACACAATGGGAATATTGACTAGTATGGTTATCATCTCTGGGAGTCACTGGAACTTCTGGTGTAGGGCAAGAAAGCCCACAGAACAGGCATTTGTTTGGAATAATTAGAGGAAGTTACATCTGGATCCAGGGACGTGGTCTCCAGGGAGTAGTCTCCTAAACCATTTACTCTGACACCCCCGTGGTAGAGAACTGAGTCTCAGTACTGAAGTGAGACCCCCCGCTGCATGACACCTGGATAAGTCTGATAGACCAACACACAAGGCTGAACTGAAGGCTATCGCGTGCCCTTAGCAATCAAAATGTCCTGAGAAAGGGTCAGCAACAAGCTAAGCAGCGCTGTGAATTTTAGCCTTTCTCACAAGAGAGCAGTATGATTTTTCATTCCTGTTTCATTCTGTTCTCGTTGAGAGCAGAAAATTTACCTGCCAGCACCCTTCCCCAACCTGCCTCTGTGTCTGTGCTCTTGATGTTTGCTTTGTGAAGAAACTGCTTAGGTGGCTCATGAGCCACGCTACCCAGGCTGAACAGCCACTGGAGAGAAAAGAGATGGATTCTACCCCCAACTGAGGACAGCATCTTGCTTTCAAGTTGACATTAAACTTCAAATTGTCCAGAGAGGCTTGAAGGCAAGTGCTTCCAGATCCCCATCGGCACCTTAAGTGGCCAGATGAGAACTCCTCAAAGGCACTCCTTCTAGCCAAGAGTGATCTTGGCTGCTTGAAGCAGGCATACACAGCCCTTACCATGGAACCAAGTCTTTCATATATCCCACCATTGTGATTCCCAACCCAGTAAAGGGGTTTCAGAGATCAAGGAACAAATCTCTCTCAGAATGTCCAAGTCAGGCTGGGGTTACTGCCACCTGCTTACAGGAACACAACAATCTGCCAGAATAAAAATCCCTGGGGAATGGTATCTTAGAAATAGGGATGGGGGCACTATCTCCAACTGTCAAAAATCAGAGCAAACAAATTGGCTCAATAAATGGCCCGAAAGTATCTGCCAGATTCAATGACTCATCTATCCAATTCATTCATTTATTCAACAAATATTTATAAAGCCTGATATTCGCTAAGTGCTTGGGATGCACCAATGAACATAATAAACAACAAGCATACTAATAGTAAGCAGCATAGTATGGTAAAAGGCTTAAGTACTATTCGAGGGAAAAAAAGCAGAGTAATACAAGATATGTGATTAGGAGGGCAGGCTGCAATATTAAATCGGAATAAATCAGGAGGGTTAAATCGGGAATAGGAAAAATGGTGAGATTGCTCTCTAAGCAACATCTCTCTTCCAAACATCTGTGGACAGGGGCTGTTTCCCCAGCATCTATCCATTCTCCTCTCAGTAACTTCCCTAGGTTTTACACTGATATCCATACCTCTGCCATATAGCCCTTCTGGCCCATGAAGGGAAAGTGCCTCAGGCCCAAGGACAATCAACGTAACCCTCTGTCCTGCCCAGTTATTGACTCAAGGGCGTGCCCTTGACCCAATCAGAACTATAGATCTAAAGAAGCTATTTCATAGCGGGTCCTAAAAAAGATATCTTCATTTCCTGGCTCTTGTATGGCAGCCCGATGTAATCTCAGTAACTGCCTCGGGCATTTTGCAGTGAAGCAGTGGAGCTAAGGACTGTATCAGCACACAGAGGTCAGAGTTAAGAAAATCTCCGAGGGCCAGACCTGGATCAAATCATGCCTCTGGATGCTTTGTTAGAATAAGCCGATGAATGATGAATGCACTTTCCTATACAGACCAAAGTTAAGTTTTTTGTTACTTGCAACCCAAAGCATCTCAGCCCATAAACCAGACCAAGGGCTACTATGCACAGGAGACCCGCCTCATGAACACATGTGAAATGTCTTTCCTATCCTAAATTTAACCTTTCTGTATTAGAGCCACAATTTATAGACAAAAATCAACATTTTTTTTGTGAGTCACAGAGAAACGACTGCTTAAATCAGTAAAAGAGATACTTCCAAAAAACTAAAAATAGTAGAATATATTGCATTAGAAATGAAAGGTGCAGATGTTAAGGCAGGCTTAGGAGGATCAATTCTAAGGTAATTTAGGGGAAGGAAATGACAGACGCTCTCGACCTCCAGCATTGTAAATTGTTTCTTGATTCCCTCTTAATGAAAATATCGCATTTTCTCATTTCTTTTCAGCAATATAGTCGATGGATTGTTTTTTTTTTTTTTTGCCCTTTTTTTGCTTTTACTTTTTGCATAGATTTGGTATTTTTGTTTTTAATAAAAGTGGAGGTGTTTCTGAGAATTTCTATTGCAACAGCAGGGCTTGAACTTCAGGACAGCTGAAAGGAAGAGTGTGTGCTGTTTCCATGGAAACCATAGCAGTATAATGTCAGGTACTAAGAGACATCAAGAATGAAGGGATAAAATCCCTGCATCATTTTAATAAACACGTCCTACTTACTGCTATTTAACCACAGTCTACATACATACGCTGTCTCTTTTAATAGCCACTCTTCATAAATTTCTTTTGACCACATCTAACCTTTCTAAGTTGGTCCTGATTATGCTGCTAAGTAAATAAAGATGAAAAGAATGCCCTTCATTAGACTATTACAAATGCTTTATTATTCTGGAAACTCATTAGCCATATATATGTTTTAATTAGAAAATAGTACTACGGGGACTCAATAATAAGGGTTAACGGAAACCCACAAAGACAAACAGGTAAATTAAACAGGGCTGACATTTTGTCCTTAGTTCCTCATCTCATATTACACGCCCCATTCTGGGTTATTTGCAGTAGAAAAAAATAATTAAATGAAACAGTTCTTACCCCAACCCCCTCTCTTACTGATGCCTCTCCCCTCAAGTTTATGTTCCAAAAGTATCCTGTCTGGCAGCAAGAAAACTACCTCCAAGCCTCCAGTCTCCCAGGCAGCAAGGGATGTAGCCAAATGCTTACGAGCCCCGCCCTGGGCCCTCTCCTGAGGCAACCTGGCGAAGTAAATGCCTGTCAACAGTTCTTTGCAGCTTCCTGGTCTTTGCTCTCCCCACCTCCCTCCAAACAAGGGGTCAGTTCTCAACTCTTCCCTCAAGGCCTGGCCTCCACACATCCATTAGCAATCAAGAAGGAAGGTTGAGAGAAGGGGGGAAGGAAGCAAGGAAGGAAAGTGGAGGGGCCAGGAGGGTGAGGAAGCTGGACAGCACCCTAAATCAACTCAAGGGAAGAAAGACTGAGGGTTTCTTCACTCTATCAAGGATGCTTCTAAGGGACACTGGTTGGGAGGAATGATTCGTATGTAGTCCTATACGGAATCCCTTCATTTGTTTCCCAAACTCAGGTAAGGGAAATCGTGCCAAATTTCAAATAAAATGAAGTGCTACTCCATTAGGGCCAGTGAACAGAACTCAGCGAACAAGCTCTGTCTACACCGTGTGGCCTAAGAAATGATAAACACTGCAGGGAAAAGGAGCCTTTTCTCCTTTTAGGAGGTAATAATTAGAATAGAAAGTAGTAAGCCCCTGGTAGTCAGGGACTTCACAAAGCCACTTGGGATTCACAGCCAAAGCCAGAGGGCTAAGGGCCTTCTGATAACTGCTGAGCTACAGAGTGAGGGGCTGGTGTGCCAGAGGGAAGTCGTGAAGACAGGAAGCAGCAAACATGACAATCCTTACAAGAGCTCCCCAGGGTCGCCTGATCCAGGGAAGGGATGCACGGAGCTGAGGCCCAGCAAGTGCCTGATTAAGGAATATGATTCAGAGTTTAAGATCTGGAACCCCTTTTCCTAACTGTATTCCTCCTGTTGGGTTCTGTTATAATCCAGAAAAAAACAGGAGGGTTATCACTAAATTATCACCAGGTCCAAGGGAACCAAAAGACTGAGAAGCACAATCCTGCCCCCAGGAGGTCACAGTCGGGATGCCAACAGGAAAATTCCTTGTTGGACCCAGTCACCACCATCACCCCACACAGGCGCACCCCCACCCACACACACACCCCACTCATTGGAAACTAAACTGCTCCAGGTTTTAGGTTTATATGTGGCATAAAAATACCCAAACAACAGACTTAACTACAGATAAAATCCCAAAAGATGACCTGAAATCTTGTGGAATAATCTGTCACAACCTTTTAAAAAGACGATGAGCCTACATTTCATGTAATCATCTGATTCTGCATAAAAGTTTCATGTGCAATATTAAATACCTTTTTGTGTTTATCAGTTTAGTGGCTCTGGAATCATGATGCCAGTAAAGCCAGTCTATTTGGACAGCAATAATCTGGTCCTTTGATCTTCAATAATGTCTGTTAGTTTAGAATATACGAATGACCTTCAGATGGGTTTCCCTCTCTACCCCCACATGAAGATTCTCCTACAAAGCAAAAAAGTGACAAAAGCAGAATGTGATCACCATTCCTCGATCCGAGAATCAGAGAAAATAGTATTCCAGAAGACATAGATCCAGCCAGTTAACTGTAATAACGTATTTTTAAAATGCCAAGACTTTATTAGAGTTGAATAATTTATTCGGTGCTCTTGACTTATTGTATTCCCAAATCTCATCTGCCTCAGCATAGTCTTACTATCTCAAGGAAGTTTCTATGGGAGAAAGGGATCCAATCTCATTGACCACAACCACAGAGAATCTTAAATAAATATTTTAAGTGAAGCAGGATGGGACAAGCGTCCTGATCCTTAGGAAATGGGAGTCTTAGGGAATGGGAAGAGTAGGAGAAAATGCACTTGGTGTCTACAGCTAAGTCATCTAGTTCAATCTTGAAGATAATTTAGAGAGCATCGAGTCCAGTTGTGGCCAGTTCTTGCCTAGCACATTAGATTTGGCCTCTGACATTTCAAACGAACTGATGCCTCTTGAACAGCTTACCTGGGACGTGAGTGAGCGGGTTTGCCACAAGCCTTTATGGTCTAGCTCTGCCCACGTATTATTTTCTGCCTGGCCTTTGACATTATTCACTCAGCCCGGAGAACACCTGAAAACTGAGTCCCGGGCCCATTTAATAATTTGTTCAAGATCACAGTGTGATGGAATTAAGAAAGCATGTGTTTGTGGGAAGAGGAGCGGAGACGGGGGAACAGGGGACTCTCCCAAACTCTTTCTCGTCCACAGATGATGTGAGTCAACTAGAGCTGAGGCAGGGAAGTCACGGCCAAAGGAAGTAGTCTTCTTTCCTTGCCTTTTCTCTCCTGGTATGGACAGAGTAAGCACCACCCCCCGCGCCGCCCCGCTGCCCCAAATCCATATGTTGAAGTCTTAACCCCTAATTTGATATATTTGGAGACGGGCTTTTGAAAGGTAATGGGGTTTTGATGAGATCGAGCTAGCTCTGCTACTGAGAAGCGGAGTGCTGGTGTAACAGACACCAAGGAAGCAGCTTCAGAACTGGGTAATGGGTCAAGGCCAGACAAGTTTCGAGATGCATGCTAGGACAATTAAGGGCAATTTTGGTGAGGTAGAGTTACTGGAAACTGGAGGAAAGGTAGTCTTTGTTATAAAGTGCAGCCCACCGTTTTGTGGAAGGTGGAACTTGCAAACAACGAAATTGGGTATTTAGCTTTGGAGATTTCTAAGCAAAGTGTAGAAGAAGCAAATTGGAGCCTCTTGACTGCTTAAAGTAAAATGTGAGAAGAGAGAAATGAAGAGGAAGTGAAGAAGGAAGTGTTAAGCAAAAAGGAATCTAAAGGTTTGGGAAATTCTCAGCCTGTCTCTATTGCAAAAAAAAAAAAAAAAAAGGAGAGAAAGAAAGAAAAGAAAAGCAAGCAAGGAAGCATGTTCAGAACAACACCAACAGCCTGGCTCAATAAAAAGAAAATAGGATTATACCAGCAAAGACACTGCCAGCTTGAACTAAGGGAGTCCGAAAATGCAGGACAGAATGAAGGAAGGCTGTCAGACTTCTTGGATTTTCTAAGATGCGACCATAAGGCTGTTCAGCTATGAATGTGCACCATTCCTTAAGGAAGGGAAGAATGACCCTGAAAGAGATTCAGAGGTCATAACATTGCTTCTCCCACCAAGGTCCAGGGGGCAGGGCTGGTTCCTCCTAGGTTTCAAAAGATAGGGGGCTTCTTCTGTTCCTGGGGCCAGGGTTGACCTCCATCCAGTGCCTCAGGGGTGACCCCTCACCAAACGGGATGGCAGGGCTGCCCCTTAGAGCCATGGGAGTGAAGCTGCCTCGGGCCCAGAAAATGAGACATCGATCTGAAGAGGATTATTCTCAAGCCATAAGATCCAATGGAATTTGCCTTGCTGGATTTTAGACTTGCTTGGGAACCCATCACCCCTTTTTCCTTTCCAATTTCTCCCTTTGGAATGGCAATATCCATTTTATGCCTGTCCCACCATTGTCTTTTGAAAGCACAGAACTTGTCTGGTTCCCCAGGCTCACGGCTAGAGATGAATCATACCGCACGTCTCACCCAAATCTGTTTTAGATGTTATTTAGATGAGACTTTGGACTTTAGACTTTAGAGTGGAGGTTGGAATGAGTTGCAATACTGGGGGCTGTTGGGATGGAATGAACATATTTTGTATGTGAGAAGGCCATGAATTTTGGGGGGCCCGGGGCAGAAGGCTATGGACTGAATTGTTATAAACTAACAAAGCTACCATTCCACATCCAGGATTTCCTGAGCCAATTCACACCCACATCCCAACAATTTTTTTTAAGATTTTATTTATTTATTTGAGAAAGAATGAGAGAGAAAGAGAGAGAGAGAGCATGAGAGGGGGGAGGGTCAGAGGGAGAAGCAGACTCTCCGCTGAGCAGGGAACCCCATGCAGGACTTGATCCTGGGACTCCAGGATCATGACCTGAGCTGAAGGCAGTAGCTTAACCAACTGAGCCCCCCAGGCGCCCCTCACACCCACATCCCAGAGTCCGTGCAAAATCAAACCAATCTATCACATCGAGAGTCTGGCAGAAATTCTGTTGGGGACATTAGGGTCTTAATTTTTTCCAAAGGAGTATTTTCAATGGCAGATTTGTCCATTCACCTCTGAACCCTTGTCTCACATTGAGATCAATGAAGGTTCAGTGTAATAAGATCTTATTTTTAACCATAATCATTATATTTATTTTTACAACTCAGCTTTTTCTCCCAGTACAGGAAATATTCTGGATCATAGATCATCTTCTCAATTTTCAAACTAAAGATAAAAAAAATGGTTTATAGGAAATTTTATCGTAAGTACAACCTTAATGGAATTTGCACTTCTGACCTTTGTAATATGAATCCAAAATTTGACCTATCAGACTACACTATTATTTCTTATTCTCCATAGTCCTGTCTACACACTGAAATCAGTTCTCAGATTGCTCTTTCAGAGAGTTCTCCAAGGTCAACAAAACCTGAGATTACAAATAAAAAATTAATTTAAGAAATCAAATAACAAGTATCACTAGGGTCAGTAGAGTCTTCCTTCAGTGGTCAGGTCTATACCCAGGGCAAATGGCAGGCAAAGCAGCCTTTCTATACTATTAATACAGTTGTGTGTGTGTGTGTGTGTGTGTGTGTGTGTGTGTGTATGTGTGTGTGTTTGAGAGGGTGAGAAGGAGAGAGAGAAAGAAACAGAAGGAAAGAGAGGGAGAGAGAGAGAAGATTAAAAGGGAGAGGGAAGATTTCAATTTACTGGAAAATTGCTCTATCGATAAGGCACTCTTTGGAATAAGATGGCATTTGCAAGGTTGCAAGAGTAGAAAGGATGGACATGTAATCCTAGAGAGCAGAAAACCAGGATGCTACAGATTTTTATTGACAGTTGAATGTACAATCCTGCAGTTTGGGGCTGTGGCTGGCCTCCCTCACTTCAGTAATCAGCCTTCCTTCCACAAGAACAACTTAACCTTATTTTTATTGTTCTATATGTTGTTTCTATCAGAAAAAAACATTTCAAAATTAAAACTGAAGTGAAGACTAGGTCCAGCAAAAAGAAAGTCTTTAAAAAGAAAAAGAAAGATAACTGCTAACTGCATGACCGCCTTCGCTAACAATGGCTCCCACCACTGAATATTTGCTGGAGCCTCCTGCTCCTAAACCATCATTCATCGCACCAGTGCTCATTTTCAGTTAAGGGTATGTCCTTATTCTTATTACATATCATTATTAGAAAACTAAAATGGTAAGGAATCTTAGGCTTCTCAAATCAGTTTAGGGCTTTGCTTATAAACATGTTTTTAAATTGGTAAAGTAGGGGCGCCTGGGTGGCTCAGTCAGTTCAGCGTCTGCCTTCGGCTCAGGTCATGATCTCAGGGTCCTGGGATTGAGCCCCACATCGGGCTCCCTGCTGAGCAGGGAGCCTGCTTCTCCCTCTTCCTCTGCCTGCCACCTCCCCTGCTTGTGCTCTCAATCTCGCTCTGTCTCTCTCAAATAACTAAATAAAATCTTAAAAAATAAATATATATAGGTAAAGTAATCCATAAAAGCCAGGTTTTTGGGGTTTTTTTTTTTAGTGAATACATTGCTTAAAGATCTTCATTCAGTATATAGTTGAAACCCAAATGTAAAATTATTTTTATAAGGATTTTCTGTAATGATGAGTCACAACTTAAAAAACAAAAAAGCCTACAGGGGAGGTATAGGTGCTGGGAGCAACAACGAACAGGGTCTCCTCGGGCCTCCTCCAGGGCCACTGCCGGAGCAGCAGGTCGCTAACGTTGGTCAGAATCTCCAGCTGACCTCAGTCGTTGAATGGAGTTGAGCGTCAGCCTCCGGTGTGAGAAACCTCAGAAAGAAGGCACGTTTGTTATCAGGGTTTACAGTTTGGTATTGAAGATTTATAGTATCTTGAATCCTATGCCAATTTTATTTGTAATACTTTGACTCGGCATCATATTCTTACCAACCTTGTCTTTGAAAGGTTCAACATTAAATTATTGGTTCTAGTATCGCTCAGTTCTTTATTCATATTTTCCTTGTAATTCCAAAGTGGTGGTTTTTTTTGGTGGTTTTTTGAGGATTGAGCACAGTAGACTTGAGATCAATCGCTCAGGCTCTGGGTCCTAGCTCTGCTGCATGCTAGTTACATGATCTTGTATTTCCCTCTCTACGTTTCAGCTTACTTATCTGGAAAGATGATTGGTATTAAAAAGCCATTGTTGTGAGGTTTCAATCCCTAACAAAGTAGAGAGTGTTGTTCCCCAGCAATTTCTCCTCCAAAGATGGCTCTTCTTCAGCCGACTCTTTAAATGTTGGTGTGACTCAAGCTTCAATGTAAAGCCTTCTCTTCTTCCTCTGTGTTGACTCCTAACTTGAAGATGGTGATTTCAATGCACTCTATTTTTGTCACCCATTGTCCCTTCAACTTTCCTCTGTGTCACTAATTGTTTCCCTGCCACTGGATAACCTTCCAGTTATCCTCTTGTTACTCTTAGCCAACAAAAAAGTCCCAAAGTCCCTGAAATAGAAAAACTCAGCCATATTTGTAATCAACATATCTGATATTGTCTATTTTTGATGCTCCATACTCAATTTGGAGTTTTGGTTTCTCACCTCTCTTACCTGAGAGTTAGTGCTGTTTGGAAGCAAAAGGAAGCCATGGTCAGTCTCTTCTCTCCCCCCTCGTGGGGTGCTTCTACTTCTCCCTCATCTTGCTACCTGGGTCTGGAACAAGGGGCAACAGAGAGCATGCAGACAGCAGGAGAGCTCTCAACTGACTGGCATGGTGTGCGGGGATATAGTGACAGATTCCCTGTTTAACGTTTCGTTTAAGCAGATGTTTAGAGATCCCAACAGACACCCAGAACTCAACATATCCCAAGCCAAGCTCATTACCTTGTCCCCAACACATGCTCCTTTTGACAGTGGTGGTTTTTTTGTTTGTTTGTTTTCCTTTGTTCTTTTGCCCTGTGCCACCGACCACCAGTTGAGTAGTCTGATAAATCTAGAGTCATTCTTGTCTTCTCTCTCTATCTCACCTCATATCAAATTAGTCGCCACCTCCTGTTTCATATATTTACTGACAGCCTCTCCAAAATGCTTCCTCTTCTGCAGCCTCACTGCCACTGTCCTGTTTAGGATCTGGGCACCTCTTCTCCTGGTTATTCTCATGAAATCAGAGCTGGCCATCCATCATCTCCCAAACATCACAAAGATGGCACCTCTTTTTATTTCACTTTAACGTCTTTCTTTTTATAAAGTGATCTTCATTATGTTACACTGATCCTGCCATGCTTTTACTTAAAAACCTGCCATAGCTCCCTCTTGCCAAAAGAGCCATCCAGATGCATTTGTCTGCCTTATAAGACTCTTCAGTCCACATTCCTACCTACTTTCCCACTCCTTTTACCTCATTGTAGCCTGATTCTCAAGAAGCCTCTGAATAACCACATTTCCTCCACCTTTCAAGATTGTTCTAGCCTCTCTGTCTTTGTATATGCTGTTCCTGCTGCTTAGGTTACACTTCACTTGCTTCTTTACTTGGAAAACTCGTATCATCTCCTCCAAAAAGACACCTCTCACTCCCTCACCAACTCATGATAATTTGTGCCTTCTTTGCCCCTGCAGCACTTTCTTCCTACTTCTCTGATAGGAACTATTTAGTGTTACAAATTTCCATTTATATCTTTCTCCTCCATTAAATGGTGGGGTTCTTGATTTGGGGAACAACAAAAAAATTCAAGAAAACTTGATAAATAAGTGACTATACCTATGAGCTGAACAGTTGGAAATTTAAAAAGCAGAGACAATGCATAAGGTGAGGACGTTAGATTCTTTAAATCTGACTTTTCTCTTAAACAGAATAAGACTTTGTTCAATCTGAGCTATTTTTTACAGAAAGAACTCTCTGTTCCCAATTCCTAATCAAAATATTTATTTTTAAATACTTCTATGTATGATCCTTGGGATGGAGAATGGAGTATTCTACCTATTTTTCTGCTAATTTTGGGGAAAGTGAAGGAAGAAGTGTACATATTGCTTTGCAAACAAATATGCTAACTGTGACTACAGTGTAAGATCTTGGAGGACAGAAATTATACTTTCTTCATGTTGTACTCTACACAAAGCTCTTGGTTCATTGGAGATGCCCAATATATTTTTTAAAAGATTTATTTATTTATTTTAGAGAGAGAGAATACATGTGCACACAAGTAGGGGGATAGGCAGAGGCAGAGAGAGAATCCTCAAGCAGACCCCAAGCTGAGCATGGAGCCAACATGGGGCTCTACCCCAGGATCTTGAGATCATGACCTGAGCCGAAATCAAGAGCCAGCCACTTAACCAACTGAGCCACCCAGGTGCCCCAGTGACCTATATTTTTTTAAAAAATGAGTACAAGCAAATCACATGTCCCCAGAAATGAACTACATCTATTTTCAAACTTAGAATTCAAGGGCATGCATGGTATAAACCTAAGAGTTAAAAAAAATATTCTGAAAGAAATGGGTCTTAAGGTGAACAGTGAAACTACATTCATTGAATGCACAGATCAGGTTGGCTATAGGGTTCTCTGTTTCCCAAAGGTCTTCCAAGAGTGCATGTAGAGGAGGGTGGAGAAGGATGAAAGTTGTTGGGAATGGTGGGGAGGTGGGCAGACTCATTTTCACACTGGAATATACAAAGCAGGAAGTGAAATGGATGTCTTCTGGGTACCAGAATTGCTGGGCCACAGAGGCTGTCCCCTGACATTATGATATTCCTATGCTTTGGATTTACCCATCTTGTTCTGTAGAATCATATTTCTAATTTCTAAATGGTTTTCTCTAAGTCCTCCATGCACATTAAATCCTTTAGCAATGTGGCACTCAAGAGGTTAACATGATGGGCAAAGTGGCCTTGGTTCCTCCTGGGAGGTCATCCTGGTATTGCTCAGCTAATGTTCTACATTCTGCTAATGTGAATGACAACTGCGCAATTTCCCGGTGCCCAAGGAAGGAAAAGAATATCATCAAACATTCCAGCATCTCCCAATTCTCCCTCCCACCCCACTGTCTCTAACGCTGTATAAATGGCCTCATTTTTAACAGAAGTATGACAAACACAACAATAGCATCATTTTACAGCGGCACTAAAGCACATTTTTAAAATGCATTCCATTTCAAAGCTGCTCTAATCTGAGCCTTTTGGAGTCTTTATTCTCCTTTTCTCCAGAAGCAGCCTGTGTTTCTGAACACCACCAGGAGAGCTGAGGAATGTGGATAGCATCTGCCAGGGACGAGGGGCTGCCTCCCAAGTCTTTAGTGATTCACAGGTTGTAAATGCACTTGATTGTGTGGCTGTGCATTTACACCAGGAATTTATAAATGGGCATTTGCAACTTGCAAATGGTTAGCAGTTGATATCACTCCCTTTCTAATATAGTCACAAATGTCAACATCAGATTCTCTACCATATCAGTTTTGATAGGTACAATTCAGATTTTTTTCTTAGTGCTTCCTTTTATCTAGAATATAAGAAGTAAACACCGTTTTGCTTACTTTTACTTTTCCCAAAATCCATCTTAAATAAATCCTTCAGTTACAAATGTGTATTTTCAGACTATTTTGAATTACCTTGAAACACTTCTCATCTAATGGTCATATTTACTTTCCAGAACATGCAGTTTGATATCGATTTTGTATGTGATTTGGTCAAGCTGACAGCTATGACTGAAATGCTACAACGGAGTTGCTTATGGTTGTCCTTATGACCAAATATCTGCTATGTACAGCCTGGAGTATCATGAGGATTATAGCTCTAACTGCCAGTTTCTGTTTTTAAAATATCTCAGGGCAAAAGGACAAGCTGACCTAATCAGGAGGTCATTTGAATAGATTTTATAGTGCAAGGCACAGCTAATGCCTGGTTGACATTCCAACCCAGAAAATTTTTTCATCTGTGATTAATGGACTTGACATCCATTTTCCCTTTGCTTTTGCTAAACATGTAGTTCATGATTTATTGTTAAATACTGAGATCACAGGAAACTAAACTCTTATTGCTGTGAAAATATTGTGCCATAGGCTGGAGTTTCTCCAAAGAGTTTGGATCATCCTAAGTATAAAATGGTTCATGGTCTTGGTCCATTGACTGTCACAATTTCTCCAGTGTAAGAAACTTTTTTTTAGGATGGAAAATGGATTGCATGAGTTGGTAACATGATGAACCCATAGTTAGGTGATGAGATTTTTTAAGATCTTATTTGTTTATTTTAGAAAGAGAGAGAGAGAGAGAATGTGTGTGTGTCTGTGTGTGTATGTGTGTCTGTGTCTATGTGTGTGTCTGTGTGTGTGTGTCTGTGTGTGTGTCTGTGTGTGTGTCTGCATGTGTGTGTCTGTGTGTGTGTCTGTGTGTGTGTGTGTGTGTGTGTGTGTGTGTGTGTGAGCAGGGGGAGCAGCTGAGAGGGTGGGGGAAAGAGTCTCAAGCAGACTCCGTGCTGCACACAGAGCCTGCCTTGGAGCTCAAGCGTGAGATCATGACCTGAGCCAAAACCAAGAGTTGGGTGCTTAACCAACTGAGCCACCCAGGCGCCCCAAGTGATGAGACATTTAATAAATTTTAAGAGTAGCAGAACAAAGGGGGAATGAGATGGAGGAAGAGGATATCCATCTGGTTTCATAAATGGCTGACTTTTCCATTTGCTCTGCTACTACAAAGCATTCCAGTAGCCAGAAGTGAGAAGAGTAAGAGTTTGATAACCCAAAACATCTTTCTCTAATTTCACTGATTTAAATGTTTCAGAATTTTGCTCGTATAGATGTGAGACATATCCTCCTAGTCAATCTGCCACTATCAAGACATAATGTTAGACTCTTAAAGGATTCTCTACTCCTTTCTAATCATTCAACGGTCTTCTGGTGCACAAACTAAGAGCATCTGTCATTCGTATCTCTAAAAAGGACATATGGTACAGCAATCAAGCCTTTGGGGTTAAGCTATCAGGTGAGAAAACCTGGCCCATGTGACCTTGGGCAAGTTATTTAACCTAATCTCAGATTCCCCACATGTAAAACAGGAATAGTTATAATACGTTCTTCCTGTGGTTCTTGAAAATATTTTTATTTTTATTTTTTTAAGATTCTATTTTTTATTTGACAGAGAGAGAGCGAATGAGAGAGAGAGAGAGAGAGCACAAGCAGCCTGAGCATCAGGCAGAGGGAGAGGGAGATGCAGACTCTCCACTGAGCAGGGAGCCCGACGTGAGGATCGATCCCAAGACCCTGAGATCATGACCTGAGCTCAACGCAGACGCTTCACTGACTGAGCCACCCAGGAGCCCTGGTTATTGAAAATATTTTTAAAAAGCAGTGCACAAAAGGGCTTAGTACCTGATAAAAAAATAAAATAGCAACAAATATTAGCTATTATTTGTATCGGTAATTGAAAGTTAATTGCTTTTAAAAAGTGAATAGCGTATTTTGTTTGCAAGCCACATTAGACCTAACTAGGATTTACCAAATCTGTCTCTTAATATGAGCAACAAATGACCGTGTGATGTGCATATAAACACAAATTCCCAGTGCTTTGAGAAAAATGGCAATCCTCACGTCCTTGGTAAGAGGAAAATGACAATTTCAACATTTCTGCCCATTTGCTACACTTTTTAAGTGGAGTAGATGTCCTGGGTGAAGCCTACATACAGGTTAATGGTGAGAGCAAGGCAGAACGATGGACCAATACATGATGCTGGGTTCAGGTGATTGTTTTATTATGAAAGGAAATCAACTGTTACTAAATTAAACCACCATGTGTGAGTTACAGGTGTCACGACATGAATGTGTTGACTGACTAGGGCTCTGCTGTGAAATGAAACATGTGAAATTTAAGCATACTTTTGGAACAATACACACATTTTCATTTACTTGTGAATTTTAATGCTTTTGTGAAAGCATAACATCTTACTTAGAGCATAGAAATGATTGGTTTCAAAATGAGACATGTAAACACAATGTGGGTTCATTAATTGTTCATTATTTCTGCTTGCTGCAAACATTAGCCCTGTGACCAGGCTCTGGCACCGCATACGTAACATGCCCGCTGCGTTTTAGTCCTTCTCTCTTCTGTCCTGGGCTAAGACATTCCGGAATGAGCACCGTTAGCGATTCCTAATGGAGGCTCTAATTCCTACTTAGAAGCAAACAGTAAGAAATTAAATCAATTCAATCTAAAAACATACAGTGGCAATGCCATTTCACAAGGGGTGCTGTTTAAACAGTTAACTCTGAGTGAACTCTTCCTGTTCTTTGATTGGGAAGCGTTTCAGCCCTTAATTACTGTGTTCTGTGAGTCTGTGACAGATCGTCTCTTTTTTACAGGCTTCTTGCCAGGATAAAGCAGGCTTTTTTTTTTTTTTTTTAGAAGACTACACTTAATTAGAGCTAGAACAATTAACTCTTTATGCACTTGATCTTGTTTCACCGTGAAATTTTGATTCTGGCTGGAATCGTCTGCTTATGTTGTCTTTGTAGAAATTGTTAAAATAAAAGCAATTTGGAGCAAAAATTTACTATCTGTATCAAAGGTAAAACTTTAAGATTTTTTTTACGTGCAGTAAACAAAACGGTAAAGTTTTTAACAGGCAAAGGGGAGCATTTCCACCGCAGCAGTAGGAAGAGAGAGAAGGGCACAGCGGAACACAAGTTTTCCCTGATCACCTCATGACCACAGGTAATTCATCTATCCTCCCCAAGTTCCTGTTTCTTCATGTATACAGTGAGACTGGCAACACCTAACTCACAGGGTTCTGACCAGGCCCAGCATACATCAGGTGCTCAATAACTGTGAGCCAATTTTTCCTGTCCTCCTCATCCTTGATCCTAAAATAGGATGCTCTGCATTTTAATTTTTTGACTCTATTGTAGAACACAGCAGAATGGCTGTCAGGCTGACAAGCTTTCAAACCAGTAGCACCCCACAGCCATCCTGCTCCTCAGAGAGTGTCCTTTTGGGTGACGCTGTCTGTTTCTAGATCTAAGAAGAAGAGATGACAGACTTGACTTAAAACAGGGAAGGCTGGGATATGAAAGGTTATCCTGAATGATAGAGAATGCTAGGAGTGGCAGAGAAAAAGGATTCACTCTTCATTAGTGATACCCAAATAAAAATTGATCACATTAGGCTCACCATAACAAAGAATAATTCAATCTGTAGTGTCTTTTAAGATAAAATAGAAAGTTTCTTCCTAAAAGTAATTTAGAAAAAGGTGAGAAAAACCCATCAAGCTAAATATGGCTCTATTGCTCTCTCTCTCTAAATTTTTTTAGAAAAATGACTTTATAGATTCTGTAAAAATGGTCCATGTTCATTATAAAAGAAAGAAAAGTAAAAATATATATATTTTTTAATTTTAGAGAGAGAGCACGCAAATGCGTGCAAGCAGAGGAAGAGGAGAGAGAATCCCAAGCAGACTCCACGCTCAGCACAGAGCCCCACTAGGGGCTCAATACTACGACCCCGAGATCATGAGCTGAGCTGAAACCAAGTCAGACGCCCAATCAACTGAACCACCCATGCAGACTGAACAATTAAAAAATTTTTAATAATCATCAAAAACCTACCATCCCCAAATGGTAGATGGAATTGACGCACACTTCCTCTTCCTTCTGATCATTTTATTTTGTTTGTATATATTTTTTTAAGATTTTGTTTATTTATTCGTCAGGGAGAGAGAGCACAGCAGGGGGAGTGGCAGGCAGAGGGAGAAGCA
This sequence comes from Zalophus californianus, assembly GCF_009762305.2. Lineage (NCBI taxonomy): Eukaryota > Metazoa > Chordata > Mammalia > Carnivora > Otariidae > Zalophus > Zalophus californianus. The sequence continues at coordinate 80,384,972 of NC_045598.1, read as the reverse complement.
GGCTTCCCACTGAGCAGGGAGCCCGATACGGGACTCGATCCCAGGACCTGGGATCATGACCTGAGTCGAAAGCAGACACTTAACCAACTGAGCCACCCAGGCATCCCATTGTTTGTGTATCGTTAAGGCTTATAACATTCAAATTCCATTAATTCAGGCAGATTTAGTTCTATATTTAGATGGATTAAATGTTTATCATTAGTATTTTTAAATTATATTTTCATCATATCAAAATTTTAAATTTTGGATTATGTCAATCCAGTTAAACTTGGATTATTTGTTTTATAAGTTCTGGATTCTTAAAGTTTGTGAACACAAACATGTTTATTAGTTATGCTTCAAGGACAACTTGTTTATATGAAAATTATTGGGGTACACACTCCCCCAGAATGCAATATACTGTTTTCTAGCATTGATTATATAGGGAAGAATCTAATATGAACCTGCTACTTTCCCCTTTGTACATGATTTGAATTTCGTCTTGATGCCCAATTTACTTTTCAGTCTTCAGGTTCGGTAACTTCACTAGGATATATACTGGTATCGATTACTCAAACAATGCTTTCCTGGTATATGAGATCAGTTGATATGCTGATTCAAAACTTTATAATAGAAAGAAATGTTAAAATTTTATTTCTGTATAATTACTTCTTTTTTATTTATTTTTTATTTATTTACTTGAGAGAGAGAATGAGAGAGAGAGAGCGCATGAGAGGAGGGAGGGTCAGAGGGAGAAGCAGACTCCCTGCTGAGCAGGGAGCCCGATGCGGGACTTGATCCTGGAACCCCAGGATCATGACCTGAGCCAAAGGCAGTCGCTTAACCAACTGAGCCACCCTTCTAGAATCAGAATTAGTGCTGGAATCAGATGTAAGGCCAAGAGAATGTGAGGCCATGCACAAGGAGTGCCCAATATACCATGCAAACACGAACCACAGAAAGCTAACATAGTGAAACTAGTACCAGACACAATAGATTTAAAGTAAGAAGGATTATTAAGGATAAAGTGGGACATTTTGTAATGATAAAAAGGTCAATCCCCAAGGAAAATTCTATAATCTATAATTGTACATACTTAACATAGTCTCAGGAAGCTAAACCAAACCAACAGAATGATAAGAGCTAGATAAATACATGATCATAGAAGATTTTAACACACCTCTTTTGATATCTGATTGAACAAATAGATGTTGAAATATGAGACACAGAAGATCTGAACCACCTGGTTAACAAACTAGACCTAGGTACAACACTGTTCACAATAACTACAAAATGCATATCTTTTTGTTATAAAATAAACATTCACCAAAAATGAGTGATGCCAACATGCTTGGCTACACAGCATATCCCAACATATTTCATGGGACTGAAATCAAAGAGAATCTGTACTCTGACTACAGTGGAATTATTTTAGAAATCAATAACAAAAGATAACTAGAAAATTCTCAAATACTAGAAAATTAAGGATTGTACTTTTAACTGATCCATGGGCAAAAGAAGAACTTAGAAAGGAAATTAGAAAAATTTTTAACTGAGTGAAAGAAAAATATCAAAACTTGAGATTTGTAGCAGAAGTGATTAGAAGGCTATGTTTAGCATTAAAAATCATATATATAAGAGAATAAAGACTAAAATACTAAGTGGTTTAAGTAACCCTTTAAAAAAACAGTAAGTTAAATGCAGAGAAATTAGAAGAAAGGAAATATTAAAAAGCAGACATTAATGAAATAGAAAATTCATATACAGTAGTGACAATCAACAAAGTCAAAGTTTATCCTCCAAAAAAACTTAAAACTAATAAATTCCTACCAAGACTCATCAAGATAAAAGACAGAGTGAGAGAGAGAAGGCAAGCACTTCCAAATTCAAGAATGAAAAGGGGGCATCAGTACAGATCCTACAAACATTTTTTTGAAGACTTTATTTATTTATTTATTTATTTATTTATTTATTTATTTGAGAGAGAGAGCGCACTCAAGCAGGGGAGAAGCAACAGGAGAGGGAGAAAGAATCTGAAGCAGACTCTGCACTGAGCTTGGAGCCTGAGATGGGGCACAATCTCACAACCGCCAGATCATGACCTGAGAGGAAACCGAGAGCCAGATGCTTAACCAACTGAGCCACCCAGGCAGCCCCACTACAAACATTTTATTCTTTTAAAATCTTTTATTTATTTATTTATTTATTTATTTATTTATTTATTTATTTAAGAAAGTAAGAGCACAGTGAGAGAGAGAGAGAGAGCATGAGCAGGGGTGGAGGGGCAGAAAAAGGAGAAGCAGGTTCCGAGCAGGGAGCCCATTGCAGAGCTTGATCCCAGAACCCTGCGATCATGACCTGAGCCGAGGGCAGACACTTAACTGACTGAGTCACCCAGGCACCTTAATCAAACATTTTAAAAAGAGGATATTATGAGCAACTTTATGTGAAAATTTAGAAGATTTTCCTTGAGAAATATAACTTATCAAAGCTAAAATAAGAAGAAATTAGGAAATCTGAATAATCTTATATCTACTAAGCAAATAGAATCCCTTAATTAAAAAACCTTATCAGAAGGAAAACCCCAGGCCCATATGGCTTCATTGATAAATTCCACCATTTAAGAAACACAGAATAGCAATCTTATACTTACTCTATGAGAGAATGAGAAAAGAGAGACCACATCCTAAAGTGATTTTCATTTGGCCAGGAAAACCTTGTTGCCAAAACTTGACGAGGATGTTGCCAAAAAGGAAAATTATGTGAATCTCTCTTAAAACATGGGTAAGAAATACTAAATAAACCAAAGCGCTCATATCCATAATATATCAGTAACCTATACAAATCAAAGACAGATGCAATAGAAAGAGAGGCAAAAGACTTGAATACACATGTATTAATTTCCTACTACTTTTGCAACAAATTGTCAAAAAATTAGTGGATAAAAACAATACAAATTTTTTTATCTTACAGTCTTATTATTTAGAAGAAATGAGTCTCACTGTGCTAAAATGAAAGTGTAAATAGGGCTGCATTCCTTCAGGACATTCTAGGCCAGAATCTGTTTCCTTGCCTTTTCCAGTTTCTAACACCTGCCATCATTCCTTGGCCCTTTGACCCCGTTCCTCCGGCTTCAAAGCCAGCAACACCGAAGGCAGTCCTTCTCACACTGCCATCTCTGGCTTTCTCTTTCAACTCCATCTTCCACTCTTAAGGGTTCTTGTGATTACACAGGGCTAACCTAGATATTCCAGGATAATCTCCCTATTTTAAGACCAGCTGATTAGCAAAGTTAATTCTACCTGCAGCCTTAAGTCCCCCTTGCCATGCACTCTAACATATTTACAGGTTCCAGGAGTTAGGATGTAGACATATACACATATCCTAATTACAGGATATAGATCTTTAGGGAGACATTTTCTACTTACTACAAAACACGTCACAAAAGAGGACATAGAAATAGTAAAAATGTGAAAAGGTGTTCAACCTCATTAGTCACTCAGAAAATGTAAATTAAAGTCACAATGATATACCACTATACCTCTCCAAAATGGCTAATACTAAAAAGTCTGGTAGGGATGTAGGACAACAGAAATTCTCATATATTGCTGGTGAGATCTTTTTAATTAATGCAATCACTTTGGAAAACTAAAACATAAGATATTAATACTCTAATACCCAGCAAATTAATTCCTAGGTCTACACTCACAGGAAGTGCGTACACGTATGCTCCAAATGACATATAGGTACGATTCAAAGCAGCAGTAATTTTAACAGTCACAAGTTAGAAACTACTAAAATGTCTACATCTAGTGAAATAAATAGTACATTGACACAACGGACTATTTTTCAGCAGGAAAGATGGACAAATTTCTACACAGAACAATATGGATGAATCGCACAAAATATTTTGAGTGAGTGAAGTCAGAGACAAAAAGGTATATATTATAAGATTCTGTTGCCATTCATATAAAGCTCAAAATCAGACAAGACTAATAAGCTCATGTAATAGAAATCAGAATAGCAGTTACCTTGAGGCACAGGGTACTTGAAAGATGGCATGCGTTAGGCTTTTGAGGTTATTTGTAATGTTCTATTTTGTAAAAATACAATTACTATTTTTGTAATTTTCTATGTATGTTGTATTTCAATTACAGTTTCAATACAGCTATTGAAATGGCATATGTACTTTGTGTCAGAAAACTTGGGACTTTATTTAGCTTTCAAGGATATATGAAAACAGACTCCTGGTTAGGGCAGGCTATCGTACAGACACAGAGCTCATAGTAGACGGATGCTTCCTGTCAGAAGAGCCAAATATCAAAAGGCAAGAGGTTAAAATGAATTAAAATTTATCCCCTCTTGAATCAAATGAAAATGTTACAGACCCCAGATATTATTCTTATATTTAGACTTTTTCAGTGACCTGAAAGTAGTCATTTGAAATTAGCTAAGTAACATTATATTCAACCTTTTGAAATGAGAGTTTTTGCCTTTTAATGAGAAATTGGCATTTTCATCATCAAGGAGGTATACAACCTTCTTGACAGTGATTCTCCAGCAAAACCATTCAATTTTTTAAAAATACCATGCTTCCCAAGAGCCCAGCCACAGTCTGTCGACAGAAGAGGGACAACAGCAGGGTGTGCCCACAGGGGAAGAAAGAATGGACGTTTCAGACTGTAAAATTGCGTATCTTAAGCAATATAATGAGAATTCCCATAGTAACATGACTAAACCCGCTTCCTGTTTGGGTCTTGGTTTTGGTCTGTTTCAACAGCATCACGCAAGGATATGAATAACAATAAAGAAAATAATATTTCTTTTTATAGGGTGCTTAATGTCTATAAAAACCTTTCATATTGATAGGCTTTACTGGAAAATCAGGATCCTTTGAATGAGACCCACCTTGGTTCCAAACCCAGTCAGACCTCTCTGAATACCTAACTTTGGACAAATTTCTCAGTTGAGCGTCGGTTACCTCGCATGTGTGTACAGGACGGTAAGAACTACCAGAAAAGGTTTAATTGAGGATGACAGGTGATGTATGGAAGTCCCTGGAATGCAGTACAGTAGAGATAATAATGTCAGGCCCACGGCACATAGTAGGCACTTGATGAATGGTAGCACTTGCTATGATTGTCTCATCTGCCTTTTATAACAACCTGTAAGGGCAGGGACTGTGAGTTGTTTACCTCCCAAAATGCCGGCCCCATAGTAGGCATTCAGGAAATGTTGGTTTCATAAGTAATGAATTCATAAGAGAACAAATTAAAGGAAGTAAAGCAAGATCCACTGCCCTAACTTTGTAGAAGGGAAGTGAGGCTCGGGTTTATCAGAGGCCCCACTACTTCTAATGAGAAAAGCCGAGGAACAAACCCTGTTTTCCTTACTCCAAGCCCGGTGCTCTTGCCTCTATTCAAGCAGTGTTCGTGACAATATTTACTCGCCTTGCTCTGGTTGTTGGCATTTTATCTTCATTTTGTATGTGTGATTTGTTCTAAGTTAAGGAGTGTCTGGACTCAGCTCAGGAAGAAATCCAGTAAACAAGTTTCACGCTTATGCTGATAGCATGTGATATTTTAAATATACCTAAACTATGATAAAATGTGGAAGCACTGAATTTATATAGTGCGTCTGTTTAATACAAAATAAAAATATCACCACAGAAAGTATTGAGCAAATAAATCCTCCCTGGGTTTTTTTTTTTTCTTGTTGTTTTTGTTTTTTTTACTTGAAGCTATTGCCTTAGAAAATTAAACATAGCCAGATAAATGTCTTTCACAAAGGCATGAGGGTAATTCCAAAGTAGCATGTTAGGTCATTTAACTAAGGTTTAGAGAGTTTCTTCAACTAGCCAACATCTGGGCTGTCCACACACCTTGCCTTTACTGTTGGAAATGTGTTCATTGAGGCCAGCATGCTGGGAAAATTATGTCCATGTCCACAGAATCATAAAATTGCATTTTAAAATGTCAATATGTTAGCCAACATATTCTGTGCAGAATGGAAATGATCCAGGAGCACTGGGAAGCAAATGAACTTTTGAGTGGGGGAGAATTGTAAAAAGCAAGAATGAAGGCAGGTAGAAGAATACACTGGAAAGGAAGCCAGCAAGATTAAAGGGCATGAGGACAGCACACGGGCCCTAACCGGAGGAACTGTGCTGAGAGATGCTGTCTCACGGGACGCCACCAGGCTGCGTCTGGGCAAGTGCAGAGCTAAATGCCTGTCTCCCCACAGTAAGTGGAAAGAAGGTGGACTGAGAAGCTACTGGGAGAGAAAACATTCCGATGCAGATATGAATTGCTCGGCGAAGCTTACAGAAATGGTGAAGAGCACTGGAGTAGGAGATTTACATTCTGCAGAGTAGCTCCAGAGTAGAGGCTTTGGTGCCGTGTATTTGCTATTACTATCAATATTATTGTTGACATTTTTTTCTCAATTACATTTTAAATGATTATTGCTAATATATAGGATATCTATTGATTTCTTCAAACTCATATCCAATAATCTTGTTGAATGCTCTAAATGTTTCTTGCCAATGCCTTTTGGATATATCCAAACTCCTTAACATGGTTTCAAACCTTTTATTCTTTAGCCATACAGAAATTCTTTCGTGTCTTCAGAAAAGGCACATTCTGGCTCGCTGTGAGCTCTTTATACTCGCTCTTCCCTATGTTTAGAATACTACTACCTTTATCTTCCCTCCCCTAACTCCTAATAATTCTTTATGTTTTAGGTTAAATGTCATTTCTCCTGGAACATCTAACTTCTCTCCCCTGCCACCACCCCCACCACCACGTCCGCTGACGAAATTAGATTAAGCGCCTCTTCTTCATGTTTGCATGGCAACCCCACGTGTTATAATAGCTGCCTCATCATAGAACTATTCATGCCTGATTGAAACTGCTTTTTTCAGGATTTCCCTGGATAGACTATTAGGTTCTGTGAGTGTAGAAGACATGTTTACCTTTATATTTTATGCCAAGCACCTAGCATATAGATCCCATAAGAATAGCTAAAAACTATTTGTGGGATGGATGGATGGATGGATGGATGGATGGATGGATGGATGGATGAAAGGATGGGTGGATGGATGAGTTGAATCTAAATTCCTCATATGACTTACAAGGACCTGAATGAAGCCTGCTTACCTTTCAGGTATCTTATTTTGCCACTTAGTACAAAACCATGTACCCACCAGCCACTCCCCAATTACCTTTCTCCTGAACACCTCTTACTCATCCTTGAGGGCTCAATTTTGTTGGCTTCCTCCCTCCATCATCCCCCTGTCCCCCTTTCTATCCCGCCTAGATTAGGTGCTCCTCGGAGGTTCTTCCCCAGGACCCTCAATTCCTCTATAATAACACTTAAGTTTTTCTAGAGTTTTCTGCTCACTAGTTTCTTCCTCTACACTATAAGCTCCCAGAGCACATGGACCATGTTTAATCCAGCTTATAATTTTATCCTGGCACACAATGGGCATTTAATAGTTATTGCACGCATAAATGAGCTAAGTAGTTAAATTATCTTTAAAAATATAAACAAAATGTATGGCATTGCTCAGGCATTTCCTTCCTATTCCTTCCCACCAGGGGACTGATGAGTCTTTATGGAAAATGTCAATGTTCTGATTCTGTTTGGATTTTTTTATGTTTCCTCATTTTTCTAAATTATGCACAGATCCTCTTCTGCATCCCATACTATCAAAAATTGGAATTGCTGTTTTCTTTCATGAGAGCTTTTATTACAACTGTAAAGACTTCTGAGCCCCTCTGTCAGCAATTGCTCAATGTTTACACTTGAAGTGTCAAGACTTTAATAACTGTATCTCTGTAGACTTGTCACATCCGGTTCCTATGAGCTATTGTTCAGACCCACACAGTGCTGAAGTATGAGACTTCCTCTCCTTCTGTCCCTCTTCAGATGCCTCTCTTTTCAGCTACAAATGGAGTTTGTCCATTTCCCTGAGTTACCCCTCTCTGTTGAGTCCATGTGGCCTGTATCATGGTGGAAGAAATATGCTTGCTCATCAGTGGATTCTTCAGTATTCACATTATTGGAATGAGGAGAGAATTATCCACATTGAGCATAATACTTCGTGTCTCACATTTTACACTTTGTCTCACACTTGGCTATCTATAACCATGTGGGCTTAAACCATTTAATTATTTCATGCCCATTATGGATGGGTTATATTGCAGCTTTGCAAAATAAGGAATGAAGAAGGAGTAATCAGTGCAAGTCAGCCACCATTCTGAAGATGATATCCAAGATGCAAGATGATGATAGGCCTGCTGTCTCATCTCTGGTACCAAAAACGTCATATATCTTCATGTGTCAAACAACATCTACATGGATTCCCACTGACCTGGTCATTAGCGTATATATTCTGAGATAAATTCACCACTCCTCTCCTGCTCTGCTTTGAATCACAGTAAGCCATATTTCCCAGATTCCTTTGGATGGCATCAGGAATAAGTCCTCCCTATGGCTCCAGAGAAGCTAGATTTTACCAAAGAGTCCTTTCTTCTGCTGTGGTTCCATTTCCCACCACATAGCCCAACCTGTAGATTTTAACAACACTGACTTCTCTTATTATTCCAGCCCCAGGGATGGTACTGGCTTCCTGTTCTTATTGTTGTCTGGGATGCTGCACCATCCCCTATGTGGCTTTTGAGCCCTTTCAGCATCTAAAGCAATTTTCAATGTTAAACTCTCTGTTGAAACACTCAGAGAGGCTTACTTTTCCCTAATTGGACCCTACTTAAGATATCTGGAAAAATCCAAAATGTTCAACAAATAAGTCTTTTAAAGTAAATAATATTTTAAATATCTTAAATCCTTGGTGTAAAGTAACTATAAATCACTGAGAATATTTACCTTCTATCCCTTCAACCTGCAGTATTTATTTGGAATTCCATTTTGTAATTTTTTTCTAGTTAAGAATGTGAAAGAAAAGTGGTTCTAGTTCATATTTTAATAAAGATCCCATTACAAATTGAAATCTTAAAATGGAAGTCACAGGATAAATGGGAAGGAGAATCTGAGGGCAAACTGGAAAGTCCAGATTTAAGACTCTATTGCATCTTATATCAGAGAAACTAAGGACTATGGACTCAGCCATATTTTGTCCTTCTAAAATTTTCTGAATATTTAAGAATCTAGATATTTTACAAAGCAAATGAATAAACAAAAAGCAGAATCAGACCTATAAAAACAGAGAACAAACTGATGGTTGCTAGAGGGGAGGGGATGGGGGTTGTGCAAAATGGTTGAAGGGAACGGGGAGATATAGCCTTCCAGTTGTATAGTGAATAAGTCATGGGGATGGAAAGGTACAGTATAGGGAATATAGTCAGTGGTATTATAATAATGTTGTAATGTGACAAATGGTAGCTATACTTATGGTGAGCATAACATAATATATAAAGATGTTGATTCACTATGTTGAACACCTAAAACTAATGTAACATTGTGTGTCAACTATACTCAAATTTAAAAAAATTTAAAGAATCTAGATGTTTGAAACAAAATTCTTGTACACTTCAAATTTTTGTGTTAAAAAATTTAATCTCAATATATACAAATATCAAATCATTATGTTCTACACCTGAGACTAATATGCTATATGTCAATGATAAAAAATATTCAATCTCTTCCATAGATAACTTGAGGTCTTAAGTTCCTTGACAATCTTTAGAATATCATCATTTTAAAAGGAAGTTACATTTTATATAAATTAATATTAAAAACACAAAAGAAACTGCAGGTGGCATTAAGCCAAAAGCACAATAACTTACAGTCCAGGGGATGCACAATACCAAAATTAGCAAAACATTGTTCTTCAAACTTTAGTGAAACTATCACTTTTTCTCCCACATCATATACAAACACTCAAAAGTCAACGATGTGGAATTATCTTGAGCCCCCTATAAGAAGACTTTATTGGAAGTCCCTTGAACACTGTCATGGTAGAGCCAACACACAGGAACTCACAATGACATAAGCATTGGAAGTTAGTACTCACTCTGGCTCAAGCTTTCTCTCAACCTTTCCAGAATAACAACTCCCTTCACCAGGTTCTTCCTGGGCTGTATGGCTAAATGACCACATACTCTTTAGAGACCTCCTTTCTGAAAGTCCTTCACTGGCCTTCTTATAGAGGTGAAGAAGTCAGAAGGCTGTGGGGACAAATTGGAAGTAAGCCATCCCAGGTTCCCTGGTCTTCTGTTCTCCACTTCCTCCCATTGTGGCCTCAACAAGTGAGATACCAAATGTCATCCTATAAAGAGCACTGTTTGCCTGGTTTCCCCACTCTGGGAAACAGATCCTTGTCTGATGAGTCTACCAACTTCATATATTGACATTGACAACTATCAGAAAGTGTTTCTTTTAATTCCAGTGTTTTTATTAAAAGAACTTTAGCTGAGAATGACCAAACTCCTAATATGGTTTATTAAATAATGTAAGTCTACATTGTATAGAAATTCCCTTTATTACATCCCAGAAAGATAATGATCCAGCCTCATTTTCAGTGCCTCCAATGATGTGGAGCTCACCAGCTCCCAAGGCAGCCATTTCATTGCTAGACAGTGTTAATATTTGAGATCACTTTATTCTAAGGCTGAACTAAATTCTCTCTCTTACTTTTAATAGCTATCATTTATAGAGTTATCATGACATGCCAAAGATTATTATTTCATACAGTACTTCTAACTAAACCTCACAAAAACCCTACAAGGTAGACATTACCCCACTTCCTAGTTGAGAAAAATAAAGCTCAGAAAGTTTAATTTACCTGCCTAAGATCACAACAAAGCTAGTGTTTGCACCCACTGTGCTTTTCCCTAATATGCCACACTGCTTTCAACAACAAAGAAATTAAATTCTTGGAAATCAAAACATTAACTATTAAATAAAGTGTCATCCTTTAAAGTGTCATACCTTTGGGATATTTATATATGTCCTCTCTCCAAACAGCTGGAACAGTTGCTTTCAGGCAACAGAATGATGATATATTTTTTTACTCCCAGTAAATCTGAAGGGTTTGGAAGAAATAGACAAATGTCTGGGTATTAAAATCTGTCTGCATGCAAAGATACATGAATACGAAAAGGGCCGCCATGTGTCCCTCTTCTCATCTAACACACACCCACACACACATCCCAACACACATACACACCTAAATACCTATGCACACAACAAGAGTTGGGAAGACCTGATTTTTCATCCTTACATGAATGACTGAGATTCCCCCCACCCACTTACCTCAGGCGAGAGCCAGGGTATACCCCAATGGTGGGGTGGGAAATGATGAAGCAGATGGGGTAGGGGAGAGGGAAGCACTTCAAATGTGAGGCTCTCACAAACCAGCCCACTGCCAGGGGAGGAGGCAATCTCCTGAAGAACCTAACACTGCCCCACCCCCAAAAGCCACAAGGGCTGGGAGGCAACTGTAAGGCTGAAAAGGGCCAGATCCTTCCCCCTAAGGAAGTCATGATCTAGTGGGAAAATACCAATAAATGACTCCACTGGAAGCACCCTACAATTGATATCTTTAATCTCTGTTAACCACAGAGTGGCCTCAGCTGAGTGGTTGGAAGCAAGGAGGCTGGGTTTGAAAGCAGGCTCTACCAGTGGAGCTGTCCAGCCCTCCGTGGGAGAGAACTGCTAATAAGCTGTGGTTCCTAAGCTTGGTCCTCCTTGTAAACCGACTCTAAACGTGGTTAGTGAGTCTGAATGGAGGTCCGAAAGATTACCAGGTGGGTGATTTCTAACTACATGACTGTTATTTTACAAATTATTAGCAGCAAAATCATAACGTGTATCATTATGGATCCATAATATCATTATGGATAAAAGATTGAGATCCTTCTCAATCTTCGATCCCTTATAACTTCCGGAAGCTCAGCATTCACCTGAAACCCACACAACATTAAGGTCAAAGACTTGATATCCCAAGTGCCAAGGTAGGGTGACCTACCGTCTCTCTTTGCCTGGGACTGAGAAGCTTCCCAGGATGTGGGAACATCAGTGCTAAAATGGGGACAGTCTTGGGCAAAACCAAACAGCTGGCTAGACTATCAAGGCCATCTCTAGATTTCACAGCAGTCCCAGGTCTTCTGGGTGCACTGATCCACACCTCCCATTCAACAGGTTTAGGAAAGAGGACAAGGGACCCTACGTAGGTACACTCAGAAATAAGCCAACCAATCAAATAAGAGGAAAATGGAAGAGGAGAGTAATATCGGTGCCAGGGAACTCCTCAGAAGGAACATTTATTGCCAGTGCCCTCCCACACACAGAAGAGAGAGAGCCCTGTCATGAGAACTGATTAGTGTGGTGACATTCCCTGAGCTTCAATATATAGCCGCAATACATTTTTACAAAGCCACAACCTTCTCTTCTAACAGGAAAATACAATAATAAACTACTGAACACTTAAGCATATATATCATTCCAGGGCTCAGTTTTGTGTCCAGAGAACACTGCAAAGGCAAATTAAATAACTGTCCAATATGAATATATACATATTCATTCCTTCAGCAATGTCTATTGAGGGCCTACTACACGCTAGTCTCCACAGGGGCGCTGGGGATCCACAGAGATGCCAAGGACTGGGTTCTTTTCTGCTAGGCATCTTATTTAAATCCTCCACGGTGTTCCTAATATCCACTTCCTAGTTTGGGGCTATTCTAACCTATATAGACTTGTTCTCCAGGGTTTGGGCCATGCATAGAAAACATTCAGTAATTCAATTGCCTCATTTACCATTGCTCCCTGAAGAAGAGCCATAGCCAACGCATTTTTAACGCATTTAGCTTACATTTTCTTCTCTGGGAGCTTATTTCTGTCCACCAACATAGCTTAGGCATCAGGTAGCAGAGACATATTGAAGACAAATGAAGGTGGAAACCCCAACAGGGAGAAAAGTATTGTTTTAGCCATTACCTACCATTTCTTGTCTTGAATCAGTACTAGAGCCATCTTCCCCTCCTAATTCATTATCATTACCTGAGCTCTAAGGTCTTTATGGCTTCGCCCTGCACCTGGAGGAGCAACACCACCACCACCCCCTCCCCCTGCCCCATGCAAATTCAGGCAGGGAAACACAGGAGGACCCAACCCCACTGATCAGAATAACACATTCCTGTCTGTTATCTGACATCGCCCCCTTTTCAGCTACACTCAGACACCGCTCCATTGTTTTAGCTGATGATGCCTGACAGGGCAGATGACTGAGGCAAGTGACAGACAGGGTTTCAATAGAGAGAGAAGCCTGTTTAAGCTCCGGCCTGTCTGCTCCAGTAAATCGCAGGTTTTATCGGCTGGGTGCAACGGGCTCATTTCGCCTAGATTGGTGGCAGTCCATCTCTGTACAGCCCCTTGTCAGGGACAGACTGCAGGTGCCTCAGCACGCCGGGGCTGATGGGAGTCAAACCCGGTGTGAACAAGGATTAACCTGTAGGGCTGCACCAGACTCCCTCTCAGGGTACTGCAGGCAGGCACCAGAGACACTCAAACAGGGTAAACTTCCCTGCTTCCCTCTGCGGCCCGCATCTCATCTGCATTTGAATAAACATAACCACTGACCCGGGTGGCTCTGGCGGAGGGAACCCAGCCTGCTCAGTGCAAGGAGGAATTTTTCGTCGTTCGTCCTGGCAAAACTGGACAGCCTGTCAGAAACATGAAAACGGCTTTTGAAATCTGCATGTCTGGGTGAAAGTATAAAATATTCATGCCTCAGATTAAAATATTTTATTGAATTAATATTGATTTATGATTAATTTTTAAATAGATTCATATTTCATGAGGCACTCACAATGAACCCACCAATTGGGCCTCAGTGAGTGAAACCAATTACACAAATCGTTAAGGAAGCTACCAAGAAAGCAACTCTCGATGCTTGGGAGGAGACAAAAAGAACGTGAAAGTCTGGCTTTATGGTAAAATACACAGAGTATCTATACAGTGACTGAAAAAGAAATCTCATCTCCCTGCTTGCTTTGATACAGTTTTTCTTTTTAATGCATGCCAGTGGGGCATCCCCCTGTCAATTTTTTTTAGAAAGATATCTATGTTTGGCCTCACATTTGAAAACTTCACCGTAGTGACATTTTTTTTTCAAAATTGCAGTTAATTCTCCCCTTCCAAGAGGAAACTGTAATAATCATAGCAACCAAAAAGGGAAGCTTCGTTAAGAACTCCTCTCTCCACTATTGGGCAAAGCCTTTCAGAAAAGTGCTGACAGCTGAAAACAAAAGACATTGATTGCTGCACCCAATTAGCATCTTCAGGCACAAAGCAATGGCTGGTAAGATGAAGGTCCCCGAGTGCTTTCCCAACAGTGTTCTATTTCAATCTAAGCCCAGGGAAATTAACTTTTCCCCCTCGGCTGTCCCACCATGCTTCCCAGAATCATACCTGTATTTTTGTCCGAACACTCGAATAGCCATCATTTCAGTGAGTCCCCTTTTGGTAGGAAATGTTTTCTAATTTCTACGAGATATTTTTACAGCCTAAGTAACAGACCCAGTTCATCTTTATTCATCCTTTTTTTTTCTTTTTATGTCTCATTCATGTCTTCCTTTTCTTATTCAACCATTCTAAATTGGGCCATCCTTGTTTGGCTTATTATAGTCGGGCCTTTTTTGCACAAAGCACCAGTATGTAAAGTTATAGGACAAAATAAGGATTATTCTTCACTTTGTGATGAAGGGTTTTAATGTGAGTGTGAGGATTTCAAAAGGCATGGAAAATCTGCAGGAGACGCTAGACCGGGTTAGAATAGCCGCATGGGGCTAAGATGATGCCCAGGGTCTCCTAATTAGATAAAGCCATTGTTTAGATTCAGACAATACCTGTTTACAGTTCAATAAACAACTTGTCACAGTTGCTTGCTCAAAGCAGACCTAGATGTCAGTGCAAACAGTTAGTACAGAGGTAGTGGAATAAATTGGTCTCCTGAGTAAATAAATTGAGCAGCAATGTGAAACAGCCTCATCAGTACTGAGGAAGATAATCATTTATAAAGGTTTAAAATGGCGTTTCATAAGTATTGACATTTAGAGAAATGTCTCTCCCCATCTAAATGACTACCCCCACCTTTTCCTATTTTCACCAGCCACTGAAAAAAAAAAAAACAGTAATAAAATGAAAAGAGAGAATAAAGTATTTCTGGGGTTGTTCCATCAAAGTTGTATAATGCTTTGTATATAAAATTTAATAAATATCCAAAAGATGTCCGGTCTTGAATATAAATTGTGGGTAAGTATGTCACCTGCCCTCAAGGATTTCCCATTCTGTCATCACAGAAGGGAATCAGACAAAACGATAAGATGGCGGAAAGGTCATTTGGCCAAATATGCAGGTTTTTTTGTTTCTTGTTGATGAGTGAGTGCCTAAGGGAAGAGCAATAAAAGAAAGAACAGAGCCGCGGTGTGTGCTTAGAAACTGTAGTCGGGGAGATGAAGCAAAGGAGGCAAGAAGAAGAAACGAGGTGACACCATTCGGTGACTTCTTTTATGAGGATAATGACTGCACATAGTGGCATTCCCTTTCCCAAAGATCTTTGAAAGAAAATGTCTGTACTGGGAGATGTAACTAAAGAACTGAGTGCAAGGTTTTTGTAACAAATTGCCTTCTTACAGATAGAGAAATCACAGAGACCCTGTCAGAGACCCCCATGCAAGTGTAAACACTAGGAAGCAGAGTGGCAAATTCCAATTCTTTAGAAGTTGTAAGACAACAGGCATTCACATTTCCTCCCCGCCATCTTTAAACCCTCCCTGTAGTATACAATGTATGCCATCCCACTACGGGGCCTGAAGGGGGACAATCCAAAGGCACTCAATCAATATGACCTTGGAGGGGAGTGGGACAGGATGGGGGAGCTGAAGTTCTACATATCTAATAGGTAGCAGAGCCTTGTTCCCACTACGTTCTCCTCTCCTTCCTTCACTCCCTCCCCCCTCCCTTCCTCCCTCCCTCCCTCCCTCCCTTCCTTCCTTCCTCCCTCCCTCCCTCCCTTCCTCCCTCCCTCCCTCCCTCCCTACCTCCCTTCCTTCCTTCCTCCCTCCCTCCCTCCCTCCTTTCCTCCCTCCCTCCCTCCCTTCCTCCCTCCCTTCCTTCCTTCCTTCCTCCCTTCTTTTTTAAACCTGACCATTACGCATCACCCCACAGAGCCTAAGCGAAAGAGCTCTTGCCCTAAAAATGGTAGAGGGCACGTCCCCTTTTAGACTAATTTAACCATCACAGTACTTAACTTAAGTGTACTGAATTCTGCCACATGAATAATGTTCACTTCCCTTTAACACAGAATTTTTAAATCTTGCATTTGGAGTCTGCAGCAACAGAAGCCTGTTTCTGAACCAAGAAAATACAACTAGAGTGCAGTCAATACTATTATAAACCCCAGTGATCCTTTCTGGAGATGAATATTTAACATCTGCCCTGTAACTCACACTCCCTGTATTCCTGGCTCTTTACAACCACACCTGCTTTTTCAAACGGAGTTCACAAACTGACTGTAAGCTTTCTTTCCCTAGCATTATGTTGTGGTCACAGGCCTGAGAGCACATAATGCCAGGATTACTGCTGACCTGCCCTCTGTGGAAATCTGAGCTCAGTGGTGTCTTTATAAAATGTTAGCTTTCAAGGCTACTCTAGACAAAATTGGCAGTAGATGTAGTTTTTCACCTCTATTCCCAGCTTCCATGTTCTGAGCCAAAATCTCATTTACCCCATACTTCTCTGAAGGGCCCAGTGCTCTTTTTAAAACCTCTTTTTGGACAGGCACAGCAATGCAGCGAGTAAAAGGGAGGAGACGGGATGAGAAAGAAAGCCCAGGTTTGGGTCCCATCTCTTCCTGACTGGACAACCTTGTTCAAGCCACTTCACCTCTTCAGCACCATTCCTTGGATGTAAAACAGAGATAGTAAAATCACTTCCTTCCCATGTACACATGTTACAGTTACAAAATAAATGAATTAAAGTGCTTTGAAACTTCAGGGGACCAATCAGGTGATTGGTCCTTTTAAAATTGGTCCTATTAAAATACTTCAATTTTAAGTCTCAACCAGCAATGAGAAGAGGTAGAAAAGGACCACCAGGGCCTAGTCGGCTCCTGCCCAGGGCCTCCAAGTCACACGGACATGATCAGTGCAGTTAAGGTAGACGCCCTGCTTGTAACCATGGATTTGAATGGTTAGAACCATCTTAAGTCATTTTATTTATTTACTTATTTATTTATTTATTTATTTATTTATTCTTAAAAGATTTTATTTATTTATTTGAGAGAGAGAGCATGAACAGGGGTGGGGGGCACAGGGCGAGAGAGAGAGGGAGAAGCAGACTCCCTGCAGAGCAGGGAGCCCGATGTGGGGCTCGATCCCAGGACCCCGAGATTATGGCCTCAGCCGAAGGCAGCCCCTTAACTGACTGAGCCACCCAGGCGCCCCAATTTTACACCACTTATTGAGCTATTTTTTGGATCTTGTATCAAATATTAACTGAAAAATATCCACATCAGACGCTGAACCTGTATCTGGTTTAGAGGTTTGGGAAGTCCTGCAGGGATGGTGTTGAGCAGACTCTTCCCCAGCCTACCCTCATATTGCTGGGGATCCCCAAACTTGTCTCACCTGCAAACACCTTCTGCATGAGCTTACCAATGCCTACTGGTGGGTGCTAGGTGTGGATCTCTAGCCAGACCACGCAGGCAACTCCAAAACCAGACTTCCCGTCGAGACTGAGAATGGCTTTCCTCCCGAGTTTCTTGTCTCTGTAGAAGATACCACCGCTTACTCCCTTACTCAAGCAAGAAAGCAAGAATTTCTTCTTTTCTTCTCCCTTTATGCCACCTCCCTCTGCTACATTGACTAACCCTGTCAATCCCGTGTCCTTACCATTTTTCATACCTATATCCCCTTCTCCTTCCTCCTTTGATGGCCAGAGTTCAGCGGCATCACCTTTTATCTCAGTCTGGAAATAGCCCCCTAACTGTCTCCCTGTGTCTAATCTCACTTCCTATAATTCATTCTCCAAATGCTACCAAAGTGATAGTGATCTTTAAAAGCTAAGAAAGATCATGTAACCCTCTTTCTTAAAATCCTTCAAAGGCTCTCCATAGTTTACAGAACAAAGAGCAAAATTCTTAAAATGACATAGAAGACCCTAAATTATCTGTCCTCGCAGTTGTCTTGACCTCACGATTCTTATAACTCTGACTCTTCTATGTGGTTTCATAACTCCCTGCCTTTGCTCGTACTGAATCCCTTTGCCTGAAAAGCCTGCCCCCCGTCTTCAACCTCCTGTCCAAACAAACACCTCCTCGTTTGCCAAGACTCATTCCAGACACTCCCTTCTCTAGGAATTTTTTATTTATCTTACCAGAACTTTGAGACAGAATTGACCATCCCTTCCTTTGTGACCTCCCCCTGCACTTTGCCCCGATATCTAAAATATGTCTCCCTTCTCCGGGAGAGAAAGCTCCCATTGATAAGGCTCATATCGGCTTACTTTGTACATCCACAACCTAGCACAGTATCTGACACATGTTTGGCACTCAATTGATGTTGTGTGAATGGATAAATAAAATATGCAACCCATTCTACCAAAAAGAATGTCACAAAAGCCTAAAAAAGTGACTCGCATATAGTAGGTACTCAATAAATATTTGTTGGATGAATGAAGGAAGGAAGGAAGGAACAAATCCTTTCCTATTTTGTCATTGAACTGGAGATCTGGTCACTGTTTTTTAAGTCATCCTTCTCCATATATATTTTTTCTCCAATATGACAATGTCCACAGTAGGCCGAAGCAGTGTACATTATGCCACTATCAAAGGCTGACGCAGATTGGAGATGACCTTGCTGGCTAATTGTTTCATTACTGAGAATGCCTTGGGGCCTTCCTTCTTAGTGTCAACCTCCTCACATATACTCCTAAGGGCTCAAAAAAACTGCTTTGTTTTTCCACTCAGCTGCTGAACAACCACTAACCCAAGGCAGGAAAAATTCGACTAACCTAGGGAGAAAACATCACACAAATTCTATTCCTAGTATGTTTAGATCTTGAGATTTACATAAAAATTCAGGGTTAACCTTACGAGTGTTCAGAATAGACATACTTTCTAGAGGTGTGATGAACTGTCAAATATTTACTACTACTGGCACGCTAGAATACTGAAATTTCTATTACGAAATGATAACCTTTGGCTTCTCAATCTTTAAAAGAATCCTTTTAAAATGCAGATACTCCTGGGTAGAAGCAGGGTTGGTATCTAGCCTATATGCATGATCAATAAGGCCAGGATGGTTGTTTGTGGCTGGCAATGGTTTTGATTATTCAGTGCTAATATATTACCAGCTGTTAAATGTATAGCTTATACTGTAGCCCAGAAGAAACCCCACCCTGAGCTTCATTTTTGTAGATTTAGAAATGAAAGGGCTGTAAAGATCATCTAGTCCCCCCATATTCTATTTAAGAGATTTATTTTTTTCATGCATATGCTTATACATTTATTCATTAACCAATATTTGCTGAAGGCCTACTATGTGCCAAGTATTCCTCCAGAAACTCAGGACACAGGAATGAACAAAACAGACAAAAATCCAAGACCTCATATGGCTTATATTATATTGGGGAGAGACAGACAATCAACAATACATCAGTAAAATGTATTTTTTCTTGGCTGCTTGGGTTTGCCAAATAGTGATTAGTGAATAAAAATAAAATAGGAGAGGAGGGAGAGAACATTCCAGGCAGAAAGTTGAGGTGGCTTCCAATATAAATTCAGTGATTGGGGAAGTCATCCTTGAGAAGGTAATATTTGAGAGAAGACTGGTGGAGGGCTGGAGCAAACAATGCAAATATCAGAGCAAGAGGGGTTTCCTGGCAGAGGGAAAAGCTAGTCCAAACATCATGATGGAGGAGTTTATATGATTTGTTAAAAGAATAAGAAGAAAAAGAACACAGTGTGTTCCATCTGGAGGGAACAAAGGGAAGAGAAGTAGAAGATGAGGTCAGAGGATTAGTGATGGGCCCAGTCATCACAAAACCCTGGTGGACATTTTAAAGACAGGTTTAGGCTGAGCGACATGAGAAGCAACTGGAAGGTGTGAGCCGAAGAGTGACCTGCTCTTTACACTTGTAAAGGACCATGCTGCTGCTGTGTTGAGAAGAGACTGAATTGGGACAAGGACAGGATCAGATAAACCAGGTGGGAGGTCGTTGCACTGATCAGGGTGAGAGGTGACAGCAGTGTGGACCAGTGGTAGTGGTAGTGGATGGTGAGAAGTGGACAGATTCTGGATACCTTTTGATAGTAGAGCCAATAGGATTTGCTAACATATTGATTATGAGGAATTTGAGAAAGAAAGCAGACAAGGATAACTGAGATTTTTTGGCCTGAGCAACGAACTGGAAGGATGGTGTTTTCATCAACTGACGTGGAGAGACTGAGGATAGTGTTTAGTGTGATCATACTGTTGCTATGAGAGGAGCTAGTTGGGGCATTTTAAGTGTAAAGTACCTAGTGGACACCCAAAGAGAGGAGTTGACCAGGTCAAATAATCAGATGAGAAAATGTATATACAGGGAAGTTAGGAATTATATCAGGTCATCCAATTACAAAGGCACCATCAGAGTGGGACATAAAGTAGCACCTGGGAAGGATGAAGGAGAACCCTAAAGGGCAAAGAAAGACTGAGACTGTGACAAATTCTGCCTTCCTCATTG